>NC_041387.1:484811608-484818480 GCF_002162155.2 Triticum dicoccoides | reverse complement strand
CCGGCCCAAGGGGGGGGGAAGTTGGGCCAGGCCAGGGGCCAGGTGGGGTGGGGGAACTGGCTGGGCCAGGGGGTTTTCCCCCTGCCTCTCCCTTTTTTTTTTCTTCTTTCTTTTCTTTTATTAATTTTCTTTTCCGTTTTTAGATTATTTAAAATGCCAAAGCATTTTACAAAAATTAGTGCACCCCACCATAATTATGTTAGCTATTTTAGACAACCCCCGAAAATTTTTAGTTTTGGTTTTGAAACTTTTTATCTTTGCTCTTTTTTTGATTTTTGTTTTAGAACGGGTTCGGATCTAACGCGAGTTTATCCACAGTAACCGAGGTGACGTGGCAACATTAGTGGGGATTACTGTAGCTTAATTACCCGGGCGTCACAATTCTCCTCCACTACAAGAAATCTCGTCCCGAGATTTAAGAGGGGAGCAAGGGGGAAAGTTCTGGTTACAATATTCTAACGGATCTTCTCGAAGAAGTTAATTCCTTTCGTTGATGTCTTCAATCCTTTATTCCGATGCATCATGATAAACTTGTCACCATTTATTCGGGAACTCCATCGTACTTACGAATAGGTAAGGGGTAGCTCTACAATGATAGGATGTTATAAGGGAAAATCATTTGGGGGTATCCCAAGAATGAACTTATGAGTATCTCTCGAGTTGAACAAATGACACACATCGAGAGCAAAGTAAGACAGTGCGATAAGAAGTTTCAAGCGGATAGGCAATCGTTCATTGCCTGAAGCAGGGTGCGAAAGGGTTCAGAGCAACGGGAATAAGTATTGCGTCCGATACCGGAATAGATCAGCAGGCAAGTGGCCCGTGAATTACATACAAAGTCAAGCGTGAGGATTATCTTTGGAAACGTGGTGTACAGGAGAGTCAAGTTTCGATCCTGTGGAACTGTGGGTTATGGGCCCACCATGTGGTTAAAAGTAGAAAGGTTGGTGACATCTTGCACGATCATGTAAGCTAGGCATGTCAGAGGAGAGTCTGAGGGTCATGTCGGCAACAACATAGGTACCAAGGGCGAGGGACGAAGAGAACCAATTTCCTGCTCGTTGAACGAGGCGGACCAATAGGCAAGGTTCTCGTCCATCGGTGGTTACCGGAATGTCATCAACAATAGTAATAGGGTCTTACTTACAGAGTGGTATAACGAGGTGCTTACCTAAGCAGGGGATTATCACTGCTTAGATTATATATATCCCAAGAAGGGTCAAACATACCCATGGAAAGGAAAATGTGATCATTAGGTTAAACAGGACAATGGAAAGGAAAAATGTGTTTAAACACATATTTCAGGGGTATATCCTTCCCAAGGACAAGCAGAGCAAGATATCCGTGTCAGGATATAATGTAGAAAACTCTTTAGGTAGGGGAGAGAATTTTCATGACATTGCCCATACAACGGTGTTTGGGCAATTGAGCAAGAATCATTTAGCATTGGGCTTCGAATGTTCTTGTTGAAAATCAGAGTATCACAGACATGCTTCGAGATAGCATTGACATGGTCTTCAGGTGAAGATCAGACTTTGGAAACACGAAGGATCCATCAGGGATAACTTGTAGAATAAGTCTTACAATTTCCCCATGGATGGACGGATAATCTTGCTGAAAAGGAATCTATAATGATAGGTCCTCCAGCCGGGGGGGGGGGGGTGCTAGGCATGACATCATGTTACCGGGTCATCAAAGGATCAACATCATAACTCTTGGAAAGTTGTCCCATCCATCATATCTGACCGAGATTCATATCCAATTGGTGTCATGATACCTCAGACTCAAGGGGTCCGAGAGGAAAAGGTGCAACACAAATCGACGAAATGACATTGCAAGATTCTCGGGAAATGAACTATGGGAGCGGGTTTCTGAAGCAATAGTTCATCATTAAACCAAGGAGAGGATGAGGAGGTGGCTGATAGGCTCAGCAACAAATCATCGAGATTTCCAAAGGATTTATTTCCACAATTATGTGAACAAAGAAATATCATTTGTCAGATCAATTGATATAATGATGTATGCTCGAGGGAAAACATACACAACTGAAAAATTGGTAGAAGGGTGCACCCAGGAATCTGGACTAGGCAGCACGATCAATGTTCAAATGATGATTCAATAAGCAATAGACTTAGAATGAAATTGTAGACCAATAACTTCAAAGCAATAGGGTTGCTAGAAGTTTAGAATTTACACATCACAGACCATTTGTTGGTATTCCGGTTAGAAACAACACGGAGACCAGGAAAAGAATGGTGATGGTGATAAGTATCACTTGTATCAAGAATTCTTCAGAGGTGGTGAAATTCTCACCACATTCTTGACAAAAAAAAGGGATGGTAATACTTCCGAGGTAAGGAAGATCAACTGCTGGGTAGCAGGGGTCTCAAGGTTTACACAAAACACGAACAAGTTGTGTTGGACGGAAGGCAATAAAGTGGTCGATGAGAACATGAATCATCGAGGGGCAAGGATGGTATTACCCATCATGAATTCATTTGAATTCCTGGAAGAGCTCATAAGGTTGATGATGATCACAACACCATTGTCGAGAGATTTCATGCAGATGTAATCAATCAGCGACGACATCAAGTCAAAGGAATGGTGAAGCAAGAGGTTATTGGATCCATAGTTACGACACAAACTCGAACTCAAGCTTGTTATTTAAGGTGAAAGGGTATGACGAGGAAAATCGACGTAAGCTTAGCTATCGTCGCAAATTGGTGCTCCGAGAATAAGGACCAGGTAGCACTGTTAGAATCGTCACGTCAATGATATAGCCAAACAGGCTAGGAATGGCGTGATCGGGTACAAACTCATACTTATAGAAGCTTACTGAAGAGTTGTTGAACCGTAGAGCGGACTCGGTTCAGTTATCGGCGTCTTTGAGTGTTCAATAACTCCGAGCCCATGAAAAATTTGTAATCGGTGAGCATGTAGTACTTGATGAAGAACTCATAAGAAATTATGCAGTTCCAAGATAATCTCGAGATACCAGGTGGTAATACTCGACGACAGATCAAACTAGAAGTTGAACTGGGGTATTGCTCTATAGAAGACAAGTGCTTAAACTTGCACAGGACATGATATTTAAAGGAGAACATGGTCAGAACCACGATTGCAAAAAGGCCAGATCTCAGATATAAGATGAACTTATACCAAGGGGATAATAGATTTTAAAAGAAGCTTCGATGAGAAGATGTACATCGTGTCCATGGGCATGAACGCAAAGTTCAAGGTCGACTCCCACTTCTCCAATGCATAACCTTTCATTCACTTCTCACGTTCGATGAAGTTGCAGTGTTGAAATTTTATCTGGTGAAGCACCAGAAGAGTATGACTCGTGAAAACTTTCGGGTTCACACGGTTTAGAGAAGGCATATGTTCAACCCATAGGGGCTTCTTAGAAGCATATACCACAAGTTTCAAGAGTAAATAACACAAGCCCGAAAGCAGAGCATGGTTGGCCAAGCAGAGGATACAACTTAACAAAGGCATTATGTATCAGGGGAAGAACTCACAAAGTGATCAAATGTGAAGGACACTGGCGGATAACCATCCAACAAAGGACTTGATGGTCCACAAAGGATCTGATACGAGTATCGGTACTCAACTAGAGGAAGAAGAATGCAAGGAGATCAGATTATAGAAACAACTGACTAACTCATTTGTCAAATGCAAAGGAAATATGATTTCCAAATCAAGGGATCAGAAGCAATGCTCTGATTAGGGATGGATAAGTTGAATAGCCTTATGGTACAATCAACGACAATTGGATTGGTCGAGAACCAATTCCAGTTAAAAGAATGGCAGCTCAGCCGGAAAAGTAACTTATAAGGATCAAAGATGATTGCGTGCATTCGCAAACATATTGAGTCAACAGACTCAAAAAGGATAATGACAAGGAATGTCAATAAGACTACGAGAGTTATGGAATTAACCATAAGGCAAGCAAGCAAGAATTTCAAGAGCCAAAGGTTCCAGAGGATTTTCGGAAGATCGAATATTGTTTTGAAGACTTTTGTGAAACACAAGAACAACTGAGGATGAGCGGATACTCGGCAAGCGCGAGTAATCATCCGTAGGGGTATTCATGCAGCAAGGAACTGCAGGGCAGTAAGCGTAAAGAATTCTCGGAATACCGAAGAGTATTTCAGGACATTTTGTAATAACAAGAGCAACTGGGAATAAAAGTAAGAACGTCAAGTGTATGTATTTATCCATAGGGATATTTCGATGGTAGGGAATTGCAAAAGCCACGGACACAAAGTCTCAAAAGAGTTTCAGCGAGTAACTTCGAAATCTTCTGGTGTAGTCGGCGATCACCTGGACTGAAGGGGCTCTCCGGGAGAAAGTATTTTCGAGAACCTAAAGTCAGATTTTAGTAGAAATCGTTTAACCCGAGTAGAAGAGAGTTCAGAGTCCCAGAGTAAAGGTCGAGGAGTAAAAGATCCTACTACCACCCAATGGCGACGTGGGCCCATGGGCCGCACAGCCATGTTAGTAAAAGTTTTGTAAAGTTTAGACTCGACTTCGGCCAAGGAGTTGGAAGGGGGATTCCTACAGGCAGTCGGCTCTGATACCAACTTGTGACGCCCCCGATTCAATCGTACACTAATCATACACGCAAATGTGTACGATCAAGATCAGGGACTCACGGGAAGATATCACAACACAACTCTACAAATAAAATAAGTCATACAAGCATCATAATACAAGCCAGGGGCCTCGAGGGCTCGAATACAAGTGCTCGATCATAGACGAGTCAGCGGAAGCAACAATATCTGAGTACAGACATAAGTTAAACAAGTTCCCATAAGATGGCTAGCACAAACTGGGATACAGATCGAAAGAGGCGCAGGCCTCCTGCCTGGGATCCTCCTAAACTACTCCAGGTCGTCGTCAGCGGGCAGCACGTAGTAGTAGGCACCTCCGGTGTAGTAGGGGTCGTCGTCGACGGTAGCGTCTGGCTCCTGGACTCCAGCATCTGGTTGCGACAACCAGGAAGAAAGGAAAGGGGAAAAAGGGGGGAGAAAGCAACCGTGAGTACTCATCCAAAGTACTCGCAAGCAAGGAACTACACTACATATGCATGGGTATATGTGTAAGGAGGCCATATCAGTGGACTGAACTGCAGAATGCCAGAATAAGAGGGGGGATAGCTAATCCTGTCGAAGACTACGCTTCTGGTCACCTTCGTCTTGCATCATGTATAAGAGAGTAGATTGAAGTCCTCCAAGTAGCATCTCCAAATAGCATCTCCAAGTAGCATCGCATAGCATAATCCTACCCGGCGATCCCCTCCTCATATCCCTGAGGTAGAGCGACCACCGGTTGTATCTGGCACTTGGAAGGGTGTGTTTTATTAAGTATCCGGTTCTAGTTGTCATAAGGTCAAGGTACAACTCCAAGTCGTCCTGTTACCGAAGATCACGGTTATTCGAATAGATTATCTTCCCTGCAGGGGTGCACCACATAGCCCAACACGCTCGATCCCATTTGGCCGGACACACTTTCCTGGGTCATGCCCGGCCTCGGAAGATCAACACGTCGCAGCCCCACCTAGGCAAAACAAAGAGGCCAGCACGCCGGTCTAAACCTAAGCGCACAGGGGTCTGGGCCCATCGCCCATAGCACACCTGCACGTTGCGAGGGCGGCCGAAAGCAGACCTAGCCTAGTGGCGTTCCAGTCCAATTCGGCGCGCGCCGCTCCGTCGCTGACGTCTGAAGTGCTTCGGCTGATACCACGACGTCGGGATACCCATAACTACTCCCACGTAGATGGTTAGTGCGTATAGGCTCGTAGCCAGACTCAGATCAAATACCAAGATCTCGTTAAGCGTGTTAAGTATCCGCGAATGCCAAACAAGGCCAGGCCCACCTGTCTCCTAGGTGGTCTCAACCTGCCCTGTCGCTCCGCCACAAAGTAACAGTCGGGGGCCGTCGGGAACCCAGGCCCACCTCTACCGGGATGGAGCCACCTGTCCTTTCAGCCCCCTCGTCAGAACCACTTGCGGGTACTCAATGAGCTGACCCGACTTTAGTCACTATCTGTATAGTGTATGTATGTATAGTATATACCCGTGATCACCTCCCAAGTGATCACGGCCCGATAGTATAGCAAGGCAGACTGACAAGAATTTAGGGCCAATGATGATAAACTAGCATCCTATACTA
This sequence comes from Triticum dicoccoides, assembly GCF_002162155.2. Classification (NCBI taxonomy): domain Eukaryota; kingdom Viridiplantae; phylum Streptophyta; class Magnoliopsida; order Poales; family Poaceae; genus Triticum; species Triticum dicoccoides. The sequence continues at coordinate 484,812,303 of NC_041387.1, read as the reverse complement.
AGCATTTAGGATTGCGGGTAAGGTATCAATGACTGTAGCAGCAATGACAGGCTATGCATCAGAATAGGATTAACGGAAAGCAGTAACATGCTACACTACTCTAATGCAAGCAGTATAGAGGAGAATAGGCGATATCTGGTGATCAAGGGGGGGGGGGCTTGCCTGGTTGCTCTGGCAAGAGAGAGGGGTCGTCAACACCGTAGTCGAACTGGCCAGCAGCAGCGTCGGTCTCGTAGTCTACCGGAGAGAAGAGGGGGAAGAAACAATGAATACAAGTAAATAGATGCATATCGATGCATGACATGTCAAGAAGTGATGCTAGGCGTGCCCTAACGTGGTATGAGGGGGTACTGGTTAGGGGGGAAAAACATCCGGGGAAGTTTTCCCGGTTCCGGACGTCTGTCAGACAGATGAACCGGAGAGGCAAGTTTGCAGGTTCGATAGGTTAGAGGCGTGTGGTGGACGAACGGACTGCGTATCCGGATTCGTCACGTCGTTCTGAGCAACTTTCATGTTGAAAATATTTTAATCCGGATTACGGATTAAAAGATATGATTTTTAAAAGATTTTATTAATTTCAGGAATTTAATTAATTATTTAATTAATTTCGAAAATGCTTTTATGACATCAGCATGATGTCATGCTGACATCATCAGTCAACAGGGTTGACCGAGTCAACCCTGACAGGTGGGTCC
>NC_041387.1:484796990-484811119 GCF_002162155.2 Triticum dicoccoides | reverse complement strand
ATTTTCTTTTCTGTTTTTAGATTATTTAAAATGCCAAAGCATTTTACAAAAATTAGTGCACCCCACCATAATTATGTTAGCTATTTTAGACAACCCCCGAAAATTTTTAGTTTTGGTTTTGAAACTTTTTATCTTTGCTCTTGTTTTGATTTTTGTTTTAGAACGGGTTCGGATCTAACGCGAGTTTATCCACAGTAACCGAGGTGACGTGGCAACATTAGTGGGGATTACTGTAGCTTAATTACCCGGGCGTCACACATCATGAATGAATTCAACAATATAGCTATCACATAGAGCATTCTTTACATGATCCACAGGCATAAAAATCGTATTACTCTCCACATAAGCAAATTTCTTCTCATTCATAATAGTGGGAGCAAGCTCAACAAAATAACTATCATGAGATACATGATTGACATAATCAAACTGAACATTAAAATCATGATAACAAGTTCCATGGTTTTGATTATTCTTTATAGCATACATGTCATCACAATAATCATCAAATATAGCAACTTTATTATCACAATCAATTGAAACCTCTTCCAAAAATAGTGGATTCATCACTAAATAAAGTCATGACCTCACCAAATCCACTTTCATAATTATTACAATAAGATTCAACACCCTCCAAAATAGTGGGATTATTATTACATAAAGTTGACACTCTTCGAAACCCACTTTCATCAATATAATCATCATAAATAGGAGGCATGCTATCATCATAATATGTTTTTCTCATCAAAACTTGGGGGACAAAACATATCATCTTCATCAAACATAGCATCCCCAAGCTTATGGTTTGCATATCATTAGCATCATGGATATTCAAAGAATTCATACTAGCAATATTGCAATCATGCTTATCATTAATGGATTTATGCCAAATATTTTATTGAATTATTCTTCTATCAATTGAGCACAATTTTCCGATCCATAATTTTAAAGAAAGACATGATAAAGATGAAAAATATAAGGCGACCTCAACTTATATCTTTTTGTAATTTTATTTTCATAAACCAAACTAGCGATGCACAAGAAACTAAAAGATTCGGTTATAAGAGCTAAAGATATACCTTCAAGCACCCACCTCCCCGGCAACAGCGCGAGAAAAGAGATTTATGTCTACTGCACAACTTGTTCTTGTAGACTCGTGTTGGGCTTCCAAGTGCAGAGTTTTGTAGGCCAGTAGCAAATTTTGCTCCAGTGGATGACCTAAGGTTTATCAATCCATGGGAGGCGTATGATGAAGATGTTCTATCTCAAACAACCCTGCAACCAAATAACAAAGTGTCTCTTATATCCCCAACACACCAAATACAATGGTAAATTGTATAGGTGCACTAGTTGGCGAAGAGATGGTGATACAAGTGTAGTAATGATAGTAGATATTGATTTTTGTAATAGGAACAATAAAAAACAGCAAGGTAACAAGTAACAAAAGTGAGCACAAACGGTATTGCAGTGCTTGAGAACAAGGCCTAGGGTTTGTACTTACATAGTGCAATATCTAAACAAGGCTAACATAAATTAGATCATATGGAAATCCCTCATCATGTGATAAAGGATCACTCCAAAGTTTTTATGTAGCAAAGAACATAAGATGAAATTGTTTGTAGGGTACAAAACCACCTGAAAGTTATCCTTTCCGATCGATCTATCGAGCTATTCCTATTAGCATCACAAATAGCCGAAAAGAAAAAAAGATGTGGACAATGATATTGTAAAATTAAAATTATTCCTGTTCTCAATGTGGGATCGCGCAAAAATTTGGTTTTCATCTTTACCACGAAATAGTATTGATTCTTGGGATAGGTGTAAACATGCCTTTATTTCCAAGTATTTTTCTCCAGTGAAAATTATTTCTCTTAGAAATGAAATTATGAATTTCAAGCAACTTGAGAATGAACATGTTTCTCAATCTTGGGAGAGGACAAAATTAATGACAAGAAAATTACCCTACTCATGGTTAAAGTTTATGGATGTTCATACAAAAAATTTATGCGGGATTGAACTTTGTTTCTAGAAATCTTTTAGATTCCACCGTGGGTGGTACTTTTATGGAAATTACATTTTGAGAATCTACCAAATTACTTGTCAATATTATGGCAAAGTATTCACAATGGTATACTGAAAGAGCTCCTACTAGTACAAAAGTGAATTCGGTTGAAGAAATTAGTATCTTGAGTGATAAAGTTGATGCGCTTATGAAATTGGTGCTAGTAAAAAAGTTCCTATTTATTCTAATGATGTGTCATTTTCCACTTTGATTTAGCAAAATAATGATCCCATAGATGTGAATTGTGTCTCGCGAAATAATTTTAATTATAATGCTTATAGAGGTAATTTTAATCCTAGGCCGTTTCCAGGAGATTCCTCTAATAATTATGGCAATTCCTATGGTAATTATTATAATAATATTAATAGGATGCCCTCTGACCTTTATAATAATATAAAATAATTTATTAATCCTCAAAAAGGTTTCAACACTACGAGAGAAGAAAAATTGAGTAAAATTGATGATATGTCTAGAAGTATGGATAGAATTGTTCATGATGTGGAAAATCTTAAGTCTAAAATTTTGCCTCCCAAGATTGATATAAATGAATCAATTAAAGATCTATATGTCTCAATGGATGAGAGTAAAGAAAGAACCGCTAGGTTGGGGGCTAAGCGAGAATTATTAGAAAAATCAATTTCACCCGATTTTTATCATAGTAATGATGAAGATGTTAAAATGATTGGTGTTTCTTCCATTGACACCTTATTTAGTAATGTTAAACTTGATGATAAGGGGACTGAAGAAGAGTCAATTTTAGCTAGAAGGCATCCCCATAGTTCGGAGGGTGATAATCTTGATGAAATTTTTCATAAAAGTGGGTTTGGAGAGGTCAAAACTTTAAATAGTGATGCGCCCACTCTTTTGGATTACAAAGACTTTCATTATGATATGTGTTATTTGATTGAGTGTATTTATTTGTTGCAATCCATGCCTAGCTCACCCAATGCTTATGAGCAAAATGAGGCTTTTACTAAACATATTGTAGAAGCAATGATGAAAGCTTTAGAAGAAAAGCTATAGAAATTTCAATTCCTACATAATTACGAAATGAGTGGGAACCCTCCATTAAAGTTAAGATTAAAATTATGAGTGCAATTCTTTATGTGATTTTGGTGCTAGCGTTTCCACAATACCAAAATCTCTATGTGATGTTCTAGGTTTTACCAATATGGATGAATGTTCTCTTAATTTGCAGTTAGCGTATTCTACTATCAAGAAACCTTTGGGTAGAATAAATGATGTTCTTATTGTTGCAAATAGAAATGATGTACCCAATTATTTTATTGTAATTGATATTGAATGCAATCCGTCTTGTCCCATAATACTTGGTAGACCGTTCTTACGAACCATAGTGTTATTGACATGAAAGAAGGGAATATAAAATTTCAATTTCCATTAAAGAAGGGTATGGAATACTTCCCTAGAAATAGAATTAAGCCACCATATGAATCAATCATGAGGGCCACCTGTGGAACTAAAACTAAATATGAAAACACTTGAAACTATGCATTACACCTAGCTAGGGGCGTAAAACCATAGTGCTAGTTGGGAGGCAACCCAATAGTTATCTTAATTTTCTTGTTTTTGTGTTCACACAAATATGCTATTATTACGGTTGTGTTTTGTGTTTTAAAGTAGTGTTTGTGCCATGTAAAGCCTTTGGATGATTTAGATGATAACTGATTTGATTTTGTGAAAAAACAGAACCTTTTTGCGCCTAGTAGCAGAATTTCTAAAATTCACTGGAACGTGATTTTGATTTGAATTTTTACACATTATTGATATACAAATTTCCCATGTTGTGATAATTGTTCAGAATTTTTAGAGTTACAAAAGTATGGTCAATGTTCAGATTACAACAAATTGTTCTGTTTTTGACAAATTTTGTTTTTGATGCATTGTTTTGCTTGTGTTGATGGAACTATGGATTGTATCGGGGGTATAAGCCATGGAGAAGTTAGAATACAATAGGTATAATGAAAAAATAAAATATGAATGGGTTTGCAACAGTACTTAAAGTAGTGATTTGTTTTACTATACTAAAAGATCTCACAAAGGTTTTGTTAAGTTTTGTGTGCTGAATTTTTCAAGTTTTGAGTAAGATCACGATGGATGAAGGAATAAGCAGTGGAAATAGCCTAAGCTTGGGGATTCCCGAGGCATCCCAAGGTAATATTCAAGGACTCCCAAGCAACTAAGCTTGGGGATGCCCCGGAAGGCATCCGCTCTTTCTTCGAACGACCATCGGTAATATTACTTGGAACTATATTTTTATTCATCACATACTATGAGTTTTGCTTGGAGCGTCATGTATTATATGAGCCTTTTCTTTTTAGTTTGTCACAATCATCTTTGCTAAACACACCTATTTTATAGAGACACACGTTTATCATAATTTGTTAGAATACTATATGTGCTTCACTTATATCTTTTGAACTCGGCAGTTGCTCTAGTGCTTCACTTATATCTTTTTTAGCACGATAGTGATTATATTACCATTACTATTATCAACTCTCAAAATTATATAAGTGAAGCATGAGAGAACTGATATTTCTTCAAAATTTAATCACCGTTGTGCTAAAAAATATATAAGTGAAGCACCAGAGCAACTGCCGAGCTCAAAAGATATAAGTGAAGCACATAGAGTATTCTAACAAATCACGATAAATGTGTGTATCTCTCAAATAGTTGTGTCCACTAAAGATGATTGTGACAAACTAAAAAGAAAACAAAGCAAAGAATCATATAATACATGACGCTCCAAGCAAAACTCATATCATGTGATGAATAAAAATATAACTCCAAGTAATATTAGCAATGGTTGGTAGAAGAAAGAGGGGATGCCTTCCGGGGCATCCCCAAGCTTAGATGCTTGGGAGTCCTTGAATATTACCTTGGGATGCCTCGGGCATCCCCAAGCTTAGGCTCTTGCCACTTCTTATTCCTTTATCCATCGTAGTCTCACTCAAAACTTGAAAACTTCAGCACATAAAACTCAACAAAACCTTCATGAGATCCATTAGTATAACAAAGCAAATCAACACTTTAAGTACTGTTGTAAACCTATTCATATTTTATTATTGCATTATACCTACTGTATTCTAACTTCACCATGGCTTATACCCCCAGATACAATCCATAGATTCATCAAAACAAGCAAACAATGCAACGAAATCAGAATCTGTCAAATACATAACAATCTGTAGTAATATGCACATTGACCATACTTATGTAACTCTAAAAATTCTGAAAAATTAGGAAAATGTGGGAATCTATATATCAATCATCTGTAAAAAAATTAGAGCAAAATCACTTTCCAGTGAATTTACCAAATTCCACAACTAGACACAAAAGTTTCTGTTTTTTCACAGAATCGAATCAACTATCATCCAAATCATCCCAAAGGCTTTACTTGGCTCAAACACTAATTAAAACACAACCATAAAATTAGCATAATTGTGTGCACGCTCAAAAATAGAATGATAATTATTGGGTTATCTCCCAACAAGCTCTTTCTTTTTAGCCATTAAGATAGGCTTGAGATTTCATTGATGCTCACATGAAAGATAATAATTGAAACACAAAGAGAGCATCATGTACACATGTGAAAAATACATTTGAGTCTAACATACTTCCCATGCATAGGAATTTTATAAGCAAACAAATTGTCAAGACAAGAAATATCTAGCATATGCAAGGGAGGAGAATAAAACATTAACGATCTCAACATAACGAGAGGTAATTTAGTAACATGAAAATTTCTACAACCATATTTTCCTCTATCTAATAATTACATGTAGGATCATAATTAATTTTAAAATATATCTATCATATAAAATTTTCTCTTCATGATCCACATGCATAAAAGTCTTATAATCTTCCAAGATAGTGGGATTAAAACCAACTAAAGTCATGACCTCTCCAAACCCACTTTTATCAAAAATTTCACAAGATTGATAATTCTGCAAAGTAGTGGTATCATTATTACCTAAGTTTACGCTCTTCCAAACTCACTTTCAATATTATTGGAAACATTATTATCAATGGCATAATCATCATGAGGCTTAAATAATTTTTCAAGATCATAACAAGCATCATCCCAAGCATGGGGTTTTGCATATCGTTAACACAATGGACATTAATAAAATTTATAATAAAATCATTGCAATCATGTTTTTCATTCAAGTAGCTATCATGAATCACTTTATAAATTTATTTGTTTAACACTTCATCGCAATTTTTAGATTCATGATTTTGAAGCGAACTTCATAGAGATAATAAAGTGCACTCAAAGCACTAGCAATTGGTTCATCATAATATGGTCTTTTGAAAAGATTAGCAATTGCTAGTGCATTGAGTGCACTTGATTATTTTTTTTTTTGTTTTTGGTGTGTTCATGAAGGTAATAAAAGCAAGTAAGCAAACTAGCAAAAAGGTAAACGAAAAATAATTTTGTGTTTTTGCAAAAAGATTTTAGAAGTGGGGGCGATGAAAACGAGAGGCAAAGGAAAATAAAGTAAATGCAAGGAGATGAAAGTTTATGCATAGGCGCTTGGTAGATGTTAATGGTGTCTTCCCGGCAACGGCGCCAGAAATTCTTCCTGGTACTTGTGAGTTGTATTGGGATTTCCCCGATGAGGAGGGGATGATGCAGTACAGTAGATATAAGTATTTCCCTCAGTTAGAAACCAAGGTTAGCAATCCAGTAGGAGAATCACGCAACAACTCATTAGCAGCACCTGCACATAATACAACTAATACTTGCACCCAAATTGCAAGGATCAAATCTCGTAGTGAAAGATATATAAATAAGACACAAAATGAAATAACATAAATAAAAGTGCAGCAATATATTTTTGAATTTTTATACATGATTTAAATAGACCCGATGGCCATAATTTTCACTAGAGGCTTCTCTCTTGAAAGTAGCATTGGTGGGTGAACAAATTAATGTTGGGTAATCGATAGAAAAGCGAATAATCATGACGATATCTAAGGCAATGATCATGTATATAGGCATCACGTCCGAGACAAGTTGACCGACTCCTGCCTGCATCTACTACTATTACTCCACAAATCGACCGCTATCCAGCATGCATCTAGAGTATTAAGTTCATAAAGAACGGAGTAACGCCTTAAGCAAGATGAAATGATGTAGACAAAGTAAATTCATGCATGAATAAACCCCATCTTTTATCCTTAATGGCAATGATATAAATACGTGTTATGTCCCTTTCTGTCACTGGGATTGAGCACCGCAAGATCGAACCCGTCACAAAGTATTGCAAGAAAAATCAATCTAGACAGCCAAACCAAATCAATAGATCGGAGAGAAATACAAAGCTATAGTAATCATGCATAAAAGAGTTCAGAAAAGACTCAAATAATATTCATAGATATTCTGATCATAAACTAAAAATTCATCGGATCCCAAGAAACACACAGCAAAAAGTGATTACACCGAATAGAACGCCAAGAACATTGAGGAGAACATTGTATTAAAGATCAAATAGAGAGAAGAAGCCATCTAGGTACTAATTACGGACACGTAGGTTTGTGGTAAACTACTCACGCATCATTGGAGGGTTAGCAAGGTTGATGTACAACCCCTCCGTGGTTGATTCCCCATCCGGTAGAGTGCCAGAAGAGGCCCCCAAACAGGATCTCTCAAGAACAGAAGCTTATGGTGGCGGAAAAAGGGTTTCGGCTGGTTCTTTGTTGGTTTCCTGATTTTAGGGAATTTATAGAGGAGGAATTAGGTCAAAAAGTTGAATATGGGCCCGACAATACACCAGGGCGCGCCTACCCCCCGGGTGCGCCTTGTGCCTTGTGGGCACCTCCTTCGTCTTCTGGTATCCTCCCAAACTTCGAAGGTCTCTTTTGCCCGAAAAAATAGTCAATTTGGTATTGATATTCTGGAAAACAAAAAACAAGCAAAAACAGCAAGTGGCACTTGGCACTAAGTTCATAGGTTAGTCCCAAAAAATTATATAGTTGCTTGTAACTGCATATAAAACATCCAAGATTGATACTATAAGAGCCTGAAACAATAAAAAAATACGTTGGAGACGTATCGGGTCCCTTTAACGTTGTTCGGGTGGATGATCTGCCTCGGAATTCATGCTATACAGGCGCTCGCGCGCTTATGGAACGCCGTATTTCTTGCTGTCTTCACAGAAACTTTTCTTATTGATTCTTTCTTCCTCCATTCTTCTTCCATTCTGTTCCACACGTGATTTCTTCCATGTTTAGCCCATTTTCTATGGAAACACCTCAAGGAGAGGATTTGTGGAATCCTTTGCATTCATTAGTCACTAGTACCAATATCGGAGCGATATATATTTTTATTGAAATATCTTGATTTAAACAAAGGTGAAATGAGTAAAAATATCACTCATCATTACCCTTGTTGTCACTGGGTGAGGACACCACAAGATTGAACCCACTACAAAGCATCTCTCCCACTGAAGATAAAATCAATTTAGTTAACCAAACAGTATGGATTGATTGGAGAGAAACACAAAGCTATAATAATCTTGCATAATAAAGTTCAGAAAATACTCAATTACTTTCAAAGAATATTCCAATAATAAACCCACAATTCATCGGATCCTAATAAACACACCGCAAAAAGAAGATTACATCAAATTGATCTCCGAAGAGAACATTGTATTGAAGATCAAAGAGAGAGAACAAGCCATCTAGCTAATTACTATGGAGCTGTAGGTTTGTAGTGAACTACACACACATCATCAGAAGGGTAGCAAGGTTGATGTACAAGCCATGCGTGATTGATTCCTCCTCCGACAGAGTATCGGAAAAGGCCTCTAGATGGGAACTCCTGGAAGAACAGAAAGCTTGCGGCGGCAGAAAAGTTGTTTCGGGTGGCTCTCTGTTAGTTTTGGGATTCATGGGAATTTATAGGATTGTAATTAGGTTAAACGGAGCTGCATGGGCCCCACAAGCTCAGGTCCCCCCTGGGGGTGCGTCGTGTGAGCTTGTGGCTCTCCCATAGATCGTCTGATCTCCTCGCAATGCTTCTAGGGTCCCTTCGAGTCCATAAAAAATCACTGTAAGGTTTCATCTTGTTTGGTCTTTGTTTGGTATTAGTTTTCTGAGAAACAGAAAACATGCAGAAAATAGGAACTGACATGAGGCACTGAATTAATAGGTTAGTTCGCAAAAATGATAGAAAATTGCATATAAAGCATGCAAGATTTTTTTGCGAAAATATAAAGCATCCAAGATTGATAATATAATAGTATGAAACATTCAAAAATTATAGATACGTTGGAGATGTATCAAATCTCCAGGATCGAATGGCTGTGATTACCAAATGTCAGGATCTATCTATTCTCCTCGAACTTGGTCTAGTTGATGAACTAGATATGGGGAATTATGTTGTTCCTCCCATCCACCCACACAACATATTTGAGTTACAATTACAGCGAGAGGTCCTCACCTAGCCTGGCCGAAGCCACCTACTTTGTGTCCTAAGTCAAAATGAGTTGGAGAAGATGAAGATTATATAGCAGAGAGACGTTGCACACATAACGGGCCAAGTTTGAGCCTACAAGCCACCGCAGAGTCTTGTGTGTATGAGTGGGCCAGCCTGAAGGACCACTAGTAGAATCACCCACGTCCTGTGTCTGCTGACAGTCGATCTTGATCACCTAGTCCTTCTGCTTGTCAGTGAGCTCGCTGACACTTCTCCTTGTCGTATCAATTTTTCAAGCCTGGTAACACCCCGTTCAGGAAAATTTCCTCAAACTTGGGGCAAAAATCAACTTGAAATATGCATCATTAGTTGGTAGACTGCCTAAAGGTTATACTCCCTTCCTGTTCAAAAGAAATAACATAGGGTCTCGTTTCCTTACGCTCGTTCCTCCAGACTCTTCCGGCAAGCCAATGGATCCTCCTTTGTATCTCCCATCTCCGGAATCGGTGGTAGAAAGGGGAATCGTGTTGCCTCAATCCTTCTCGACCTCTGACATAATTTCACGTCCTCTTGGGAGGGGGCGAGTGTTAGGATTTCTTGCCGAGCATGCACATTGGTGACATTTGGCGTGAGGTGCTTCAGATCGACTTATGATTTTGAAGGTGATAATTGCGGCTCCAGGACACAGGTCCTTGGGGGCACGCGCATAAAGTCTTTCTAGTTGTCATGGACAAGTTCAGGTTGGCTTTGGCAGGGAACAGCGACAGTGAGACATTGATGGCACGTTCAGACTGCCGGCGGTAGTGGTCATTCCATAGTCCAAGAGCCTCGATTAATTTTTACTATGTGAATTGTGATCTTGCTAACCACATGTCCATGTTTCATAGTCCAAGGGCCTCGATTAAGTTTACTATGTTAGGATTGCTTTGTACTCTTGGTGAACTTTTATAATATATCTAGCTCACAAATAAGAATTGCAGACGAAATCACATCACCTGCAAGTGAGTAGCATAATCCTTATCTTCACCCATTGTGAAGGTTAACTCAAAGTTCATGTGTGTCGCGCAAGATAGAGCGCAAACGGGCACATCCCGTAGATCTCTAGCGAAGCTATGGGCGGTCCATTCACGAGCATCTCCCATGTTTTTTGTCCCACCGATTTTGAGAAGGTTCTAGAACCTCCCCTGGACCCGTTTTTTCTCTAATTATTTTTTCCCATCGGTTTATTTCCGGGTCTTTTTTAAAATAAAATTGTGAATATATTTTGAAATACATGAACATTTCTTAAATTTTTGAATATTTTTGAGAAGGTTCTAGAACCTCCCCTGGACGAGTATTTTTCAAATCCGTGAGCATTTCTGAAATCTGAGAACATTATTAAAATTCATGAACATTGTTTTTGAAATCCTAGGACATTTTTAATTCATCAACAACTTTTGAAATCTGGGATTGTTTCTGGTTTTGTGAATATTTTCTTAATTCATGGACATTTTTAGAGGTTTTTTGTTTTTAGCATGTTTAAGATAAGCTGATAAAAAAATCACCAGAGGCGATCATAGGTATAGCTCGGCATCCCTATTTGGCTGGTCTATTTAGTGCACGGGGAAGGAGTACGCAATTGCTCGCCCCTAGCGCACTGGGAACTATGTCTCTCCCGTCGCAAGACATAGCTCCATCTCTCCTCTGGCGCACACTACTAGCCCGACTGTAGCATCGGCGTGAGTTTTTTTCTCTATGTGGTTTTCTTATCGATTCTTTCACTATTTGCAGAGGTTTTATTTTGTTTTTATTTTTGTTTTTTTCTTCGGTTTTCTTGGTTGCTTTCATGGTTTTCAGTAAATTGTTGGCTTTCTTCGCCTATTTATTCCAATAAAATCTATATTTTTCATATACTCCATAAGGAGCATTTTTTATGTTAACATTTTCCAAATACATGATTAACATTTCTACAATTATATGTTTGATGTCTATTTTCACATACAACACTCTACATTTGTATATATGTATAAAATATTATTTATACGCTTTAATATTTTCTGAAGACATGATTAACATTTTTATAAATGTAACATAAATTTATTTTAAATTAAACTAAAGTTTTTCCATTTTACACATTTTTAAAAATATCGCAAGAATTTCTTCCAAATGCGTGAACATTTTTTAACATCATGAATTTTTTAATGCGCTCTTTTTTTTGAAAAATTTATACTATGTTATAAATCTTCAGATCCAGAGTGAACATTTAGAAAGAAAAAAAGTAAATTAAGCTTATTTTAAATATATGTATTTTTATTTAAAAATATATAGAAAAATAATAAACCCAGCAATAGATACCAGGAAAACAACAGCAGCAAAACTATTGTATATAAAAGACCAAACATATGAAACTTAACTAGGCCAATCCATTTCAATTTGTCTTGATGCGACTCATTTTAAAAGCTAGCCAATGTCAACATACAACCTGAAGTTCGTGATTCTATCATCTCGAAGCTCACTAATGCCGGGACTTACACTGCATCGTCGGCTTACAAGGCCCAATTCGCTGGACATCTATGCTCACCCTTGTAAGATATGGTTTGGTCACTCCCCAAATGCAAATTTTTTGCTTGGTTGGTCACTCAAAACAGGATTTGGACAGCGGATAGACTTCAACGTAGAGGATGGCCCAATTGCGATCAGTGCCCTCTTTGTAGCCAAGTGCAGGAATCGGCGGCCCACCTCCTTTTCAAGTGTCGGTTCGCAACTCGCGTCTAGAAGGAGGTGTTCTCATGGCTGGATCTTCAAGTTAACACGACGAATTGGCATATCTTCACCACGGTTAAAGCTTGGTGGCAAGGAATCATCAACATTGCTCATCAAAGAAAGGCTCTCTCATCGTTGATCCACCTTGTTGGATGTGAGATTTGGAAAAAGAAAGGAACGCGCGCGTCTTTGGAAATAAACCGACACCGGTGGCCGCCATTGTTAACCTTATTAAAGAGGAGGCATCGCTTTGGGCTATTGCAGGTGCCAAGCATTTATGTAATGTAATGCCGCGAGAGTAATTAGTTAGCATTTGTGCCGCTTGAGCGGCGTGTATCTCACAAACTTCTCTCTTAATCAATAAAAATGGCAAGTCTTTTGCCTTGTTTCAAAAAACTCATTTTTTATCTCGCTAGAAGCAAGACAGAGACTCGTGAGAGCAAGGAAGTAACAGGAGGTTACCCCTTATGGTGGACCTCCAGGGGTCACCCCTTGCGGTGGACCTCCAGGGGTCACTTTGGTTCACTAGAAGCACGTTAAGTTGTGTGTCCAGCCGCGGCCACATATCGTGTGTTGGGCACTCTCTCTGGATTTTGTTTTCTATATTTTCTGTACATGTTGTCAGGTTTTTAATGATTTTTTGGATTTTTTTTTTTTGCTTTTCAGTTTTCGTGCTCTTCTGTAGGTCTTGATTTTTTATTATGGAAATTGTTTTCTGTCGAAAAAAGTTATGGTTTTGCGAGAGGCACATATTTGCATCTCAAAAGAAATAAAATATGTGCTTTGACGAAAAACATGGATTTGTTTCTCCTAGAGGCGCATATTTGCTTCTCGAGGAGGCATAAAATTGCTTTCGCAAGAAGAACGCGAAAAAAAGTGCTTGCACGAGAAGCACATTTTTTTCTCATGGAGGCACAGAGTTGCTTCCGTGAGAAGCACAACCGCTTTTCGGAAAGAAAAAAATGCTTCCATGAGAAGCATATATTTGCTCTAGAAAACGAAAAGAAGTACTCCCTTAGTTTCTTCATATAAGGTATATTTGTTTTTTTTTAAGTCAAACAAGTGCATGTTCGACCAAATTTTTAGAAAAATATATCAATATTCACAATACAAAATTTATATCATTTGATCCATCATGAAAAATAATTTATATTTTATCTATTAGGTATTGCATATGTTGTTATTTTATTCTATATTCTTGGTCAAATATTCAAATGGTTGACTTGCATGGAAATCAATACACTTTATATTCTGGTACACTTTATATTCTGGAATGGAGGGAGTAAAAAAAGTGTTTTCGGCTCCAGGTTTTCTCTTTCTTTCGTCTTTTTTTTTATGTTTGTTTTTCATTTTTTTAAGGTATTTTTTGGTACAACACTGTTGAGTAGCATTCACAAGAACCTAGAATGGTGTTGGAATTAAGAACCAACTTTGTTATTTCAAATTCCACATTGCTTCTGCTTTTACAGGATTAGCAACGAGTCTTTGAGGCCAAAGGAAAACAAGGGAATGTAACAAGAGGTTGGAGTGGGTATTAGATTTTTGATGAGTTGTGGTACAATAGGTTACATTGAAAAAAATCCTATGAAATTCAATCCCATGAATCAAAGGATCAACGTAGGGAAAATTCATAATCCTATACAATTGCTTTGAATCAAAGGAGCCCTAAGTACAAAGAAACACGTCCCTAACATAATTGTAATTGTAACATTAAGGGGAGCATTGTCCCTGCCTGTCTAGCGCTCCGCTCCCCTGCCTAGCGCTCCGCACCGGCCGCCACTCCGGCGCCGGCGGCCACCATAGCATCGTCCCCCACTCCGGCGGCGGCGCCCCCCTCTGTCGATGGCATGGCTTCTCGGGTCTCTCTCTCCGGCTCGTTCTCGTCTG
>NC_041387.1:484787312-484796552 GCF_002162155.2 Triticum dicoccoides | reverse complement strand
ATCTGCCCCCGTCTTCCTCGGTGCGGCCGCGCCCCCAGCTCTGCTCCACCGTGGTGCCGCCTGTCCTGGGCATGGCCTTTGGCCCCATAGTCCAGGGCGGGGCGGCTGGCTCGTCTCGTGGTCCTGCGCCGCAGCCAGTGGAGGAGTCTTGGCATACCAAGGTGAGCCACCACCCGAGAGCTCCGCCTGGGTGGGACAGGCAGCAATGGCGTCGCCTTCCGGCTGGTCGGCCCCATGCGCTGCCAGCCCCTCGTCCGCATCCATCCTCGCGGCTTCCAGCGGAACTCCATGTGCTGCTACAACTGTGGGAGCGATGGGCACATCTCGGTGGACTGCTCAAACCCGCCCTTCTGCGTGCGTTGCCATGGTGTCGGTCACATCTCGCGTGGGTGCACTGAACCGCGTAGCCCTTCTCTAGTGGAGCAATCTACGCTGCCGCCTACTCTGCATCGTCGGGTCGAGGAGGTTGCTCCCTCATCGCCACGGTGCTCGGACGCCTCGAGGACGCTGCCGCCGCCTCCTGGCCCTCCTCCCCCGAGCATCGTTCGACTCTAGAGCGATGTCGTGCGTGCGCCTTCCCTGGGCGCGCTGCCGGACACTGGTACGGCTACGAGGCAGGTCGCTGCTGCAACTGCGGGATCAGAGTTCTCGGTGCCCTTCGACCAGCGGGCATTAGAGACGCCGGTGGCGGTGCAGGCGCATGATGAGTGCGAGGATCTGGTGGAGGCCTGCTTCCTGGAGGCGGCCGATGATACCTCGCAGATGAAGGCTAAACTCGCCCGTGTCGTCCTGGTTACGGTTGATACGTCTCCGTCGTATCTACTTTTCCAAACACTTTTGACCTTGTTTTGGACTCTGACTTGTATGATTTGAATGGAACTAACCTGGACTGACGTTGTTTTCAGCAGAATTGCCATGATGTTGTTTTATGTGCAGAAAATAAAAGTTCTCGGAATGAACTGAAACTCCACGGAACACCTTAGAAAAAACAATAAAAAATCCTCGCCAAAGATGAAGACCAGGGGGCCCACACCCTGTCCACGAGGGTGGGGGCGCCCTCGCCCCCCCCCTGGGCGCGCCCCCCTACCTCGTGGGCCCCCTAGTGGCCCTCCGATGCCAACTTCAACTCCATATATTGGCTTTCGGGGAGAAAAAAATCAGAGAGAAGAAATCATCGCGTTTTACGATACGGAGCAGCCGCCAAGCCCTAATCTCTCTCGGGAGGGCTGATCTGGAGTCCGTTCGGGGCTCCGGAGAGGGGGATTCGTCGCTGTCGTCATCATCAACCATCCTCCATCACCAATTTCATGATGCTCACCATCATCGTAGGCTTGCTGGACGGTGATGAGTTGGATGAGATTTATCATGTAATCGAGTTAGTTTTGTTAGGGTTTGATCCCTAGTATCCATTATGTTCTGAGATTGATGTTGCTATGACTTTGCTATGCTTAATGCTTGTCACTAGGGCTCGAGTGCCATGATTTCAGATCTGAACCTATTATGTTTTCATGAATATATGTGTGTTTTTTATCCTATCTTGCAAGTCTATAGTCACCTACTATGTGTTATGATCCGGCAACCCCGAAGTGACAATAATCGGGACCACTCTCGGTGATGACCATAGTTTGAGGAGTTCATGTATTCACTATGTGCTAATGCTTTGTTCCAGTTCTCTATTAAAAGGAGGCCTTAATATCCCTTAGTTTCCAATAGGACCCCGCTGCCATGGGAGGGTAGGACAAAAGATGTCATGCAAGTTCTTTTCCATAAGCACATATGACTATATTCGGAATACATGCCTACATTACATTGATGAACTGGAGCTAGTTCTGTGTCACCCTATGTTATGACTGTTACATGATGAACCACATCCGGCATAATTATCCATCGCTAATCCGGTGCCTACGAGTTTTCCATATACTGGTTCTCGCTTATTTACTTTTCCGTTGCTACTGTTACAATCACTACAAAATACCAAAAACATTACTTTTGCTGTCTTTACTTTTGTTACCGTTACCACCACTATCATATTACTTTGCTACTAAACACTTTGCTGCAAATACTAAGTTTCCAAGTGTGGTTGAATTGACAACTCAGCTGCTAATACTTGAGAATATTCTTTGGCTCCCCTTGTGTCGAATCAATAAATTCGGGTTGAATACTCTACCCTCGAAAACTGTTGCGATCCCATATACTTGTGGGTTATCAATACCTTTTTCTGGCGCCGTTGCCGGGGAGCATAGCTCTATTCTTTGAGTCGCTTGGGATTTATATCTGCTGGACACTATGAAGAACTTGAAAGACGATCGAACTACTATTTTTCCCCCAACTACGAGGGGAGGTAAGGAACTGCCATCCAGCTCTGCACTAGATTCTCCTTCGGTTATAAGTAAGCTTGCGACACCTAAACCTGCTACTGCTATGAATTTTGATATGTCGCATGTTATTGATGATGCCACTTTTGCTATGCATGATACTTCTGATGAAACTACTTCTATGCTTGATACTATTGTGCCCCTTGGTGAATTTCTTGATGAGCAAATTGCTAGGTCTAGAGAAACAGAAATTATTGAACCTGAATACGATGATGATAGTGATGATGATAATATGCCTGCTATTCCTGAGGGTTATCTTTTTGATGCGGAATCTTCTGCAGCTACTTTTGCTTGCCATGATAGATATGAACTTAAGAGGTTGCTAGTTTAATGGAGTAAAGAATCTCTTAGAGATAGAATGAGACCTGACCCTGCTTTTGCTACTTCACCTATCTGTGTTCCCGATAAGGATTATTATGATTTTTCTGTTGATCCAGATATAATTACTTTGGTTGAATCCGATCCTTTCTATGGTTATGAATCTGAAACTGTTGTGGCACATGTTACTAAGTTGAATGATATAGCTGCCCTGTTTATTAATAATGAGAGATCGTGCTACCTTTATTTACTCAAAATATTTCCTTTCTCATTAAAGGTGATGCTAAGATATGGTTTAATTCTCTTGATCCTGGTTGTGTGCAAAGTCCCCAGGATATGATTTATTACTTCTCTGCTAAATATTTCCCTGCTCATAAGAAACAAGCTCCCTTGAGGGAAATATACAACTTCGTGCAAATTGAAGAAGAGAGTCTCCCACAAGCTTGGGGGAGGATTCTCAAGTTACTTAATGCTTTGCCTGATCATCCTCTTATGAAACCTGAAATACTTGATATCTTTTGTAATGGACTAACTGATGCTTCCAGAGATTACCTGGATAGTTGTGCTGGTTCTCTTTTCAGGGAAAGAACACTGGATGAAGCTAAAATTCTATTGAATAATATGTTGAGAAATGAAAATAATTGGGCACCTTCTGAGCCACCTCCAGAGCCAATTACTGAGCCTATTCCTAAACCAACTCCGAAGAAGAGAGGTGTTCTATTTCTCAGTCCTGAAGATATGCAAGAGGCAAAGAAATCTATGAAAGAAAATGGTATTAAAGCTGAAGATGTTAAGAATTTACCTCCTATTGAAGAAATACATGGTCTTAATTTACCGCCTATTGGAGAAGTATATGATCTCAATTACTTATTTACTGAAGAACCTCCCGATATCCCAACACAGGTAGTAAAGGTAAATTCTCTCTATAGATATGATAAAGCTGAAGTTCCTCCTACTAAAATTGCTAGTCAGTGCTTGGATGAGTTTGATGACTTTATGTTTAAGCAAGATGACTTTAATGCTTATTTTGGTAGACAATTAAAACAAGATGCTTATATGATTAAACGCTTGGGTGATTATATGGTTGATATTAGAGGTGAACTTAAACTTGTTAGCAAACATGCTTCTATGGTTACCACTCAAGTAGAACAAGTACTTAAAGCTCAAAAAGAAGTGCCTAATGAAATGAATAGTAAGAAAAATGATTATGCTGTTAGAGTGGCTACTAGAACTGGAAGAATGACTCAGGAACCTTTGTATCCTGAAGGCCACCCTAAGAGAATCGAGCAAGATTCTCAGAGAAATAATATTGATGTACCTAGTTCTTCTACGAGGAAGAAAAAGAAAAATGATAGGACTTTGCAAACTTCTAGTGAACCTATTGCTGAACCACCTGAGAATCCAAATGATATTTCCATGTCAGATGCTGAAACACAATCTGGTAATGAACATGAACCTAGTGAAAATGTTAATGATGATGTTCATGATGATGCTCAACCTGGTAATGATAATGATGTAGAAGTTGAACCTGCTGTTGATCTTGATAACCCACAATCAAGGAATCAACGTTATGATAAAAGAGACTTCGTTGCTAGGAAACATGGTAAAGAAAGGGAACCATGGGCTCAGAAACCCATGCCTTTTCCTCCGAAACCATCCAAGAAAAAGGATGATGAGGATTTTGAGCGCTTTGCTGAAATGATTAGACCCATCTTTTTGCGTATGCGATTAACTGATGTGCTCAAAACAAATCCTTATGCTAAGTATATGAAGGATATTATTACTAATAAGAGAAAGATACCGGAAGCTAAAATTTCCACCATGCTTTCTAATTATACTTTTAAGGGTAGAATACCAAAGAAACTTGGAGATCGAGGAGTACCTGCTATACCATGCTCCATTCAGAGAAATTATGTTAAAACTGCTTTATGTGATCTTGGAGCCGGTGTTAGTGTTATGCCTCTCTCTTTATATCATAGACTTGAATTGAATAAGTTGACACCTACTAAAATGTCCTTGCAAATGGCTGATAAATCAACTGCTATGTGTGTCGGTATTTGTGAGGATGTGCCCGTTGTAGTTGCAAACGTTACTATTTTAACGGACTTTGTTATTCTTGATATTCCCGAGGATGATAGTATGTCTATTATTCTTGGAAGACCTTTCCTTAATACTGCAGGGGCTGTTATTGATTGCAACAAAGGCAATGTCACTTTTCATGTTAATGGTAACGAGCACATGGTACACTTTCCGAGGAAACAACCTCAAGTTTATAGTATCAACTCTATTGGGAAAATTCCATCAATTATATTTGGAGGTTTTGAATTTCCTCTCCCTACTGTCAAGAAAAAGTATGATATTCTTATTGTTGGGGATTTTCATATCCCCGTTGAGGTAACTTAGTGCTATTCGAAATTTCTCCGGTTCCATGATTATCGAAATGAGTTTGTTAACAAGACTTGCTCAACCTTGTTAGTGGATTCTTTTTTATGAGCATGAGATGGATGAAACTAGAAGCACAACCTTCTGTACCCTCTTTATATTTTCCTTTTATTTAGTAGAAATAAAGAAAAAAATATTTTTCTGTCTGTTTCCTGACTTATCCGTGCAATATAAAAATACCCCGAAAATAAAAGTCCTCAGAATGCCATGCCAATTTAATATGGTTTTTCGGGAATATTTGAGGATTTACTGTGCAAAAATCACCGCGGAGGGAGCTGCCACCTGGTCACGAGGGTGGAGGGCGCGCCCTACCCCCTGGGCGCGCCCCCTGCCTCATGGGCCCACGGTGGCCCTCCTCCACTTATTCCTACACCCATCTTCTTCCTCTGTCTCACACAAACATGAAAAACCAACTCAAGCACGAGTTCCAGCCCCCGTTGCTGTGATTTTTGATCTCCTTGCTCAAAGCACCTCTCGCAAAACTGCTTGGGGAGATTGTTCCTTGGTATGTGACTCCTCCATTGGTCCAATTAGTTTTTGTTCTAGTGCTTTATTCATTGCAAGTTTGTGCTGCATAGGTGACCATGTTCTTGAGCTTGCATGTCAAATTTATATGGTTCCAAGTAGCTCCAATGCTTTATATAGGCTCTAGGCACTTGTAGGAGTTGTTGCTATCAATTTTATTGAAGTTGGTTCACTTTTATTTGAAGTTACTAAAAATTTCATATTGTTTCAGAAAATAATGAAGAGACTTTTGAGGGGCTCGTCGAGCCGAAGCTCGAAGGAAAAACAAAAGGAAGAAGAGCAGAAGCCCAAATTTAATTTGCCTCGCATCGCGGAGGTCCGGCCTTGTGAATGGCCTTCCGATGACTTTTTGAGGAGAGCCAGGATTTATGAGGATTTCTATTTATTGATTGAGAACGCTGGCCTCACCGACTTCCTCCGCGACCAACGTCATCAGTATCTCTTACTCACAAATACTTTTGTGCAAAACTTCTACTTTTTCCCTAAGAAATCACCTCCAACAGTAGAATTTCATTTATATGACGTTGTTAAAGAGATGACATTAGCTGAATTCTATGAGGTTTGCAGAATACCCTTTGAGGGCACCGTAGATGAACCCCACCGTAACGAAGTAGAAGCTTTTATTAACACTATCACTGTGGGAGAAACCAGGAAGGTTTCTGATGCAAGGATCACTAGCATACATTTTCCTGTTTTATGCTACTTTGCCTTATTTGCTAGTCGTTGCTTGATTGGACGCGGAAACTGTGGGAACCTTAGTATTCCTGATATTATTATTTTGTTCCATAGTTTATACCGCAATAACTCTGTTAGTATGGGTGGAATTGTTGAGTCTGAACCGTACTAAGGGCCCCATCTCTGGAGGCATTTATGCTTCACGCCTAGCTGAACATTTTGAAATACCTATTAGGCATGAGGAGAAAGAAGAGACAGCACTGCCCCGTGCTTATTTAGATTATAAGAGTATGATAGCGCATGATTTTCTTGTTAAGAGTCGCGAAGGGGAGCTCAAATACAAATTATACTTTGATAAACATCACCCTGAGACTATTACTTTGCCTGCTCCTTCTTTGTTTAATTTATCTGTAGGACCTCACATTGTCGTGGTCGGCTGTTCAATCCAATCGGAATCCTGCACCAGTCCCGGAATCGGAGCTACAAGATGAGCCTCCACGACTATCTGTTTATTCTTGGGATCTAGAGGAGGTTGCCAGCCAGTGGCAATCGGAGCCTTCTTCGTCACAGTATGACCCCAGCTTCACCTATGGATATCTGCCAGGTTATCCCTGGCAATAGACCAACTTAGGCCAAAAGCCTAAGCTTGGGGGAGTACGTATTTCCCACCGACATTACATTTATGTTCACACACACTCGTTGCTAGATGTCGGTGTTCATACTCTTTCACTGTAATATCCATGCTAGTTTATTTTTCTTTTTCCTGCTTTCTTCTTGTGTGTTTAATAAACCTTAAGAAAACCAAAAAAATCAGTAGTAGTTTATTTCTTTGCTGTAGTAATTAAAAAGGAAAAACTCAAAAATATTTCCCGTTCTTCTTTTGCTTGTTGGGAGATTTCCCGTGTAAATAGTTTTTATTTCTTTTCCTTTCTTTGGGGGTCGAGAAGACCATATTGAAAATGCTTAGTGGCTCATGTATGCATGAATGATTATTTAACTTAGAGCCCATATTACTTGTCTTCTCTCTTGAGTTGAATGCTTGCAGATCCCAGCTTAGTCCAATGCACGTGCACTCTTATTATTATTCATATCGTTCGGTCGTGCAAGTGAAAGGCAATAATGATGATATATGATGGACTTATTGGGATGAGAAAAGATGGTATGAACTCGACCTCTCTTGTTTTTGTAAATATGATGATTCATCGTTCCTGAGTTAGCTATTATGAAGTAAGCATATTTGCAATGACATTTAGAGATTATAGTTGCTTGTGCCATGCTTGATTAGCTATGAGTTATAATGGTTTACCTTGCGTGCCAACATGCTATTAGAATGACCATGATGTGGTATGATGGGATGGTATCCTCCTTTAAATGAACTGAGTGACTAGACTTGGCACATGTTCACGCATGTAGTTGAATCAAATCAACATAGCCTTCATGATATTTATGCTCATGGTAGATTATATCCTACTCATGCTTGTTTTCGGTGTAAATTAATTTTGATGCATGTTTACGACTGTTGTCGCTCTCCCAGCTGGTCGCTTCCCAGTCTTTTGCTAGCCTTCACCTGTACTAAGCGGGAATACTACTTGCGCATCCAAACTCCTTAAACCCCAAAGTTGTTCCATATGAGTCCACTATACCTACCTATATGCGGTATCTACCTGCCGTTCCAAGTAAATTTATATGTGCCAAACTCCAAACCTTCAAATGAAATTCTGTTTTGTATGCTCGAGCAGCTCATGTCTCAACTAGGGCTGCCCTTATCTTCCATGTTAGGCGGTTATTCTCAAGAGGAGTGGACTCCGCTCCTCATTCACGAGAAAAATGGCTGGTCGCCGGGATGCCCAGTCCCATGCTTTATGCAAACTAAATCAAAATAACTGCAAACAAAACTCCCCCTGGGAACCGTTGAATGTTGGAGGCACTCATTGTTTCGAGCAAGCCATGGATTGATGCTTGTGGAGGAGGGGGAGTATAAACTTTACCATTTTGTTTGGGAACCGCCTATAAATTGTTTAGCATGGAAGATATCATCATCTCATAGTTGTTGCGTTGACAGTAAAAGTATGCCGCTCAAAATGTTATTCAATCTCTATTTTAAAACCGAGCTCTGGCACCTCTACAAATCCCTGCTTCCCTCTGCGAAGGGCCTATCTATTTGCTTTTATGTTGAGCCATCATCCTTCTTATTAAAAAACACCCGCTGGAGAGCACACTGTCGTTTGCATTCATTATTATTGGTTTATATTGGGTATGAATTGACTGGATCTCTTTTACCATGAATTACAATGTTTAGTCAGTCCTTGATCCTTAAAGGTGCTCTGCATTTATGTTTTGCGGTCTCAGAAAGGGCTAGCGAGATACCATTTTGTTATATCATATTATGATTATTTTGAGAAAGTGTTGTCATCCGAGTTTTGCTATTATGGCTCGCTAACTGATTATGTTATTGATATGAGTAATTGTGAGACCTTTGTGTTATTGTTAGTATGGTTAGTTCATAATATTTGCTGAAACTTGAATGTTGGCTTTTCATGTTTACAACGACAAGAGCAAACAGAGTTTGTAAAAGTTTTTCTTTTTCTCTTTCAGTTTGTCAACTGAATTGCTTGAGGACAAGCAAGGGTTTAAGCTTGGGGGAGTTGATACGTCTCCTTCGTATCTACTTTTCCAAACACTTTTGCCCTTGTTTTGGACTCTAACTTGTATGATTTGAATGGAACTAACCCGGACTGACGCTGTTTTCAGCAGAATTGCCATGATGTTGTTTTATGTGCAGAGAATAAAAGTTCGGAATGACCTGAAACTCCATGGAACACCTTAGAAAAAACAATAAAAAAACCCTTGCCAAAGATGAAGACCAGGAGGCCCACACCCTGTCCACGAGGGTGGGGGTGCCCCC
>NC_041387.1:484689509-484786986 GCF_002162155.2 Triticum dicoccoides | reverse complement strand
CCACCTCGTGGGCCCCCTGGTGGCCCTCCGACGCCGACTTAAACTCCATATATTGGCTTTCGGGGAGAAAAAAATCAGAGAGAAGAAATCATCGCGTTTTACGATACGGAGCCGCCGCCAAGCTCTAATCTCTCTCGGGCGGGCTGATCTGGAGTCCGTTCGGGGCTCCGGAGAGGGGGATTCGTCACCCTCGTCATCATCAACCATCCTCCATCACCAATTTCATGATGCTCACCGCCGTGCGTGAGTAATTCCATCGTAGGCTTGCTGGACGGTGATGGGTTGGATGAGATTTATCATGTAATCGAGTTAGTTTTGTTAGGGTTTGATCCCTAGTATCCATTATGTTCTGAGATTGATGTTGCTATGACTTTGCTATGCTTAATGCTTGTCACTAGGGCCCGAGTGCCATGATTTTAGATCTGAACCTATTATGTTTTCATGAATATATGTGTGTTTTTGATCCTATCTTGCAAGTCTATAGTCACCTACTATGTGTTATGATCCAGCAACCCCGAAGTGACAATAATCGGGACCACTCCCGGTGATGACCATAGTTTGAGGAGTTCATGTATTCACTATGTGCTAATGCTTTGTTCCGGTTCTCTATTAAAAGGAGGCCTTAATATCCCTTAGTTTCCAATAGGACCCCGCTTCCACGGGAGGGTAGGACAAAAGATGTCATGCAAGTTCTTTTCCATAAGCATGTATGACTATATTCGGAATACATGCCTACATTACATTGATGAACTGGAGCTAGTTCTGTGTCACCCTATGTTATGACTGTTACATGACGAACCACATCCGGCATAATTATCCATCGCTAATCCGGTGCCTACGAGTTTTCCATATACTGGTTCTCGCTTATTTACTTTTCCGTTGCTACTGTTACAATCACTACAAAATACCAAAAACATTACTTTTGCTGTCTTTACTTTTGTTACCGTTACCACCACTATCATATTACTTTGCTACTAAACACTTTGCTGCAGATACTAAGTTTCCAGGTGTGGTTGAATTGACAACTCAGCTGCTAATACTTGAGAATATTCTTTGGCTCCCCTTGTGTCGAATCAATAAATTTGGGTTGAATACTCTACCCTCGAAAACTATTGCGAACCCCTATACTTGTGGGTTATCAACGGTGACCGGCAACACGCCTATGGTGGATCTGGCGTTGGCGGTAGAAGCCTTGCATGCGGAGTTTGATATCGGTCCGGCAGATATGTCTATCCGGGCCTTCTTCCCCGACGACCCTTGTGCTATGCCGGGAGGGAGCGACCTGCGTTAGGATGTTCGTGCTGGCCGCACGCATTCATCATGGTTCGAGCTGAACTTGCGGCCGTGGAACAGGCAGGCGTAGGCCACGACGGCGGTGCTGCCTTTTCTGGTGTCGATTGCTCTACGTTGTGTTCCGGCGCACGCCTGGAACCAGAGGACGACGACTGTGATCTTACGTGGTCTTGGGTATGTCGTGGGTGTTGATGATAGCACTTCTCGGCGGCTGGACATGGCGGACTTTTGTGTGTGGCTTCTAATGGACTGGCTGCGCAGGATCCTGCGTCGTCGGATGCTCTACATTGATGAGCCAAGGCGAAATCTTTGGGCGGAAGGGAACGGACATCAGGTGGTTTCTGGGCGGCGGGCCAAGATGTTGTGGTATCCAATTGACATTGTTGTGCTTGCGGAGCCGGTGCTGGTTGACGATGGTGACACGGGCCGGCGCCTTTCCCCTCCACCTCCGTCGCCGTTGTTGCCATCGCCTTCTTCTGGGAGTGATGATGCGCCGCCCGGAGGTGGTATGGTCAGGCCTCGGAGGGGCGTTGCTGGTGCTAGGGAGTTTTCGGCAAGCACAGTTAGGTCATCGACGGCGGCGCCGCCGCCGGCAGGGTGGCGGATTCTAATCGCCTCGGGTTCGGTCAGCCCACTGGTCAGCAACAGTCGTGTGGCTGCCGTCACAGGGATTCGCTTGGGTCAGGCTGCAGGGCCGAAGAAAGATATGGCTTTTCAACAGCCAATCATGGAGCAGTCCGGGTCGCCTGTCGCCTCCGTTGGCCATGCAGAGCAGGTAGGGCCCGATGGGTGCGCAGTTTAGGTGGAGGAATAGCCTGTCTCCCTGCCTCGGTGCAGCTGATGCGATGGGCGCGGGCCGACAGCATTGGTGGTGTGCTCGAGATAACCAGGTTTGGGGATCAGGTGGATGTTGGGGGTGTCTGCGGCTGGGATTCCGTACAGATAGGATCCTGCCATATCTCCTTGGTGGGACCATGGGAAGAGGACAGTGCCAGCTTTGCAGCGGTTCCCTGGGATGCGTTGGAATCACAGTTTCATGAGTCGGGGAGTGGCACATGCAGGTTCAGACAAAATGGGCAGGTGGAGGCCATACAAACTTTCCAAGTGTGCCTATCGGAGAGCAATTGCTCCCATGCAACATGCAGCGTAGGTAATACACAGCTAGAGGAAGAACCAGCGGATGCGCCCATGTCAGCTAATGATATTGGGTTGGAACAGGTGCCATCCTCGCCGCTCCGTGAGGATGGGGCTGTGCTGCAGCATGGAGACGTGGAGAGGATGCGGGCTGAGATGTGCATATCCCTCTCTCCGTTGTTACCATTACCACCTAGTCGGTCTGGTGTGGCGCAAACTCATAACCCGAGGAAGAAGAATCTTCAAAATTTTCTACGCATCACCAAGATCAATTTATGGAGATTCTAGCAACAAGAGAGAGGGAGTGCATCTTCATACCCTTGAAGATCGCTAAGCGGAAGCGTTACAAGAACACGGATGATCTAGCGTCGAACGGACGGCGCCTCCGTGTTCAACACACATACAACCCGGGGGCGTCTCCTCCTTCTTGATCCAGCAAGAGGAGAGGAGAAGTTGAGGGGGAACTCCGACAACACAACGGCATGGTGGTGGTGGAGCTCGTGGTTCTCCAGCAGGGCTTCGCCAAGCACTACGGAGGAGGAGGAGGTGTCGGAGGAGGGAGAGGGCTGCGCCAGGGAAGAGGTGCGGCTGCCCTCCCACCCCTCCACTATATATAGGGTCAAGGGGAGAGGGGGAGGCGCCCTAGGGTTTCCCCTAGGGGGCGGCGGCCAAGCAGATTGGATCTCCCTAGGCAAAATCCTAGGGAGACTTGCCCCCCAAGCCAAGCAGGTGGAGGATTGACTCCCAAGCCAGGTGGAGGCGCCCCACCTCCCCAAATAACGTGGGAAAGGGTGTGGAGGGCGCACCACCCCTTAGAGGGCTGGTTTTCCCCTTCCTCTTTGGCCCATGAGGCCCTCCAACACTTGCCGGGGCTCCTGAAACACCGTTCGGTCATGCTGGCCATAGCCTTGTACCCCCGGAACACTTCCGGACTCCAATACCCTTCATCCAATATATCGATCTTCACCACTGGACCATTCCGGAACTCCTCGTGGCGTCCGGGATCACATTCGGGACTCCGAACTACCTTCAGTAACCACATACTATTTCCCATAACAACTCTAGCGTCACCGAACCTCAAGTGTGTAGACCCTACGGGTTCGGGAACCATGTAGACATGACCGAGACATTCTCCGGCCAATAACCAACAGCGGGATCTGGATACCCATGTTGGCTCCCACATGTTCCATGATGATCTCATCGGATGAACCACGATGTCGAGGATTCAATCAATCCCGTATACAATTCCCTTTGTCCATTGGTATGTTACTTGCCCGAGATTCGATCGGCGGTATCCCTATACCTTGTTCAATCTCATTATCGGCAAGTCTCTTTACTCGTTCCATAATGCATGATCCCGTGACTAACTACTTAGTCACATTGAGCTCATTATGATGATGCATTACCGAGTGGGCCTAGAGATACCTCTCTGTCATACGGAGTGACAAATCCCAGTCTCGATTCGTACCAACCCAACAGACACTTTCGGAGATACCTGTAGTGCACCTTTATAGCCACCCAGTTACGTTGTGACGTTTGGTACACCCAAAGCATTCCTACGGTATCCGGGAGTTGCACAATCTCATGGTCTAAGGAAATGATACTTGACATTAGAAAAGATTTAGCAAACGAACTACACGATCTTGTGCCATGCTTAGGATTGGGTCTTGTCCATCACATCATTCTCCTAATGGTGTGATCCCGTTATCAATGACATCCAATGTCCATGGTCAGGAAACCATAACCATCTATTGATCAACGAGCTAGTCAACTAGAGGCTCACTAGGGACATGTTGTGGTCTATGTATTCACACATGTATTACGGTTTCCAGTTAATACAATTATAGCATGAACAATAGACAATTATCATGAACAAGGAAATAAAACAATAACCATTTTATTATTACCTCTAGGGCATATTTCCAACAGTCTCCCACTTGCACTAGAGTCAATAATCTAGTTCACATCACTATGTGATTGTAATGAATTCAACACCCATGGGGTTTGATCATATCTCGCTTGTGAGAGAGGTTATTAGTCAACGGGTCTTAATCTTTCAGATCCGTGTGTGCTTTACAAATCTTTATGTCATCTCCTAGATGCAGCTACCACGCGCTATTTGGAACTATTCCAAATAACGGCTCTACTATACGAATCCAGTCTACTACTTAGAGTCATCCAGATTAGCGTCAAAGTTTGCATCGGCATAACCCTTTATGACGAACTCTTTTACCATGTCCATAATCGAGAAAATTCCTTAGTCCACTAGTTACTAAGGATAACCTTGACTGTTGTCCTGTGATCCATTCCTGGATCACACTTGTACCCCTTTACTGACTCATGGCAAGGCACACTTTAGGTGCGCTACACAGCATAGCATACTGTGGATCCTACGTCTAAAGCATAGGGGACGACCTTCGTCCTTTCTCTCTCTTCTGCCACGGTCAGGTCTTGAGTCTTACTCAATACTCACACCTTATAACACAGCCAAGAACTCCTTCTTTGCCGATCTATTTTGAACTCCTTCAAAATCTTGTCACGGTGCGTACTCATTTGAAAGTACTATCAAGCA
This sequence comes from Triticum dicoccoides, assembly GCF_002162155.2. Classification (NCBI taxonomy): domain Eukaryota; kingdom Viridiplantae; phylum Streptophyta; class Magnoliopsida; order Poales; family Poaceae; genus Triticum; species Triticum dicoccoides. Next base: position 484,781,987 of record NC_041387.1, on the reverse strand, counting down.
ATTTTGATCTATCCTTATAGATCTTGATGCTCAATGTTCAAGTAGCTTAATCTAGGTTTTCGATTGAAAACACTTTTCAAATAACCGTATATGCTTTCCAGAAATTATACATCATTTCCGATCAACAATATGTCAACAACAAATACTCATCAGAAATGCTATAGTGCTCCCATTCACTTCTTTGGAGATACAAGTTTCTCATAAACTTTGTATAAACCCAAAATCTTTGATCATCTCATCAAAGCGTATATTCCAACTCCGAGATGCTTACTCCAGTCCTTAGAAGGATTGCTGGAGCTTTGCATACTTGTTAGCATCTTTTAGGATTGACAAAACCTTCTGGTTGTATCACATACAACCTTTCCTCAAGAAAATCATTGAGGAAACAATATTTTGACATCCTATCTGCAAGATTTCATAAATAATGCAGGAACTGCTAATATAATTTCAACAGACTCTTAGCATCGCTACGAGTGAGAAAGTCTCATTGTAGTCAACTCCTTGAACTTGTCGGAAAACATCTTAGCGACAAGTTGAGCTTTCTTAATGGTGACACTTACCATCATTGTCCGTCTTCCCTTTTAAAATCCATCCATACCCAACATCCTTACAACCATCAAGTAGTTCTTCCAAAGTCTACACTTTGTTTTATACATGGATCCTCTCTTGGATTTTATGGCCTCGAGCCATTTGTCAGAATCCGGGCCAACCATCGCTTCTCCACAGCTCGTAGGTTCATTGTTGTCTAGCAACATGACCTCCAAGACGGGATTATCGTACCACTCTGAAGCAGTACGCGTCCTTGTTGACCTACGAGGTTTGGTAGTGGCTTGATCCGAAGTTTCATGATCACTATCATCAGCTTCCACTTAAATTGGTGTAGGCGCCACAGGAACAACTTCATGTGCCCTGCTACACACTAGTTGAAGTGATGGTTCAATGGCCTCATCAAGTCTCCACCATCCTCCCACTCAATTCTTTTGGGAGAAACTTTTCCTCGAGAAAGAACCCAATTCTAGAAACAATCCCTTTTGCTTCCGGATCTGAGACAGGAGGTATACCCAACTATTTTTGGGTGTCCTATGAAGATGCATTTATCCGCTTTGGGTTCGAGCTTATCAGCCTGAAACTTTTTCACATAAGCGCCAAAGCCCCAAACTTTTAAGAAACGACAGCTTAGGTTTCTCTAAACCATAGTTCATACGGTGTCGTCTCAACGGAATTGCGTGGTGCCCTATTTAAAGTGAATGTGTTTGTCTCTAATGCCTAACCCATAAATGATAGTGGTAATTCAATAAGGGACATCATGGTATGCATCGTATCCAATAGGGTGCAGTTATGATGTTCAGACACACCATCACACTATGGTGTTCCAGGCGGTATTAGTTGTGAAACAATTTCCACAATGTCTTAATTGTGTGCCAAACTCGTAACTCATACATTCATCTCTATGATCATATCATAGAAATTTTATCCTCTTGTCACGACGATCTTCAACTTCACTCTGAAATTACTTGAACCTTTCAATAATCCAGACTTGTGTTTCATCAAGTAAATATACTTAGCATCTACTCAAATCATCTATGAAGTAAGAACATAATGATATCCACTGCGTGCCTCAACACTCATTGGACTGCACACATCAAAATGTATTACTTCCAACAAGTTGCTTTCTTGTTCCATCTCACTGAAAACGAGGCCTTTCAGTCATCTTGCCCATGTGGTATGATTTGCATGTCTCAAGTGATTCAAAATCAAGTGAGTCCAAATGATCCATCTGCATGGAGTTTCTTCATGCGTATATACCAATAGACGTGGTTCGCATGTCTCAATCTTTTCAAAAACGAGTGAGTCCAAAGATCCATCAATATGGAGCTTCTTCATGCGTTTTACACCAATATGACTCAAGTGGCAGTGCCACAAGTATGTGGTACTATCATTACTATCTTATATCTTTTGGCATGAACATGTGTATCACCACGATCGAGATTCAATAAACTCATTTTAGGTGCAAGACCATTGAAGGTATTATTCAAATAAATAGAGTAACCATTATTCTCCTTAAATGAATAACCGTATTGCGATAAACATAATCCAATCATGTCTATGCTCATCGCAAACACCAAATAACAATTATTTAGGTTTAACACCAATCTCGATGGTAGAGGGAGCTTGCGATGCTTGATCACATCAACCTTGGAAACACTTCCAACACATATCATCATCTCGCCTTTAGCTAGTCTCTGTTTATCCGTAGCCTTTTATTTCGAGTTACTAACACTTAGCAACCGAACCGGTATCTATTACCCTGGTGCTACTAGGAGTACTTGTAAAGTACACATTAATATAATGTATATCCAATATACTTCTGTCAACCTTGCCGGCCTTCTCATCTACCAAGTATCTAGGGTAGTTCTGCTTCAGTGACCGTTCCTCTCATTTCAGAAGCACTTAGTCTCGGGTTTGGGTTCAACCTTGGGTTTCTTCACTATAGCAGCAACTGATTTGCCGTTTCATGAAGTATTCCTTCTTGCCCTTGCCCTTCTTGAAACTAGTGGTTTTACTAACCATCAATAATTGATGCTCCTACTTGATTTCTACTTCCGCGATGTCAAACATCGCGAATTGCTCAAGGTTCATCATGTCTATCCCTGATATGTTATAGTTCATCACGAAGCTCTAATAGCTTGGTGGCAGTGACTACGGAGAACCATCACTATCTCATCTGGAAGATTAACTCCCACTCGGTTCAAGTGATTGTAGTACTCACACAATCTGATCACATGCTCAATGATTGAGCTTTTCTCCCTTAGTTTGCAGGTTAAGAAACTTGTCGGAGGTCTCATACCTCTTGACGTGGGCACGAGCCTGAAATCCCAATTTCAGCTCTTGGAACATCTCATATGTTTTGCAACGTTTCAAAAGATGTCTTCGGTGCCTCAATTCTAAACCGTTTAATATTACGCACTGAACTATCACGTAGTCATCAAAATGTGTATGTCAGATGTTCACAACATCCACAAACGACGCTCGAGGTTCAGCACACCGAGCGGTGCATTAAGGACATAAGCCTTCTGTGCAGCAATGAGGACAATCCTCAGTATACGGACCCAGTCCGCATAATTGCTACTATCAACTTTCAACTAAATTTTCTCTAGGAACATATCTTAAACAGTAGAACTAAAGCATAAGCTACGACATAATTTGCAAAGACCTTTTGACTATGTTCATGATAATTAAGTTCATCTGGTTATTAAATGAACTCTCACTTAGATAGACATCCCTCTAGTCATCTAAGTGATACATGATCCGAGTCAACTAGGCCATGTCCGATCATCACGTGAGACGGACTAGTCATCATCGGTGAACATCTTCATGCTGATCGTATCTACTATACGACTCATGTTCGACCTTTCGGTCTCTTGTGTTCCGAGGCCATGTCTGTACATGCTAGGCTCGTCAAGTCAACCTAAGTGTTTCGCGTGTGTAAATCTGGCTTACACCCGTTGTATGTGAACATTAGAATCTATCACACCCGATCATCACGTGGTGCTTCGAAACAACGAACTTTCGCAACGGTGCACGGTTAGGGGGAACACGTTCTTGAAATTTTATGAGGGATCATCTTATTTATGCTACCGTCATTCTAACAAAATAAGATGTAAACATGACAAACATCACATGCAAATCATAAAGTAACATGATATGGCCAATATCATCTTGCGCCTTTGATCTCCATCTTGAGGCATGACATGATCACCTTTGTCACCGGCATGACACCATGATCTCCATCATCGTGTCTTCATGAAATTGTCTCGCCAACTATTACTTCTACTACTATGGCTAACAGTTTAGCAATAAAGTAAAGTAATTACATGGCGTTATTTAATGACACACAGGTCATACAATAAATTAAGACAACTCCTATGGCTCCTGCCGGTTGTCATACTCATCGACATGCAAGTCGTGATTCTTATTACAAGAACATGATCAATCTCATACACCACATATCATTCATCACATTCTTTTTGGCCATATCACATCACATAGCATACCCTGCAAAAACAAGTTAGACGTCCTCTAATTGTTGTTGCATGTTTTACGTGGTTGCTATGGGTTTCTAGCAAGAACGTTTCTTACCTACGCAAAATCCACAACGCTGATATGCCAATTGCTATTTACCCTTCATAAGGACCCTTTTCATCGAATCCGATCTGACTAAAGTGGGAGAGACTGGCACCCGCTAGCCACCTTTATGCAACAAGTGCATGTCAGTCGGTGGAACCTGTCTCACATAAGTGTACGTGTAAGGTCGGTCCGGGCCGCTTCATCCCACAATACTGTTGAAACAAGATAGGACTAGTAACGGTAAGCATATTGAACAAAACCAACGCCCACAACTACTTGTGTTCTACTCGTGCGTAGAATCTATGCAATAAACCGGGCTCATGATGCCACTGTTGGGTAACGTAGCAGAAATTCAAAATTTTCTACGCATCACCAAGATCAATCTATGGAGATTCTAGCAACAAGAGAGAGGGAGTGCATCTTCATACCCTTGAAGGTTGCTAAGCGGAAGCGTTACAAGAACGCGGATGATGGAGTCGTACTCGCGGCGATTCAAATCGTGGAAGATCCGATCTAGCGCCGAACGGACGGCGCCTCCGTGTTCAACACACGTACAACCCGGGGACGTCTTCTCCTTCTTGACCCAGCAAGGGGAGAGGAGAAGTTGAGGGGGAACTCCGACAACACGACGGCATGGTGGTGGTGGAGCTCATGGTTCTCCAGCAGGGCTTCGCCAAGCACTACGGAGGAGGAGGAGGTGTTGGAGGAGGGAGAGGGCTGCGCCAGGGAAGAGGTGCGGCTGCCCTCCCACCCCTCCACTATATATAGGTCAAGGGGAGAGGGGGAGACGCCCTAGGGTTTCCCCTAGGGGCAGCGGCCAAGCAGATTGGATCTCCCTAGGCAAAATCCTAGGGAGACTTCCCCCCCCAAGCCAAGCAGGTGGAGGATTGCCTCCCAAGCCAGGTGGAGGCACCCCACCTCCCCAAATAACGTGGGAAAGGGTGTGGGGGGCACCACCCCTTAGTGGGCTGGTTTTCCCCTTCCTCTTTGGCCCATGAGGCCCTCCAACACTTGTCGGGGCTCCCAAAACACCTTTCGGTCATGCTGGCCATAGCCTTGTACCCCCGGAACACTTCCGGACTCTAATACCCTTCATCCAATATATCGATCTTCACCGCCGGACCATTCCAGAACTCCTCGTGATGTTTGGGATCACATCCGGGACTCCGAACTACCTTCGGTAACCACATACTATTTCCCATAACAACTCTAGCGTCACCGAACCTTAAGTGTGTAGACCCTACGGGTCTGGGAACCACGCAGACATGACCGAGACATTCTCCGACCAATAACCAACAGCGGGATCTGGATACCCATGTTGGCTCCCACATGTTCCACGATGTCGAGGATTCAATCAATCCCGTATACAATTCCCTTTGTCCATTGGTATGTTACTTGCCCGAGATTCGATCGGCGGTATCCCTATACCTTGTTCAATCTCGTTACCGGCAAGTCTCTTTACTCGTTCCATAATGCATGATCCTGTGACTAACTACTTAGTCACATTGAGCTCATTATGATGATGCATTACCGAGTGGGCCCAGAGATACCTCTCCGTCATACGGAGTGACAAATCCCAGTCTCGATTCGTACCAACCCAACAGACACTTTCGGAGATACCTGTAGTGCACCTTTATAGCCACCCAGTTACGTTGTGAAGTTTGGTACACCCAAAGCATTCCTACGGTATCCGGGAGTTGCACAATCTCATGGTCTAAGGAAATGATACTTGACATTAGAAAAGCTTTAGCAAACGAACTACACGATCTTGTGACATGCTTAGGATTGGGTCTTGTCCATCACATCATTCTCCTAATGGTGTGATCCCGTTATCAATGACATCCAATGTCCATGGTCAGGAAACCATAACCATCTATTGATCAACGAGCTAGTCAACTAGAGGCTCACTAGGGACATGTTGTGGTCTATGTATTCACACATGTATTACGGTTTCCAGTTAATACAATTATAGCATGAACAATAGACAATTATCATGAAGAAGGAAATAAAATAATAACCATTTTATTATTGCCTCTAGGGCATATTTCCAACAGGTCCGGCGTGGCGCAAACTCATAACCCGAGGAAGAAGAGAAGAATGGAGGGTACGCCAAGGAGGAGTGCGAGGTTGGCCAAGCATGGGGCGTCAAAGCAGCAGCAAGTTCTCATCCGTAAACTATGTTTGGCGCATGAGGGGGAAGTCATCTCGGAGGATGTGCTTAAGATGTATGTGGAGTTGTTTCTCGGCCGCTTTTGGACGCACACATTGCCGTGATTTTGGCGTTGTTTGGTTGGGAGTCACCGGCTGTACCCCTTGAAGGGACAGCAATGTGCTGATGGCCATGCCGGTGGCTTGGTAGGATATTGTCATGAATACTCAACCATTGAGGATGATAGTGTGGAATGTTCGCGGGCTAAACGCACCTGCCCGGCAGAACACGGTTTACCAGGTGGTCACGGCAGCTAGTCCGGCCATAGTGTGTCTCCAAGAGACAAAGTTGCATGATGTATCCGTGAATGTTGTATGACAATGCCTCAGTGCTAAATTCAAGAAGTTTTTCTATTTACCTGCGTTGGGAACGCGTGGAGGGATTTTGGTGGCTTGGGATGCCACTTTAGTTCACCTCTCTAACCCGCGTCGTACCTTGGTGGCTCACGTGCGTGTATGGCCCGCAAGAGGAGCCTGACAAGGTGGAGTTTCTGCAAGACTTGGTGGATATTAGAGACTTGCACGCTGGGCCTTGGCTTGTGGCTGGGGATTTCAACCTCATTGCTTGTGAGGAGGACAAGAACAATGACATGATTAATCGCAGGATGTTGGGAAGGTTTCGTTCAAAGCTTAATTCCCTCGAAGTGAAGGAGATATACTTGAATGGACGAAGATACATGTGGTCGAATGAAAGGAGAGTTGCCACCTTTGAGAAAATCAATCACGTGTTCATGTCGAATGAGTGGGATGTGGCGTACCCAACTTGCTTGCTTTCGGCCTTGGGTACGGAGATTTCCGACCATTGTCCATTGGTGCTTGATATGAATGTCTGTATCAGTACGCAAAGCCGGTTCAAGTTTGAATCGTTTTGGACTAGAGCAGAAGGGTTTATGGATGTGGTTAAATTGGCTTGGAGCTCAATACCTGATGCTTCAAATGATTATCTCATGCTCCAGAACAAGCTAAAAGCCACGGCGGTGAGCCTTCAAAGGTGGAGTGACAGGTGGATAGGGAATGTGAAGCTGCAAATAGCTATTGCTCTCGAGGTTATCAAGCAACTTGACACAGCCATGGTAGGAAGAGTCCTATCTGATGCTGAGCGAGAGCTGAGGAAGTGCATGAAGAAGAAGTTGCTTGGCTTGAGCTCCTTGGAGAGGACTATTGTGAGGCAAAGGTCTCGGCTACTGCAACTGCGCGAAGGGGACGACAATACTAGGCTTTTCCATCAACATGCTAGTCACCGGCAGAGAAATAATGCCATACGAGTGGTGAAACATAATGGGAACCTATATGCTGGGTAGGAGGGAGTTGCGTCGGCAGTTGATGCATACTTTGGTGCGGCATTTGGCGCCTCAGAGGCTAGGAATCATACTATCAATCTGGGTATTCTTGGACTGTCGCACCTCGACTTATCGCATCTCGAGCAACCATTTACAGCTGACGAAGTGGAGAAGGTAATCAAAAGCATGCCATTAGACAAGGCCCCAGGTCCGGACGGGTTTACCGGTAGGTTCAATGCAACATGTTGGAGCATCATTAAGGAGGACTTCATGAAGGCAATGGACTGTTTCCACAAAGGAGACATGAGGGGTTTAGCCGCCATCAACAAGTCTCTTGTCTCCCTTTTGCCTACGAAGGAAGGAACACTGGAGGTGGGGGATTTTTGTCCAATAAACCTTGTGCACGAGGCCATCAAGAAATTTGAGAAAGTGCTCACTTGTCGGTTGGTGGAGGAGCTGCCCAAGCTAGTTGGCAATCACCAAATCGCGTTTGTGAAGGGAAGATCATTGCATGATAACTTCATGCTTGTGCAGAGCATGGCGTGGAGATTGCACGCTCTGAAGAGCTCATCTGTTCTGCTCAAGCTTGACATCTCAAAAGCCGACTCGGTAAAATGGTCGTTCCTTCTTGAGGTTCTGCAGCACATGGGTTTCAGACCGAGGTGGAGATCATGGATCTGTGGGATTCTTGATACATCAACAACGAAGATCATGGTGAATGGTGACCCAGGTGACATGATTTACAACTGCAAAGGGCTACGGCAGGGCGACCCCATCTCACCAATGCTTTTCATCCTAACTATGGAGCCCCTACAGAAGATGTTCGAGGTGGCTATGAGTCGAGGCGTATTGTCACCACTAGCGCGAGAAGGGATGAGAAAGCGCTTGTCCATCTTTGTGGATGATGTAGTATTGTTCGTCAAGCCCAATCCGCTTGATCTTCAAGTCTGCAAGTGCTTATTTGAGCTGTTTGGAGAGGCGTCCGGGCTAAGAATCAACTTGCGCAAGTCTGCAGCCCTACCTATCAGGTGCTCTAAGGATGAGATATCGATGGCATGTATCAAGCTCGAGTGTCCCTTGGGATCGTTCCTGATCAAGTACCTTGGGTTACCACTATCGTTAAGGAAGCAATCTGCAACGCAACTTCAGTACTTGGTGGACCATATGGCAAATAGGCTTCCAAAGTGGAAGCCATCACTTACGCCAAAGAGTGGCCGGCTAACTTTGGTGCATTCTGTGCTTTGCGCCATGCCAATCCATGCTATGATTGTTGGGGAACATAGCAGAAATTCAAAATTTTCTACACATCACCAAGATCAATCTATGGAGATACTAGCAATGAGAGAGAGGGGGTGCATCTTCATACCCTTGAAGATCGCGATGCGGCAGCGTTACAAGAACGCGGTCAGTGGAGTCGTTCACGAAGCGATTCAGATCGCGGCCGAATCCGATCTAAGCACCGAAGAATGGTGCCTCCGCGTTCAACACACGTACAGCCCGGTGACCTCTCCCGTGCCTTGATCCAGCAAGGAGAGAGGGAGAGGATGAGGAAGACTCCATACAGCAGCAGCACAACCGTGTGGTGGTGATGGAGAAGCGTGGCACTCCAGCAGGGCTTCGCCAAGCACTGCGAGAGACGAGGAGGGAGAGGGGTAGGGCTGCGCCAGGGAGAGGAAACTCATGTGTTGGGCAGCCCCAAAACCCCCACTATATATAGGGGAAGGGGAGAGGGAGTCGGGCCCCTCTAGATCCCATCTAGATGGGAGGGGCAGCGGCCAGGAGGGGGAGACTTGCCCCCCAAGCAAGGTGGAGGCGCCCCCTCCCCTAGGGTTTTTAACCCTAGGCGCCTTGGGCCCTTGGGGAGGGGCGCACCAGCCCACTAGGGGCTGGTTCCCTCCCATATTTAGCCCATTAAGCCTCCCGGGGCAGGTGGCCCCACCCGGTGGAGCTCCGCACACCTTTCGGTGGTCCCGGTACACGATAACCCCAGAGACTATTCCGGTGACTGAAACTGGACTTCCCATATATAAATCTTTACCTCCAGACCATTCTGGAACTCCTCATAACGTCCAGGATCTCATCCGGGACTCCTAACAACATTCAGTAACCACATACAAACTTCCTTTATAACTCTAGCGTCATCGAACCTTAAGTGTGTAGAGCCTACGGGTTCGGGAATCATGCAGACATGACCAAGACAGCTCTCTTGCCAATAACCAACAGCAGGATCTGGATACCCATGTTGTCTCCCACATGTTCCACGATGATCTCATCGGATGAACCACGATGTCAAGGATTCAAGCAATCCCGTATAAAATTCCCTTTGTCAATCGGTATGTTACTTGCCCGAGATTCGATCGTCGGTATCCCAATACCTCGTTCAATCTCGTTACCGGCAAGTCACTTTACTCGTTCCATAATGCATGATCCCGTGACTAACTACTTAGTCACATTGAGCTCATTATGATGATGCATTACCGAGTGGGCCCAGAGATACCTCTCCGTCATATGGAGTGACAAATCCCAGTCTCGATTCGTGCCAACCCAATAGACACTTTCGGAGATACTTGTAGTGCACCTTTATAGCCACCCAGTACGTTGTGACGTTTGGTATACCCAAAGCACGCCTACTGTATCCGGGAGTTACACAATCTCATGGTCTAAGAAACTGATACTTGACATTAGAAAAGCTTTAGGAAATGAACTACACGATCTTGTGCTATGCTTAGGATTGGGTCTTGTCCATCACATCATTCTCCTAATGATGTGATCCCTTATCAATGACATCCAATGTCCATGGTCAGGAAACCATGACCATCTGTTGATCAAGGAGCTAGTCAACTAGAGGCTCACTAGGGACATGTTGTGGTCTATGTATTCACACATGTATTGCGGTTTTCGGCCAATACAATTATAGCATGAACAATAGACAATTATCATGAACAAGGAAATACAATAATAACCATTTTATTATTGCCTCTAGGGCATATTTCCAACAGTCTCCCACTTGCACTAGAGTCAATAATCTAGTTCACATCACTATGTGATTGTAATGAATCAACACCCATGGGGTTTGATCATATCTCGCTTGTGAGAGAGGTTATTAGTCAAAGGATCTAAACCTTTAAGATCCGTGTGTGCTTTGCAAATCTCTATGTCAGCTCCTAGATGCAGCTACCACACTCTATTTGGAGCTATTCCAAATAATTGTTTTACTATACGAATACGGTTTACTACTCAGAATAATCCGGATTAGTGTCAAAGTTTGCATCGGCGTAACCCTTTACGACGAACTCTTTTACCACCTCCATAATCGAGAAAATTCCTTAGACCACTAGTTACTAAGGATAAGTTTGACCGTTGTCCTGTGATCCATTCCTGGATCACTCTTGTACCCCTTGACTGACTCATGGCAAGGCACACTTCAGGTGCGGTACACAACATAGCATACTATAGAGCCTACGTCTGAAGCATAGGGGACGACCTTCGTCCTTTCTCTCTCTTCTGCCGTGGTCAGGTCTTGAGTCTTACTCAATACTCATACCTTATAACACAGCCAAGAACTCTTTCTTTGCCGATCTATTTTGAACTCCTTCAAAATATTGTCACGGTATGTATTTATTTGAAAATACTATTAAGCGTTTTTCATCTATCCTTATAGATCTTGATGCTCAATGTTCAAGTATCTTAATCCAGGTTTTCCATTGAAAAACACTTTTCAAATAACCCTATATGCTGTCCATAAATTCTACATCATTTCTGATCAACAATATGTTAATAACATATACTCATCAGAAATTATATAGTGCTCCCACTCACTTCTTTGGAAATACAAGTTTCTCATAAACTTTGTATAAACCCAAAATCTTTGATCATCTCATCAAAGCGTATATTCCAACTCCGAGATGCTTACTCCAGTCCTTAGAAGGATTGCTGGAGCTTTGCATGCTTGTTAGCATCTTTTAGGATTGACAAAACCTTCTGGTTGTATCACATACAACCTTTCCTCAAGAAAAACGTCGACGAAACAATGGTTTTTGACATCCTATCTGCAAGATTTCATAAATAATGCAGTAACTGCTAATATAATTTCAACAGACTCTTAGCATCGCTACGAGTGAGAAAATCTTATCATAGTCAACTCCTTGGACTTGTCGGAAAGCATCTTAGCGACAAGTCAAGCTTTGTTAATGGTGACACTTACCATCATTGTCTGTCTTCCCTTTTAAATCCATCTGTACCCAACAGCCTTATTACCATCAAGTAGTTCTTCCAAAGTCCACACTTTGTTTTCATACATGGATCCTCTCTCGGATTTTATGGCCCCTAGCCATTTGCTGGAATCCGGGCCCACCATCGCTTCTCCATAGCTCGTAGGTTCATTGTTGTCTAGCAACATGACCTCCAAGACAGGATTACCGTACCACTCTGAAGTAGTACGCGTCCTTGTCGACCTACGAGGTTTGGTAGTGACTTGATCCAAAGTTTCATGATCTCTATCATCAGCTTCCACTTCAACTGGTGTAGGCGCCACATGAACAACTTCATGTGCCCTACTACACACTGGTTTAAGTGATGGTTCAATAACCTTATGAAGTCTCCGCCATCCCCCCACTCAATTCTTTCGAGAGAAACTATTCCTCGAGAAAGGACCCGTTTCTAGAAACAATCACTTTTGCTTCTGGATCTGAATTAGGAGGTATACCAAACTATTTTTGGGTGTCTTGTGAAGTTGCATTTATCTGCTTTGGGTTCGAGCTTATCTTGATGAACCTTTTCACATAAGTGTCACAACCCCAAACTTTCAAGAAATGACAGCTTAGGTTTCTCTAAACCATAGTTCACACGGTGTCATCTCAATGGAATTACGTGGTGCCCTATTTAAAGTGAATGCGGTTGTCTCTAATGCTTCACCCATAAACGATAGTGGTAATTCGATAAGAGACGTCATGGCATGCACCATATCCAATAGGGTGCAACTATGACGTTCAGACACACCATCACACTATGGTGTTCCAGGCGGCATTAGTTGTGAAACAATTTCCACAATGTCTTAATTGTGTACCAAACACGCAACACTGATATTCATCTTTGTGATCATATCATAGACATTTTATCCTTTTGTCACGGCGATCTTCAACTTCACTCTGAAATTACTTGAACCTTTCAACAATTCAGACTTTTGTTTCATCAAGTAAATACACTTGGCATCTACTCAAATCATCTGTGAAGTAAGAACATAACGATATCCACTGCGTGCCTCAACACCCATTGGACTGCACACATCAAAATGCATTACTTCCAACAAGTTGCTTTCTTGTTCCATTTCACTGAAAACAAGGCCTTTTAGTCATCTTGCCCATGTGGTATGATTTGCATGATTCAAGTGATTCAAAATCAAGTGAGTCCAAATGATCCATCTGCATGGAGTTTCTTCATGCGTACATACCAATAGACATGGTTCGCATGTCTCAAACTTTTCAAAATGAGTGAGTCCAGAGATCCATCAACATGGAGCTTCTTCATGCATTTTATACCAATATGACTCAAATGGCAGTGCCACAAGCAGGTGGTACTATCATTACTATCTTATATCTTTTGGCATGAACATGTGTATCGCTATGATCGAGATTCAATAAACCATTCATTTTAGGTGCAAGACCATTGAAGGTATTATTCAAATAAACAGAGTAACCATTATTCTCCTTAAATGAATAATCGTATTGCGATAGACATAATCCAATCATGTCTATGCTCAACGCAAACACCAAATAACAATTATTTAGGTTTAACACCGATCTCGATGGTAGAGGGAGCGTGCGACGTTTGATCACATCAACCTTGGAAATACTTCCAACACATATCGTCATCTCGCCTTTAGCTAGTCTCCGTTTATTCCGTAGCCTTTTTATTTCGAGTTACTAACACTTAGCAACCGAACCGGTATCTATTACCATGGTGCTACTAGGAGTACTAATATAGTACACATTAATACAATGTATATCCAATATACTTCTGTCGACCTTGCTTGCCTTCTTATCTACCAAGTATCTAGGGTAATTGTGCTCTACTGACCGTTCCCCTTATGACAGAAGCACTTAGTCTCGGGTTTGGGTTCAACCTTGGGTTTCTTCACTAGAGCAGCAACTGATTTGCCATTTCATGAAGTATCCTTTCTTGCCCTTGCCCTTCTTGAAACTAGTAATTTCACTAACCATCAACAATTGATGATCCTTCTTGATTTCTACTTTCGCGGTGTCAAACATCGCGAATATTTCAAGGATCATCATATCTATCCCTGATATGTTATAGTTCATCACGAAGCTCTAGTAGCTTGGTGGCAATGAATTTGGAGAAACATCACTATCTCATCTGGAATATTAATTCCCACTCGATTCAAGTGATTGTTGTACCCAGACAATCTGAGTACAAGCTCAACAATTGAGCTTTTCTCCCTTAGTTTGTAGGCTAAGAAACTCGTCAGAGGTCTTATACCTCTTGACGTGGGCATGAGCCTGAAATCCCAATTTCAGCCTTGGAACATCTCATATGTTTCGCGACGTTTCAAAAACGTCTTTGGCGCCACAATTCTAAACCATTTAACATTACTGAACTATCATGTAGTCATCAAAACGTGTATGTCAGATGTTCGCAACATCCACAGACGACGTTCGAGGTTTAGCACACCGAGCGGTGCATTAAGGACATAAGCCTTCTGCGCAGCAATGAGGACAATCCTCAGTTTACGGACCCAGTTCGCATAATTGCTACTATCAACTTTCAACTATATTTTCTCTAGGAACATATCTAAACAGTAGAACTGAAGCGTATGCAACGACATAATTTGCAAAGGCCTTTTGACTATGTTCATGATAATTAAGTTCATCTGGTTATTTAATGAACTCTCACTTAGATAGACATCCCTCTAGTCATCTAAGTGATACATGATCCGAGTCAACTAGGCCGTGTCCGATCATCACGTGAGACGGACTAATCATCATCGGTGAACATCTTCATGTTGATCGTATCTTCTATACGACTCATGTTCGACCTTTCGGTCTCTTGTGTTCTGAGGCCATGTCTGTACATGCTAGGCTCGTCAAGTCAACCTAAGTGTTCTGCATGTGTAAATCTGGCTTACACCCACTGTATGTGAACGTTAGAATCTATCACACGCGATCATCACGTGGTGCTTCGAAACAACGAACTTTCGCAACGGTGCACAGTTAGGGGGAACACTTTCTTGAAATTTTAGTGAGTGATCATCTTATTTATGCTACCGTCGTTCTAACCAAATAAGATGTAGACATGACAAACATCACATGCAAATCATAGAGTGACATGATATGGCCAATATCATCTTGCGCCTTTGATCTCCATCTTGAGGCATGACATGATCACCTTTGTCACCGGCATGACACCATGATCTCCATCATCATGTCTTCATGAAGTTGTCTCGCCAACTATTACTTCTACTACTATGGCTAACGGTTTAGCAATAAAGTAAAGTAATTACATGGCGTTATTCAATGACACGCATCACATACAATAAATTAATACAACTCCTATGGCTCCTGCCGGTTGTCATACTCATCGACATGCAAGTCGTGATTCCTATTAAGAGAACATGATCAATCTCATACATCACAAATCATTCATCACATTCTTTTTGGCCATATCACATCACGCGGCATTTGTTGCAAAAACAAGTTAGACGTCCTCTAATTGTTGTTGCAAGTTTTTTACGTGGCTGCTATAGGTTTCTAGCAAGAACTTTTCTTACCTACGCCAAAACCACAACGTGATATGCCAATTGCTATTTACCCTTCATAAGGACCCTTTTCATCGAATCTGATCCGACTAAAGTGGGAGAGACTGCCACCCGCTAGCCACCTTATGCAACAAGTGCATGTCAGTCGGTGGAACCTGTCTCACGTAAGTGTACGTGTAAGGTCGGTTCGGGCCGCTTCATCCCACAATACCGTTGAAACAAGATAGGACTAGTAACGGTAAACATATTGAGCGAAATCAACGCCCACAACAACTTGTGTTCTACTCGTGCATAGAATCTACGCAATACACCTAGCTCATGATGCCACTGTTGGGGAACGTAGCAGAAATTCAAAATTTTCTACGCATCACCAAGATCAATCTATGGAGATACTAGCAACGAGAGAGAGGGGAGTGCATCTTCATACCCTTGAAGATCGCGGTGCGGAAGCGTTACAAGAACGCGGTCGGTGGAGTCATTCACGAAGCGATTCAGATCGCGGCCGAATCTGATCTAAGCACCGAAGAACGGTGCCTCCGCGTTCAACACACGTACAGCCCGGTGACGTCTCCCGTGCCTTGATCCAGCAAGGAGAGAGGGAGAGGATGGGGAAGACTCCGTCCAGCAGTAGCACAACGGCGTGGTGGTGATGGAGGAGCGTGGCACTCCAGCAGGGCTTCGCCAAGCACTGCGAGAGACGAGGAGGGAGAGGGGTAGGGCTGCGCCAGGGAGAGGAAAACTCATGTGTTGGGCAGCCCCAAAAACCCCACTATATATAGGGGAAGGGGAGAGGGGGCCGAGCCCCTCCAGATCCCATCTAGAGGGGAGGGGCGGCGGCCAGGAGGGGGAGACTTGCCCCCCAAGCAAGGTGGAGGCGCCCCCTCCCCTAGGGTTTTCAACCCTAGGCGCCTTGGGCCCTTGGGGAGGGGTGCACCAGCCCACTAGGGGCTGGTTCCCTCCCATATTCAGCCCATTAAGCCCCCCGGGGCAGGTGGCCCCACCCGGTGGACCTCCAGACACCTTTCGGTGGTCCCGGTACAATACGGATAACCCCCGAAACTATTCCGGTGACTGAAACTAGACTTGCCATATATAAATCTTTACCTCCGGACCATTCCGGAACTCCTCGTGACGTCCAGGATCTCATCCGGGACTCCGAAGAACATTCGGTAACCACATACAAACTTCCTTTATAACCCTAGCGTCATCGAACCTTAAGTGTGTAGACCCTACAGGTTCGGGAATCATGCAGACTTGACCGAGACAGCTCTGTTGCCAATAACCAATAGGGGGATCTGGATACCCATGTTGGCTCCCACATGTTCCACGATGATCTCATCAGATGAACCACGATGTCAAGGATTCAAGCAATCCCGTATAAAATTCCCTTTGTCAATCGGTATGTTACTTGCCCGAGATTCGATCGTCGGTATCCCAATACCTCGTTCAATCTCGTTACCGGCAAGTCACTTTACTTGTTCCGTAATGCATGATCCCATGACTAAATACTTAGTCACATTGAGATCATTATGATGATGCGTTACCGAGTGGGCCCAGAGATACCTCTCCGTCATACGGAGTGACAAATCACAGTCTCGATTCGTGCCAAGCCAACAGACACTTTCGGAGATACCTGTAGTGCACCTTTATAGCCACCCAGTACGTTGTGACGTTTGGTACACCCAAAGCACACCTACGGTATCCGGGAGTTACACAATCTCATGGTCTAAGAAACTGATACTTGACATTAGAAAAGCTTTAGCAAACGAACTACACGATCTTGTGCTATGCTTAGGATTGGGTCTTGTCCATCACATCATTCTCCTAATGATGTGATCCCTTATCAATGACATCCAATGTCCATGGTCAGGAAACCATGACCATCTGTTGATCAACGAGCTAGTCAACTAGAGGCTCACTAGGGTCATATTGTGGTCTATGTATTCACACATATATTGCGGTTTCCGGTCAATACAATTATAGCATGAACAATAGACAATTATCATGAACAAGGAAATACAATAATAACCATTTTATTATTGCCTCTAAGGCATATTTCCAACAATGATGGCGTTAGACCTCCCGATGAAAACAATCGCAGCTATGAACAAGATCTGCAGAGGCTTCTTGTGGTGTAGGAGAGCGGATGCGAATGGTGGCAACTGTGTGGTTGCATGGGACATGGTTTGCTCGCCCAAGTGGGAAGGTGGCTTGGGGCTGCCAAGTCTAAGATGGATGAACATTGCCATGCAGGCCCGTTGGTCGTGGCTACAAAGGATAGACGAGACAAGGCCGTGGAGTGAATTTCGAATAAAAGTCGCGGATGATGCAAGACTGCTGTGGCAGGCAGCTATGAGGAGTATAGCACGGCCGGGCCGCACAACACTTTTTTGGGAAGACAGATGGTTAGATGGCCGGAGAGTTCAGCAGATTGCATCGTGTGTGTATGACATGGTTCCTCCTAGAATACGTAGGACGAGGTTGGTTTGCTCGGCCATGGAGAGTGGAGCTTGGGCGATGGATTTTGCCCCAAACTTTGGCCTGGACACCCTGCATGAATTCCTCATGCTATGGCAGATGGTTGGTACCTGGGAGCCAGCCGAGGACGATGTGCCGGATGAGATTAAGTGGTCGTGGGAGGCAAATGGCCGGTTCTCTGTGAAATGAGTGTATGCGGCTAGATTTTGGGGAAGAAAGGTAATCCCAATGGTGGACTTGACTTGGAAGTCGCGCGCTCCATTGCAATGCAGATTCTTTACTTGGTTGGCCATGAAAGACAGATGCTGAACCTCGGACCGTCTTGCACGGAGAGGCCTACCGCATCAAGCCGCTTGCCCTTTCTGTGATCAAGAATAGGAAACGACCAATCATCTTTTACTCATGTGTGTGTTCACTAGAACAATCTGGGCGGCCATTCGTGCGGCGCTTGATTCACCAGCTTGCATCCCATCTACCCAGGACTCGCTGGTGGAGTGGGCCATTGACAAGCGTGGATCGAACAATGTGAGTACGAAGGACCTGCGCACCATCTTTGCACTCACGTTGTGAGAGTTGTGGAAGCATAGGAATGCAATCGTCTTCGAGGGTGCGCGACCGTCGATCTTCCAGTTGCTAAAAAAGATTTGTAATGAGGGTTTGGTTTGGTCCTCTGCTGGGTTACTAAAAGGGAATGTAACTCCCTTCTTTCGCAGGGTAGAGAGATGGGTGAGTGGTGAGGATTAGATTGTACTGATAATCCTGTAAACTACGGTGGAGGCACTCTTTGCTTTATCTTCTTTAATATATGATATGCACACTCGTGCATATTCGAGAAAAAAAATATTAAGGGGAGCATATCTATATCTATACCTACTAATAAAGCAAGGCGCGTTTTTTCAATTTTTTCATCCGGTTCACGAGTGAATAGATTTTCTTTTTACTATCTGAGGTAGTACTAATTTTTTGTGCATCCATGTGCTAGAAAAAGAAATACGGTTTATCCAGAATTTCGTACATGGGCCGCATGCTATAGCCCAGTAAAGCCAGCCCACTTATTTTCCTGCCCACGCAGCTGGGCAAATCCTATTTGCCGCACGTGGTGACAGATAGTTGGAGGTTAGCACAGATAGCCCTGAACTGGGCCGACCTGTTTTCAATTTTTTCAATGTTCATTTTATATAATTTTATGTTCCTTTCTCTTTTTGTTTCCACTTTCTTTTTTCTTTTTTTTATTTGTACTTTTTTGATCAAATAAATTTTATGAAATGTTTAGAATTTCAATTTTGTTCAAATTTTTGAAGAATGTTCAGAATTCCCAAAATATATTCCCGTTTTAAAAGTGTTCAGATATTAAAAAAACTTGTCATTCTGAAATTTTCTGAAAACGGATTTTTTTTTCTGTTTTACAAAATTATTCGAGATTTTTTTAAATATATATATATTTTAAAAAATGTTCCAAATTCGGAAAATGTTCTGATTGTAGTGAAATGTTCAAGAATTCAACATAAAAATATTTTAAGTAGCCCGGTATTGCTCTTTACATACGGTCTTATGAATTTATAAATGTGTGTGAAACAACATGTACTAATAAGATGTATGAAGTATGGATCTATTATGCCGGACGAAGGATGGATGCATCGGCATGTGAGCTAGCTGGAAAAGGACACTAAATTTTTTCAATGAAAAGTAATATTCCTATTTTTCTCAAAACATTTGTATTTTCCAAAATTGTTCAAGATTCTTAAAAAATGCATTTTAAAAAATTCTCCAAATTTGAAAAATATTCTTGCTTTAGAGGAATGCTCACAAATAATGTTCGCGTTAAAAATTACACATCTTCTAAAATTGTTCTGAAAGGTAAACATGTTCCCTTTTTTGAAAATTATTCATAAATTCAAGAAATGCTCGTGTTCTCATAAAAGCTTCATGTTTTTTAAAAATGTTCTTGAATTTTAAAAAATGTTCCTGTTTCAAATTTTGTTTCTTTATTTCCGAAAATGTATGAAACTTCAAGAAAACAAATTGAAATTTTGAAAATTGTTTGGGATTTCAAAATTAGTTCATGTTTCCAAGAATATTAGGCAATTCATAATAATATTTTTTTTGAAAAGTTGAAAAAATATAATCATAGAATGTTTTGAATCTGATGTTGTGGTATGTTCTTAAATATTTACGTCGGCCATTGGTTAGCAGGACATATTTATTCGAGTGAATGGCAGCACTGTGTCGGGTGTTTGAGATCGTGAGTACGATCCTTCAACTCATTTTTTCTTTCTAGATTTTTACTCACGTCTTACAAACACAGGTCGATTCGGTGTCTGATAATTTCACACCCCACACAATTTAGCCAGCCCAGCTACCTAGGAAATAAGGAAAATAAAATATGTTCAATAGTCCCATATTGCTTGTTTACATACAGTCATAACAATTTATATATGTGTGCGAAACTATATGTAGTGAACTGAATGAAGGCTGGATAAATTAGACCGAATGAAGCATGGATGGATTCGTACGTGAGCTTTCTGAAAAAGGGAATTAAATTCAGTACGTGAGCTAGATGGATGAATTGCTAGCTGAACTATCTACAAAAGGGCCCTAAATTTCTTAAGGATTCCTACTCGAGGCAAAGAGAAGAGAAGACCCGACTACGTGAGCTAGATGCATGAAAAAGAAAAGACCCGGCGACCTCCCACATTATGGAACTTCAGCCTTAAATCCCCTCGACCAAGGAACGCAAAATAGTGGAGTATAATTAACTCCGGTTGTACATATCGATGGCTTGTACATGGAAGAGAGAAGACCCGCCTCATTTTCATATTATTGAACTTCATGCCTTAAAATCCCCTCAAATGAATGAAAAAATAGATTGAATAATTCACAGACCTTCTCTGTCGTGCGATGACCTAATAAGGTGCTTTGGTTCTCTAGTCCTAGGACTTTTTCTAGTCCCTAGGACTTTTTAAAAAAGACTCTCAAGGAGGTGCTTCTAAGGACTTTTAACAAAAAGTCTCAAAAAAGTCCCCCCTGTTTGGTTTGCTAGGGACTTTTTTTAGTCCCAACACAAAAAAGTCCCTGCAATCAAACACCCCCTAACACTCTTAAATCCACTCGATCAATAAATGAAGAAAATAGCGGATTGATTATTTCACACGCGGCGAAACCCAGAACCAAAATGTTTCTTCTTGACTAGCACACAAGATTTTCTTGCATATATAATTCTCACTATATTAAGTGCACACTATTTTTTTCTCCCGTTGCAACGCACGGGTATATGTGCTAGTTATTATATGAAATAAAAGTAGAATGTACGCACCATTTTCTCCAAGTGCTAAACAATGAGAATGCTCAATAACGATCATAGCCGACACAACGTTGACACGTGAACCAACAACCATCCTGTACAACATCTACCTTCTCATGGACTCCATCAGCGCATTCAAATTGTTCAACGACTGGCCTTCGTCGCTCATGTTTTTCTCCGCCATCTCCTTCAACCTCAGCACCCTTTCCTTGGCACCTTCGTCCTCGAAAATCCTATCCAGCAGCTCCACCACCCTCTCCTTCATCACCAGCCCGCCACCCTCGGCCGACGCAACCCGTAGCCCGACCCTCCAGATGTCACAGATATATGTCTGGTTCGTGAACTGGTCGGTGAAGTATGGCCAGCACAGCATCGGCAGTCCATTGCGGACGCCCTCTAGCGTGGAGTTCCACCCGCAGTGTGTGACAAAGCAGCCCACCGCAGGGTGCCCCAACACCTGCTCCTGCGGTGCCCAGCCGACCACTTTGCCCTTCCCGAGCCCGTCAATGGCGCCCGCAAACCCGGCTGGGAGCTTGCCGGCCTGCTCCGGCCTGACGACCCACAGGAACGGCCGGCCGGACGACTCGAGCCCGAGCGCGAGCTCCTGAAGCTGCGCCGCGGTCATGATGCTGATGCTTCCGAACGCCACGTACACGACGGATCCGCGGGGTTGCCCGTCCAGGAAGGACGTGCAGGCGTCGTCGTCGGCGTGCCAGAAGTGCCCCACGGGCGCATGTCTCGTCGGCCGTTGCCATGTGCGGAGCGGGCCGATTGGGAGGATGGTAGCCGGCGTGGGGCCGGTGAAGACGGCCGGCTCGATGTCGGAGAATGTGTTGCAGAGGAGAAAGTCGGCCTTCTCAGCGGCGGCCTACGCGGTGGAGGTGAGGTAGTGGAACACCAGGCGCTCGGCGTCACGGTTGCCCATGTAATTCCAGGCGAGGAAGGTCGCGTCCATGGACGCTGTGGACTCGTTGAGATGGAATGAGTTGTTCTTCAAGTTAACGGGTGCTCCTGCAGCGTAGAATTATGACTTAATACGCGATTTGAAGCTCAACCGAACACAATGGGGACAACGATTGCACTTCCTGAAATATCATTTTTAGCAATAATATGATTTGTAAATGGGCGGTGACCATAGATGCATTTCTTCATAACATTTTCAAACTGTTGTAGACGTTGAAATAATTTTCGGCAGAATGCAGATTGTCGTTGGATAACTGTTTGTTGGACAAACGACATGTGAGCATGTGAGGCCTACAGTGAAGCCCATAAATTGCAGCAACGACTTTGACGAGAATACAAACACGAGTTGCGTTGCTTATCTTACCGTCGTCATCGATGACGCCATCGCGTATCAGTCTCTTGGCGTTGACCAGCACCGAGAGCACGGCCGCAGACGCCGGCCAGAGCGCGGCCGACGGGAGGCCCCGACGCTTCACAACATCCAGCGCCCACGACATGCCGGAGTCGACCACCACACATGTCACCTTTCCCAGCCCCTCGCCGGCCGCGTCCTCGCCGTCGAGAAGCGCCTCCAGCTGCGGCGGGATGGCCTCCTGCATGGCGGCGTTGAGCAGGATGAGGTTCTCGTGGTCCCCGGCGTCGTCCATCCCGTCTTCGACCGCAACGAGACGCAGCCGTCCTCCTCCTGCTGAAGAGTATGCCGTCGCCGCGCCACCGGCGGCTGCGACGACGCGGCGGTGGTTGAACTTGGTGTTGACGAAGGTGACGGCGAAGCCGCGGTCGAGGAAGCGGTGGGCGAGCTCCATGAACGGGATGACGTGGCCCTGCGCCGGGTAGGGGAGGAAGAGGGCGTGCGGCGACGCAGGCGCGGCGGAGGTGGCCATCGCGTGCGTGCGTGGGAACGGGAAGTATTTGTGTGATGATCTGCCGTTTCATTTGCTTGCTCGTTGCTGCTTAAATACGGCGCGGGCCGGAACTGTGCGTGTGCGGGTCAAACCATTGCCGTGTCGCATGCTTCGGCGGCTACCACGATTCTCTGATTTTCCATCCAAAAGATCAAGCCGGTACGCAACGCAGCGTTCATACTACTTGAGGATAGGCTAGGTGTAAGTTGACTGATTTTCATTTTTCGGTCAGCCGACTGACCAAAAACTTCTGTCAGTCGATTCGCTGCTCACATCAAAAGTTTCCTACTGTGCGCACCTGCATGCTTCCTACTCGAGCGTTGTACTAGCTGCTCACTTGTCATTACCCATGAGAGCATCTCCAACAGCCGTTCAACGAGCGGCGCGCTAAAATTCAGTTTGCAACGCGCCGATGTGTGGCGGGGAGCGTTGGCTCCAGCAGACGCGGTAAAATGCACTGCGCGCGTAGCTTCGGCAAGCGCGCTAAAATGTAGCCGCGCTCTCACACAAACACTTTTTTTAACGGTGCGTACATATTTTGTTCATAGATAAAAATGATACATAGTTCATAGCATAATAAAAAAAGGTACAAAGATATTTTACATAGTTCATAGCATAGATAGATAAAGAGTGCAATTAGATAATAAAACTATGGTGCAACTAGAACCTACTCCCAGTCGTCCTCCTCCTCATCATCATCATCATCGGTGGTGGTGTCCGAGGTATCGAGCCAGATGTCTTCCGAACGGTCATCTTCGGGGGAGAAGAACGACGTCCCGCCTGCCTCGACGATATCACACTGCATTATGGCTAGTGCCTTGCGTCGACCCCTATTCGACACGCTCCGCGTGGCGCCTTGCCGTCGTCTTCACCCAGAAGGCGTCCTCGGTGGCGACGTCCTTCGGGTGGCGCCGGCGCCACTCCGGCATGTCTCGCTCGTCCTCCTCGGCGATGAGGAGGCGGCGCTAAAGCCGACGGTGGTCCTCATGGTCCTGGTCTGTAATTAGACGAGGCAGAGGGGCGACGCGCTGCGCCTGCTCGCGCGTGTAGACGTCGTGGAAGTTCAACTGCGTGTGAGGCCTCCCTAGGCGCCACGTCGCCGCGTCGTACTTGCGGGCGGCCTCGTGCGCGGTCTCGAACGTGCCGAGGCTGAGGCGGACCTCACCGGAACGGATCTCGACGTAGTAGGCGTCGGAGGGGCGCTGGCGGACGCCGCGGTAGCCAGATGATCCCCGGTGGCACGGTGGTGGCGGGGCGCTGAAGCGGCGAGAAAGCGGTGAAAGCGGCGAGGAAGGCGGGGAAATGCGCGCATGGCAGTGTGGTGCAGCGCGTGGCGAGCGCCGCATTTTATATGCGCGCACGAAGCGGCGCGCCAAATTTATCGTGCGACCGACAGCTTTCTCCCGCGCGCGCCCAAACGTTTACCGCACGCGGTTGTTTCCCGCCGCCGTGCTAAATGGGCATTTTACCCCGCGCGCGTCTTTTGACGCGACTGTTGGAGATGCTCTAAAAAAGTTTGTTTAGTAATGGATAGGCTTATCCGTGAATTGAACTCGAGCACATACATGTTGTCAAACGTGTGGTAGAATATCCGGCTAGGAATACCTGCTAAAGTTGGCTAAGATTTTAACATGTACCACATGGACATACTTGATAAACAATCCAGAAAAAACAAAAAGATTTGAACATGTTAATTCATTAGTTTCCGGGCATGCATGTATTTCTTTGTTCCTGCGTCTCTAAGAACTACCTAATCTTTTTTTAATGAAAACTCGGTGTACCTAACATTATTCTCATGGTGGCAATCATATGTATGTAAGGCAATCTAATTCTCTTAATTAAGGTTTCAAGCCGTAATCATGCACATCCCTATTCGGTCAAGGCTAAAATAAAAAAAAGTTTTCTAAGAAACAAATTTGAAATACTGACAATGGCATTACCCTGTAAAAAGAATAAAATAAATGAGAAAATTTGGTACTTAATTTACAAATAAATTACAAGTTTTTATAATATGCAAGAAAAAGAATGCAATATAGTAATTTTCACAAAAAAGAAGTTTTATAAGAATAAATGAATTAGTCACACTGGTTTTCCCTTAAAGAAGAAAGGATTAATGAAGTTTCCAAGAAAGAAAAAAATAGTGCCATTGGTATTACCCTTCAAGAGGAAAGAAAAAAAAATCAACGAATGACAAAATCTGCACACAATGTACCCAGAAATTGTGTGATTATAATATGCAAGAATAAGCAAATAATAGTGAGATTCCAAAAAAATGTTTGCTCGGAAGGACTAATTTAGTAGCATTGATATTACCCTTAAAGAAGAAGAGATGAAAAAAAAACTAAGAATCAAAATAATAAGAAATGAATTTGGGGCATTGCTATTCCCTTTAAGAAAAAAGAAAATAATAAGAAACTTCAAAATGATGAAATCCTCTAAGAAAGAATGAATTGGTGACATTGGTATTACCCTTTAAGAGTAAAGAAAATGAAAAAAAAGCAAAAAATGCACATAGTTTACATAGAAATTGTTCCTTCTTATTGTATGCAAGATGAACATATATAGCGGAATTTCAAAAGGAAGGTTTCCTAAAAAGGAATGAATTGGTGGCATTCGTAGTACTCTTAAAAATGAAGAAAATGAAACAAAAACTAAAACAAAATCAAATAATGAAGCTTTCAAAGAAATAATAAATTAGTGACATTAATATAAGCTTTCTGAGAAATAAAAACCAAAACTAAATCAAAATAATAAAGTTTTCTAAGAAGTACTCCCTCCGTCCCAAAATTCTTGTCTTAGATTTATCTAGATACAGATGTATCTAGCACTAAAACGTGAATAGATACATCCGTATGTAGACAAATCTAAGACAAGAATTTTGGGACAGAGGGAGTATGCATTAGTGGCATTGGTATTACCAATTAAGAGTAAAGAAAATTAAAAAAATCAAATAATGGTAAAAATTGCACAGAATTTACACAAAATTGCTCTTTTTGTAATAAGCAAGAATAAGCATATAATAGTAAAATTTCACAAAACAAAAGTTTCCTAAAAGAAATGAATTGGTGGCACTTGTATTACCCTTAAAGAAGAAAGAAAATAAAATAAAAACCAAAATAAAAATCAAAATAATGAAGTTTTCTAAGAAAGAATGAATTACTAGCATTAATATTACCCTTCAAGAAGAAAGAGAACAAAAAATATTATGAATAATGATAAAATTTGCACAAATTTTTTCTATAATATGCATGAATAAACACATAATAATGGGATTTTGAAAAAAAAATACTTAGTAGGAATGAATAGTGACATTGATATTACCCTTTAAAAAGAATGAAAATCAAACAAAAACTAAAACAAAATAAAAACACCTTTTTCCATGCTAAAATGAATTAGTGACATTGGTATTACCCTCTAAGAAAGAAAATGGAAACAAAAAATTTAAAGCTTGCACACAACTTTGCACTTTTTTAATACGTAAAAATAAAGACATAATAGTGCAATTTTTGCACTTTAGTATAATTCATACACTTGTTATATAGTATTAGTTACATGTATACATTTTGCACTCCCCCAACATCCACAAATACCCATAAAAACCAACTAAAAAAGATAAGAAAAAATGCATACAAACAGAAAATGAGGAAGCACTCTAAGCATATAAACAGGCAACACGAAATGGGCTTCAGCCTAATAGGAAAATCGACTACCCCGATATAGTGGTCTTTCGAAAATCTAGGCCCAAGACATGACAATAGTCATAACAGAAAAAAAAAGGAACACGAATCTTGAAGCAGAAATCAACGGCCCAAAAAATTGACTGATCCAAATTGATTTTCCTGGCAACTTACATGTAGCTAAATTGTACAACTTGAGTCCCGAGTGGTTACCACGTGAGTATTAAGGATGGAATACAATCCTCATCCATTATCTTGGAATAGCAAGAAGACGTAGACACGGACGATGAACTAACTTGTGTCCAAGGTGTTTGAGCATCTCCAAGGTGTTAGACCATCTCTACACGGTCTCTTATAACTTAGAGGAGTATATGGCCTCTTATGATCGAGAGGAGAATATGTGGTCCACTAAATAAGAGTGTTTTCTAGCATATCCCTTAAACATAACTCCTTAAAAGAATTGAATCTTTGATTACCTAAACTTCCTCCTCCATGTGGTGGAGCGCGGCGTCCTCTGAAGGCTCACTGAACGTCGGATGCAGGGGCGGCCCCACTGTACAGGCTGGTATGTGCGGGTGCCCCAGGTGGCTCCAATGTGCTCCTCTTGATTATGAGAAACTCGAGCAGCAATCAACAAGATGTCCGGCCAGTCACTTCATAAAACAAGCAGCAAGCTACAAACAAAAGAAAGAAAACGATTCATTTTGGATGGGCCAATACTGAAGTGAAAGAAAGGCTCAATAGCAGCCCCAAATGAGCTAACCTATTCCTCCCGCATCGCTGCAACTATATCTCGCATACAATGAGATATATGGTACACTCGCCTGAACTGTTTCCTCCACGTGTAGCTAGTCGGACAGTCCATTTTGAACCTTTTTCCGGCTATTTTTGATAGATTCGCTCGTTCGCTCCCTTCTTCTGTTCTTTTATCTTTTTATCTTTCTTTTAGTTTTTTTCTTATAGTTTATTCTATTTCTTCATTGATTTTCATCTTTCCATTTCTTATAGATTCGCTCGTTCGCTCCCTCTTGATCATTTTCTTTCTTTCTTAGTTTTTCTTTTTTATTCTTGCTGGGGTTTTATTGGTTTTCTTTGTTTCCTTATCTGTTTTCACTGTTTCATTCTTTTCCGTTGGTTTTCTTCGGTTTCGTCTTTTTGGATTTTTGGTTTTATTAATTGTCTTAATTTTTCTTGGTCTTTTTTTTCAATTTTCTTCCATTTCTTTTTTATTCAACAATTGTCCAAAAATTTCAATACGTATTCAACATTTTTCATATACATTAGAAACATATTATATATACATGTTTAATATTTTGGAATACAAGATTAATATTTTTTGGAAACAAATATTTTATGATGTCTAATTTTCCCAATACACATTCCACATTTTAGGTATATATCCAATACATTTTTAATACATGCTTAACACTTTCTAAATACGATATTAACACATTTTGAATACATGGTCAACATTTTTTAATACACGATGAACATTTTTTTTCTGGCAACAAACATTTTTTTCACACATTGTACAGTTTTCATATAAATTAATAATATTTTTACATAAATATTTAACATTTTAATACATAATTAATTTTTTTGAATATATGTTCTATGATGTCTAATTTTTTAAATGCATGTTGTACATTTTTGTATACACCAGGAAACACATTTAATATATTTTTAGTAACATGACCAATATTTTCTCATACACATTGTATGTTTTACATATTTTTATATACATGACAATTTTTTTATATATATGCACATTTAAAATTTTGTAAATGCTTGATCATCATTTTTTTTGTTAACTAATTTTTTTTAATACATGATTAACATTTTCATACACATTTTATATTGTTTGTATAGAGTTTTCATATACATGAGAATTTTTTTCCCGATGCACATCTAACATTTTTTAAATGCTAGGTTAACATTTTTTAGAAAAATTATGTAAACTGTTTTTTTAGTATAAATATCAAGAATATTCAAATGTATAAACAAAAATAAAAAGCAGAAAACAAAAATAAAAAACATGAAGGGAAAAACAGAGAGAAAAACGAGGAAGTGGCCGGTGGCTTGTGGCTTCCGGCGCACTGGACTAGGGAGGCGACAGACGCGAGCACAAGATAGGTCTTAAAGCGATACATAGTGCTGCCCCATGGCCTATGTTGTACTGCAAAATGTTTTTCTCTACGATCGTGCTACCTGGGCTAGGGTCAAAAACCACTGTTTTTTAAGAGCATCTTCAACAAGCGCGCAACACGCGGCGCGTTAAAAATAAGAATACCACACCACGTTAGTCAGGTTTTGCGCGCGGCGCTGCGCTGGTTCCAGCTGCCGTCGCCAAATAAAGCGCGTCCGAGCCGCTCCAGCAGGCGCGCTATATTTCATTTTTTTTGAGACGATTACATACATAGGATACAAATATGAAGATAATTTGGCACATAGCTTGCTTCTACGATACAAAATGCGTACATCTAAATTTCTCCAACGATATATAGTTCTACTACATCCACATAGCATGCTTCTACGATACAAAATAAAACTAAAAGCTACTACTACTTGTTCTCCGACTCGGATTGTGCCTCGGTGATGTCCTCCTTCGACGTCTGAGCATAGGCGTCAAGGAACCTCTCATCGCGGGAGTCCTAGGACGACGCATCTCGTAGCGCCATGTTGTATTTAGCGACCGCCTTCCGCGTTCACTTGTCCTCGCGATAGGCGGCTCGCTCCTTCCTTCTCTCCTCCCTCTCCGCCCTCCTCTTGGCGAAGAACTGTTCTTCATTGATGATGTCTTACGGGAAGCGTTGCCTCCACAACGCCATGGCTTCCTCGTCCATCTCGGCCAGGCTAAGACGACGCTCCCAGCTCCGGTGTTTGCGATGATCCTCGTCAGTGTTAAGCCGCGGGAAAGGCGCCAACTCCTGTGCCTGCTCCCGCATCGACACGTCGGTGAAGTTCATGTCCCAACGGGACCGCCGAAGGCGCCACGCCGCAGCGTCGTACGGGCGGGCGCCATCCTGGGCGGCGTCGAAGGTTCCGAGGCCGAGACGCACGCCGCCGCCCGACTGAATCAAGGCGGAATAGGTGCCGGACGGGCGCACGCGGACGTCGCGGTAGCCCAAACCTCCCCGGCGGCGAGACGGCATGGTGGCGCGGTGGTGGCGTGTCGGCGACGAGGAGAGAAAGCACGAGGGAGAGCGGTAGAGGGCGCGCCAAATCTAGCGCACAAGCTGCCGCCTTTTCCCGCGTGCGCGCAATCTTTTCCCGCGCGCTCTTGTTTCCCGCCACCGCTGGAACGCGCAAAATCGGTCGGCGCGCGCTAAAAAGTAATTTTACCGCGCGTGCGCGTCTTTTAGCGCGCCTATTGGAGATGCTCTAAGGACGCCAACTGAAAAACTGAAACGCCCTGGTGTTCAGTTGACACCAGCGATTACACATGACTTTCGCCTTTGCCTAGTTAGTTATAGCTTTGGTCTAATACTCCCTCCGTCCCAAAATTCTTGTCTTAAATTTGTCTAAATACGGATGTATCAAATCATGTTTTAGTATTAGATTCATCCGTATATAGACAAATCTAAGACAATAATTTTAGGACGTAGGGATCATGATTTTACTATTTGTTGTTGTTTTTCTTGTGTGTGTGTTAGTGTTATCTGTATGCATTTTATTTATGCATAGGGCGAGTGTGTTCTCTTTATGTTTGTATCCACTTAATGCTTCAATTTGAGTCAATAAAATGCACTCTTCATTGGAAAAAATATGCACGGAGAACAAACTGTCGCACATACCAAGCCCGACAAATTGAGCATGGGGAGGAGAGTGTCACATATGGTCTTGTTCATGTTTTTTGAAGGGCAATGGTCTGTTCATGTCGCCGTCCGATTCCATACAATGCCATGATTGAAAGGGAAGGCAATGCGGCGAGATGAGCCTACGAAATATGTCAATGGATGCTGGCTTTTGTTCCTTGGAGATTCCTCCGCCGTGTCTGATAAAGCTCATCATTAGCCATTGCAACACACTCCACCAACCCCTTCCCTCACTCTCTGCCCGATCTTCAGCCACCGTACGTATTACTGGCTCCTGGTACGCTGGATCATGCATCGGACGGCTCCAAGAATCAGCCGGGCGCGCCCCCGCCGTGCGGCATTGTTGGCAGCAGGCTCCGCTCGCCTCGCCGTAGGACGGACGAGTCATGGCGATCACGGTCGGCGTGGCGAGAGACGAGGGTGCATGATAACTTGGCAAAATGGACGATGCTCGTAAAGTGAATCTAAAACACGACTTTGTGAGCTCAGCGGCGGGGCTAGCAGATGGGGTTTCGGGCTCGCCACGCCGGCCGCGCAAAAGCGAGATAGCTTTGAATCTTTTCTCGATCAAATGGCTTTGTGTCGACTTTGACCTGATCACATTGCCCCCGCGTCATCAGTCGTGACCTACGTAACGTGCCTTTGATCAAGCGTGCTCCACCAAAACCTTGGTCCCATACAGTGTCGCCGCCTGCTTGATGAAAAAACAAGCCTTGATTGCTTTGTCGCCGTGCTGTAAGGCCAACTTCACCGCGCGACCCTATCCTGTCCGTTCCCGTCCGTTTGGGGTAAAAGAGACAAAAGAGGCGGCCCAGCGTGCGTCCTCAAACGGACAAATGTTCGAATTCGGTCCGTTTTCGACCCATCTCCGGCCTAAACTTGCGCTCGGTTTGGGTGAAACGGACAGCGCGCGGACGGGCGGGATGCGCGCGCTTGTTCTACCCTGGCCCGCCCGTCAGTGGGAGAAACCAAAACCCCCCACGCCTATTTGGCGCCATTTGCCCCAAACCCTACCACGTCCCTTCCGCCGCCCCCTCTCTCCCCCGTCCATGGCCGATGCCCCGCCGGGTTCCGGAGGCCTGGCCGTCGACCCGCCCGCAAAGGTGAAGAAGAAGGCGGCAAGGAAGCCGCGGTCGGAGTGCACGCCGGAGGAGATCGCCAAGTTGGACGCGGAATCGGCGAAGAGGAGGGGACGGGGAGCGGTCGTCAAGGTCAATGCCGTCGTGGCCAAGTTCGCCGCCCAGCGCGAGGAGCTGGAGGCCGCGCGGTGCAAGGCCGCTGCCGACGAGAAGGAGGACCTCGTCACCAAAGCGCACGCCATCCTCATGCTTGGCATGGGCCGTCCTACCGGGTTCCCTGCAGCGGCCGTCGGCCCGGCAAGCACAGGCTCGTCGGTCGCTCGGCCTACGCACTGCCAGTCGCCGACGTCGCGCACCGCGCCCATGTCGCCCTGGTTCCCTCCGCCAAGGCACGACGGCCAGACCCGTTTCTCGGGGTCGCCGGACGTGGGCGCGTTCGCGCCGTCCACACCGGGCCCCGCGGCCGTCATCGACCTCAACGTCACGCCTGGGTCCAGCAGCGGCGGGCGACCGTCCGTCGAGATGCTAAGAAAGCAGGCACGGGCACCGTTCACGGGCATCATGCCGGCCCCCCGCGTCTTGTTTGATGAAATGCCAACCCCAACGCCAACGGTCGACGACCCCTTCTACAACCGCTACATGGAGGACGTGATCTTCGACGGTGGGCATGGTCGTGCCTACGACCCCGATGAGACCCAAAGTCAGGATGGCCGCGCCGAGTACGTCCCCGATGAAGGTGGGCACGACCGTGCTGACTACGACCATGGTGACTCGTGGCATGAAGACGATGACATCTATGTCGAAGGCGATGAAGAAGAAGAAGAAAGCAATGGCTTTGATATTAGTAGTGCGCCATTGTTCATCGAGGCCGACAACGTCAAGGCCAGGCAGAGGCAGCTCGACATCGAGGCCACCAATGCCGCCACCAAAGCGAAGGAGGTGGCCCTTGCGATCATGAGCGTGGACTTGTCGAAGATGAGCGACAAGACGATGGCCTGGTTCGAGGCCAGGCAGAAGGAGATGCTCGACGCCGAAGGCCTAAACTAGGTCGTCCGATCAGCGTGGCCGTTCTTTTTGAGTCTGGCATGGGTGCCGCCCACCCGCCCGTCGGGCCGCTGGTAGTGTGCCGGCGAGAAACCATTCATTTTGGAGGCCGGCTGTGTTGCCGACCGCTGGTTGTGTTGCCAGCAAGGAGAACTATTCATTCTGAAGGCTGCCTGTGTTGCCGGCCGCTGGCTGATGCCGGCGATGGATGTGTAGGCCGCTGGCTCTGTTGCCGGCGTGAACCGGGGCCGCTGGCCTGAACTAGGGCTTGGCATTTGAAAACTAGACGCGGACAGGATGGGGCAAAATGGATGCGGTCGCGCGCTGGGCGCACGGCCACCGCATCCCAGGACAGGCCCGGACACGACCCCAAATCGCTACCCAAACGGACAGAATCCGGACAAAACGGACGTCCATTTGGGGTCGCGCGGTGGAGTTGGCCTAACGAGGTACGTAGGACTGCACCATCATCTATCACATCGCCGGACATGCGCCACCATGCACTGTGAATGTGAATCATGGCCACCGTGTTGCCTGAAAGACCAGCAGAGATCAGCTGATCTTGGCCCCTGTAGCCTTGGATTCTCCGTGCCTGGAATAGTAATCGATAAAGCGGGCAAGGCTGAGAGAGTAGAGCATACATTGCATAGGATAGTAGATCAGGGTCTAGGTCTGTCACGCCCTAGGGACGGACGGGGATCGACGACGGCGAGGAGAGTGAGGGGGGAAGCAGAGCAAGGGGATCGGCAGGAGGTAGGAGAAGATAAGACAGAGAGAGATTCAGAATATTCTTCAATTCAAACTTGATCCCACACAGTGTATTCGTTCGCTTATATAAGGCGAACCCATTACAAGGCCCACGGCCCACACCACACCCACTCTACTCGCTGGCCCAACTAGTGGTTGCTTCAGTTGCTCTTTCTCCCGCCCTGCGCCTTGGTTCCTTCTGTCGCCCGCACGGTACTGCTTACAATACCCGCCCCTGAAGAACCAGCTTGTCCCCAAGCTGGTGCGCTCGGGTACCGCGACTTGAGCACCTCGTGATCTTCCCAGGTTGCTGACGAAGCAGGAATCGTTGCCCATTTCACCAAAATCTGCAGATGCGCGGCATTGCCCTTCTTGACCAGACAACGATCAAGGATTTCTTCAGGTACCACTCCTGGTGCTGACAGATCCACTGGAACCGGTAATGTGGTGAACACTGGGGTATGATCTGGCACGTGCCCCTTCAACTGGGAGACATGGAAGACCGGATGTACCTGACTCCCTCTTGGTAGCTCCAGGCGATATGCTGCTGTCCCTATTCTCTCCAAGATTTGGTATGGACCAAAATACTTGAGAGCCAATTTGTGACAAGGACGATTGACCACAGATGATTGGGCGTATGGTTGTAACTTTAAATAGACCATTTCGCCAACAGCAAACTCCCTCTCCGAGCGCTTCCGATCTGCAAACAGTTTGTACTTGCCTTGAGCTCTTGTCAGGTGTTCCTTCAGAGCTGCATTGTGCTCCGTGTGAGTGGCTAGCCAAGTGTTTACATCAGAGTTGTGAGATGTAGCATGTCCCATCAGTTGGCCTGTATTTGGAGCATGGACATAGAGCGCCTGGTATGGTGTACAGCCCAACGATGAGTGATATGCAGAGTTATACCAAAATTCAGCCTGTGGTAGCCAAGATGCCCACTTCTTCGAAGAATCATATACTGCACAACGCAGATACATTTCGAGACATTGGTTGACCCGCTCTGTTTGGCCGTCAATTTGTGGGTGGTAGGCCGTGCTCATTTGTAGCTCAGTGCCCCACACACGAAAGAGCTCTTTCCAGAAGGAGCTAGTGAAGATCTTATCTCTGTCTGAAACTATAGCCAGAGGCAAACCGTGCAGTTTGACTATGTTGTTTAAGAAAACTTTGGCCACAGATGCAGCAG
Source organism: Triticum dicoccoides (assembly GCF_002162155.2). NCBI lineage: Eukaryota > Viridiplantae > Streptophyta > Magnoliopsida > Poales > Poaceae > Triticum > Triticum dicoccoides. Next base: position 484,747,411 of record NC_041387.1, on the reverse strand, counting down.
TGAACGGATGCTTTAAAGGCAGAAAGTGACCCACTTTAGTAAAACGATCGACCACCACCAAAATTGCACTGCATCCTTCTGACTTGGGCAAACCTTCAATAAAATCCATACTGATTTCTTGCCATGGGCTGTCAGGTATAGGTAGAGGCTGCAACAATTCAGGCTTTTTGCACAATTCATGTTTTGCCTGTTGGCAAGTGGCACATTGCTTCACAAATTTTTCCACAACCACTTTCATTCCTTGCCAACTGAATAATTGCTTCACTCTGTGATATGTTGGGAGGATTCCAGAATGGCCTCCCACAGGACTTGAGTGAAAAGCTTGGATCAGTTTGGTTTTGAGGCCTGTGTTTGCTCCTACCCAAATCCTATGATCTTGTTTGATCAGACCTTCTTGTAATTGGAATCCAGGACAAGCATTTGGGTTCACAGCTAACTTTTGCAGCATTGAAGAAGCTACAGGATCCACTGAGTAAGAATTCAGTATTTCTTGTACCCAAACTGGTCTACTGGTGGACACAGACTGTATTTGAAACAGGTGGGCAACTCTAGACAGAGCATCAACTGCTGAATTTTCCACTCCTCTCTTGTACTGGATAGAGAATTGCAAACCTACCAATTTGGTCATCGCTTTCCTCTGCAAATCTGAAGTTAAATTTTGGTCTCCCAGGTGGCACAAACTCTGATGGTCAGTTTTGATCACAAAAGGTGCTCTAGATAAATAAGATCTCTACCTGTCAATTGCCATCATTATTGCTAGGAATTCCTTTTCATATATGGACTTTTTTTGGTTGTTGACACCCAGTGCTTTACTGTAGAAAGCCACTGGATGGTCCTCCTGAGACAACACTGCTCCCACTCCTGTATTGCAGGCATCTGTCTCTATACTGAATGTTTTGTTGAAATTAGGAAGAGCTAACACTGGTGTGTTGATCATGGCTTGCTTGAGTAACTGGAAAGCTTGTTGAGCTGCATCAGTCCATACAAAGGCCTGTTTCTTAAGCAAGGTAGTGAGAGGTTTGGCTAACAGTCCATAGTTTCTCACAAACTTCCTGTAATATCCCGTGAGGCCCAAAAACCCTCTCAATTCAGTGACATTGGTTGGCACAGGCCACTGCACCATGGCCTCAGTTTTAGCAGGGTCTGTTGCTACCCCTTGGTCAGAAATAATGTGCCCTAAATATTCCAGAGAGTTCTAAGCAAACACACATTTAGATTCTTTGACACACAACTGGTTCTCTCTGAGAATATCAAACACAGACTGCAAGTGTTCCAGATGCTCCTCCAGAGTGAAACTGAATATTAATATATCATCCATGAATACCAGCACAAACTTCCTATTAGGCCCTGCAAACAGGAAATTCATGACGCATTGAAAAGTTCCTGGGGCAGTAGCTAATCCAAAGGGCATCACTCTGAACTGAAACTGTCCATGGTGTGTTTTAAAAGCTGTCTTGAACTCATCTTCCTCTTTCATCCTTATTTGATGGTACCTAGCCTTAAGATCCAGTTTGGAAAACCATTTTCTTCCTCCTAACTTATCCAGTATTTCATCAATGACTGGCATGGGAAATTTATTCTTAACAGTCACAGCATTGAGCTTCCTGTAATCCACATAGAACCTCCATGTGCCATCCTTCTTCTTAACCAACAGCACATGTGCAGCAAATGGGCTCATAGTAGGTGTGATCAGTCCAGCATCTAGCATTTCCTTGACTTGTTTCTCTATTTCATCTTTCTGTAACGGGGAGTATCTGTAGGGCCTACAGTTAACAGGCACTGCATCTGGAAGCAGATTAATGGTGTGGTCAAAAGCTCTGTGGGGAGGTAGAGTTTTTGGATCTCTGAACACCTGTTTGTTTCTGTCTATAACTTGTTGCACAACTGGAGGCGTTTCCATAACAGGTGCCATTACAATCCTGTTGAGCAGGGCAGTTGCCCAAACATCATTCCCTTTTCCCATTTAACTAACTGTTCTGCTGAAACCTCCTCAATGTGATCTTGTTTTACTGGTAACACACCTTGTAATTTGACTTCTTGCCCATTGTACTGAAACTGAATCCACTTATCAGCCCAATGACATTTCATCACACCCCACTGTTCCAACCAATCCATGCCCAATATGATATCATGTCCTCCTAGTGGTTACACTTGCATGGAACTGCAAAAACTGTGCCCTTGAATCCACCAGGTCAGGTCAGGTACACTTGCAGTACAGTTTATGATGTTTCCATTGGCTACCTTCACACGCAGTGGTCTTTCTAGTTTTTGTGCAGTGACAGCAATTTTATCCAATAAGGACTGATCCACAAAGGTGTGAGTACTGCCAGAGTCTACTAAAATCAGTACTACTTTATTGCCCACCAATGCCCTTAGTTGAACTGTTTTCGGATGAGCAGCTCCAGACAGAGCTGTAGCAGATACAGTGGCACACTCTTCTGTCTCTCCAGTAATCAGTGCATCTAATACTGCATCAGAAATTATCTCATGTGGATCCATAGCTTCTGCAGCCTTCAACTGAGCTTTTTCTGCAACTGGCTGATGGCACACATGCCCTGACACAAACCTTTCTCCACACTTGTAACACAAACCATTTGCACGTCGATATTCTTTCAGTTGTTTGGCTTTCCACAGCTCTCCTGTAGCCAACCCAGTTCTGTTGTCTGTCTTGCCATAAGTGGTCTTAGGGAAACTTGGTTTGCTGTTTTTCTGCTGCAGCAATAAACCCTCCTGGACAGAAGCATACTGAGCTGCTACTTGCACAGAGTAAGGAATCTGAAACTCCACCACTGATCGCAACTCATCCTTCAGACCCATAAGAAACCTGGTCACGAGGAACGTCTCACTGAGTGTAGGCTCGTAGAGTCTCACTGTGTACACAAGCTGTAGGAATTGCTGCTTATACTCATCCACTGTGGCCAACTGTTTCAACATCATCAGCTCCTTCATCTTCTGCCTGTACACATCGACATCAAATTCCAACAACACAACAGTACAAAATTGTTCCCATGTGTGAAATGCACCGGTCTGCTTGAACGCTTGGTACCAATGGGCTGCGTTATCTGACAGATATAGCGATGCCGAGGTAACCTTGAAGCTGTCAGGGATGTTGTATAATCTGAAAAACGCCTCACACTTGTCCAACCAAATCCTGACTTCAGTACCATCAAAACATGGAAAATCCATCTTCGGCATCCATTGCCGCTTGCTCGTGTTCTCATCACCAACCGGAGTCACAGGTTGCTGGGGAACAGGAGCAGTGTCAGGTACCTGAATCGGACGGGGAGGCGGTCGCCCAGGCAATTTTGGTCCTGCCCCCAGAATGCCATCCGAGACTTTTGAAGCAGTTCGGGACGACGCTTCCGTGGTGTCCTATGGCTTGTTTACCTGTGCTGTGCGCACCTGATTTTGCTGCACTAGCCCCAGCGTGTCGCACGAGAGGTCGACCTTGACTTGTACCTGATCCAACCGCGCTGACTGCTCCGACAACTTGGCGTCGAGAGCCTCGAGCTGCACGCGGATCCCGTCGACAGCGTCTAGCTTGTTCTGCGCGGCTCGAAGCGCCGCGAACTCCTTCAGCATCCGCTCCTGAAACGCCTCCATCTCGTCCGCCAGGAAGCGCGACTGCGGGTTGGGCTTGAATGTCGTCGTGGTCGCCGGTTTCCCCCAAATCAACCCACCTCAGGTCAGGAATTACACAGATCAAACCCTAAGGTGATCCGCTACCGTCGCCTCGGATTTGCCGGGTACGAATTGGGGAAAAAAATTTGTGGTGCGGCGGTGCGGCGGCGCGGCGAATCGCTGCCAAAGCTCTGGTACCAGACTGTCACGCCCTAGGGACGGACGGGGATCGACGACGGCGAGGAGAGTGAGGGAGGAAGCAGAGCAAGGGGATCGGCAGGAGGTAGGAGAAGATAAGACAGAGAGAGATTCAGAATATTCTTCAATTCAAACTTGATCCCACACAGTGTATCCGTTCGCTTATATAAGGCGAACTCATTACAAGTCCCACGGCCCACACCACACCCACTCTACTCGCTGGCCCAACTGGTGGTTGCTTCAATTGCTCTTTCTCCCGCCCTGCGCCTTGGTTCCTTCTGTCGCCCGCACGGTACTGCTTACAAGGGTCTAGGTCAAAATGATGGGGCCGGCTTGAGGAGGCGATGACGCAGGGCGCTAACCATGGTGTTTCGCGCGGCCGAACTATAGTTTTCTGGTCATGCATCAGCACACACATACATATGCACCAAGCCAAAGCCTGTGCAAATTGCTGTCGCGCTCTGCCTGTCCCAGTGTGCCTCGGCGAGACCTTGGTGCTGCGTGCCGCGCCGTCGTCCATGGCCTGCGGTGAGCGCGCGAGAGCTCCACCCATGGCCGGGACCATCATTGAGCCCAGTGCGCGGCCTACTACCGCTGCTGCTGCTGCCGCGATGGTCACGGCCGATGGATCGGAAAAGAGAACTCGTGCTCTCCGGCCATTCATTGCCTCCGGGGGCGCGCGCGGCGGCTGGGCGGTGGCGCATGGTGTGCCGAGCAAAAGTCGCTTTGCGCTACGGCATCGGCCGCTCCGGGGCCGAAACTGCATCATGCCGCGTGCGCCCTAGCTTCGTGTTGTTGGCTACTCCAAGATTGGTGGTGTTAGCGCGCGGCACGGTTGTGGAACTAGTAACGCCTAGCCTCATGATGTCTAGACGACGCAGCTAGTGATGCAGATTCGGTGTACTACTAGAGATGGGAAAGGCTGGTCAAAGGTAATTAGCTAGCACCGATTATTAATCATCGTGGAGAAGGCATAATTCGGCTATAGTCGCAACCCACTGCTTCTGCGAACGGCAATATAAGAGCAATCACGCTAAGCTGGAAAAGTTGAGGAGTTGCTAGGCCGGCTGAACGCTCACCGGAATCACTAATCATGACCACATACATGCATGCTGCTGCTGCAGAGCTTCATTCTGGCTTACATGTTTCTATTTAGCACACGCACTTCCGATATTTGGAAGTCAAGTGTGCATTTTTTTTTACTACGACTGCGGTCTACGGGACTATCTGAATGACTGAATCTGAATGGTGAAATCATATTACAACTTTATCTTGACAAAAAGAAAAGAAGGGACAACTTCTGTGCAGAAATAGTGTTCTCGCAGCAGTACATGGGTGCCTTTGGTTCTAAGCTAACTGTACTCAACGCTCGTCTGCAGCTTTATTGTGCAACCCGAAACACTCATCAGACAACATGCGTTGTTCCGCTGACAGATGAATTTCCTTTGTCTACTCCCAGGAAAAGGCTGTAATCAGGGCCATAACCATAGGAAAAGATGTGCATGTGCAGTTGATTAAAAACAATACAGTACTAATCCCTGCGCAGCTTTATACTACTGTATTATTATGCCGCTCCGGGACGACACTCTTCATGCAGCGTGGCTTCTATTATACAGGAGTGCCAGAGCGCCATTTTCCACAGAAAGGAAGACAACCAACCATGCCGGCCGGTTCTTCCCAGGAGCTGCTCGACAAGGGTGCGGTTCGGATATTATAGTGCTGTGTATTTGGCTCTGATATTGGAATCGTATGGTATCGTGTGTACTCATAACGAATTATAAGCATCATTCAGTGTGGAATCTATTCATGGGAGAACCAACTAGTGCTACATGTGAACAAAAAAGAAGTTCCCAATCGATTGCAGCTCGCAGCTCGCGACAACTTTTCGAACGTGTAGAAGAGACAACACTCCATACATCTGTGCAAAAAGATGGTGGGAAAGAAGTGGCTTTGTCGACAAACCAAATGAGATGAATATGTTGTTTGACAGGCTCACATTTGACATCAAGTAGAGAATTTTTTACAGCTTGACACCTGAACCTTGATTAAAGAACCTGTATAGTTACCTTGATTGAAAAAAAAGTTACCGTAGAACATCCTGTTCTACGGTTTTCTCGTCAAAAAAAAAAAACCTTGATTAAAGACTAAGAGTGGTACAAATGCCACTTTTGTGTATCTTGTGTGTATAGTTTACACTTCCGAGATCTTTTTTCTGCGCACATGACTTCTCCAAGATCCGGGGGTTTAATGAGACATCATAGATGTACTTTCCTGGATTGCTTCCCTGTGTTATTTTGTTCCGTATGTAAGTTGGCGATCGAGCGCTGTTATGATGCCAATCGGCCAGTCTTGCTTTCTCTTCCGACGAGGGCGAGCAGAAAGCATATTCATGGCAGGTATCCAGCTATCATGTCGCTTCATCATAGACAGATTCAGCTGCCTGCTTATTGCAGCTTCAGAGCTTCGTATTTGTTAGTACACTAGAGTGCATGTATATTACCTGCAGGTTTGAACCTTTGCATGATCCGTCGCCTCACTGGCGGCCTGCCCCACAAATAATTTCTCTATCAAGCACTTGAATCGCCATTGTCGGAATTTGCAATCCGGAGAAAAACGTTTTCTCGAGGACAGGATAACACAACGGTGTGCTCCAACTAAACCACATACGAAAATGGCTGCTGACATGCGTGCAGCGTGGAGGGTTTGTATTAGCCACGCTCCGCCCTGAAAAAGATGGTAGAGGAATGAGCAGCTAGCCATGGCTTTTCCGCCTCGGCGAAAGTTGGAGGCTGGGACAATCACTCCGATTCGGGGTCTTGGTTGAGCCTTACGACAACTGTAAAGCCAAGAGAATTTTCACAGCTCTATCTTTCCCTGACTCTCTGAAGATTCACCGCCGTTAGAGACAATAAAAGATGTTTCATGGTTTCCTTCAAGGAACGACGTGATGTGCCGGGCCGGGTGTCAGGACCCCGACTCAATGCCACATCGATCTAGCATGTAACACCTCATATCACTTTGCGGCCTCACGCACGGTATTTTCACGGGTGTCGCCTTACCTTTGCCCGGAATCGTTTGTGCCTTTTGGCACACGTATATGATAGTGTCGCTAGCATCCATATGATAAGGAGTCCGGGCTGACATGGCTAGTCGTAAACCCAAAGTGGCACAAACTTACAGGGACAGGCATCCATGACCCAGCATCGAACGTGTCGGTCATCAGCGAGTGAATCCAGGCTGTAGCACTGGGCTAGCAGGACTCCGGTGAACCAGGCTGTAGCGGGCTAACAGGACTCCGGTATTCATCGCGTGACATTTCCCCGAAGGGACAGACACAGGAACGAAGAAGGACACATGCCGGCCAGCCTAAGTGTTCCGGAGCAGTAGCAAGCTACCATGGCTCAGTGGAAACACTAAGAGACATTAGGATAAACAACTAGATAGTCAGATCCCACACATACCAAGCATTTCAATAACATACACACAATATGCTCGATATGTGCAAATACCACATGGCATCACAACATGACTCTACAACTCAAGTATTTATTCAATAGGCTCCGAGGAGCGAGATATTACAAACATGGGTCTCATGACCCAACATTCAGAGCATACAAGTCAAAGCACAAGCGGAAGCTTAACATGTCTGAGTACAGACATCTGCAAATGAAAAAGGCTGAGAAGCCTGTCTATCTACCAGATCCTGCCGAAGGCACAAGATCGTAGCTGAGGTAACAAGCTAAACGTCGAAGTCCACGCGGTACTACTAGCGAGACTGAAGTCTCTCTGCAAAAACATAAATTAAGCAACGTGGGTACAAATGTACCCAGCAAGACTTACATCAGATCTATCTACATATGCATCAGTATCAACAAAGGGGTGGTGGGGTTTAACTGCAGCAAGCCAGCTTTGACTCGGTGGCTAACCTGAACTACGACTGCAAGTAACTCTTTTGAGGTGGCACACACGAGTCCACATATTCACCATATCAATACACCATTATGGAACTGCTCCCGTCTTCCTACGAGAACGCCATCCATAGCGCTCACACTTATCTTGCGTATTTTAGAGTATCCACTTTCACTTGTCTATAAACTGTACAGGCAACCCAGAAGTCCTTTACCGCGGACACGGCTATTCGAATAGATCATATTAACCCTGCAGGGGTGTACTTCTTCACACACGCTCTCACCACTTACCGCCGTTTACACGACATGTACTCGGCAACCTTCAAGCGGAAGCCCAGCGAGGGTGTCGGTCACGACCTGACTAACCACACAAGTCTCTCGTCCAGGTTTATCGCCTATTCGGGTTCCATCCGCAAGGAGATCCGGCCGGGGTGTCGCTCACGGCCCCAAACGATGTGTGCAGGGTTCCCAAGCCCACCTCGACGGGTGGATCTACGCTTGGTACACCGTGCCACTGTGCCTAGTCTGTCCCAAGCCCACCTGTACCGGGTGCCACTTGGTAGACTACTAACACTACCTACAAACACCAGAAACTAGTTGCAACTCCTGGACAGAGATCAAGTTGATTAATAAGTCGAGAGAGCTTGGAGCGCCCGGAGCCCAATGTGTGGTAGTAACTGTTCATGGATCACAAACACAGAACTCAGTTCCCGAGGACGGCTGCAATGAGACAACCCACCATGTACTCCTACATGGCCTCTCACCGCTACCTTTACCAAATCGTGTTCACACACTTAGCTCTCAACAGTAGGACATGTTCACCACATTCCAATTCATCCCCGATGAATCAGACCTGACTCAACTCTAAGCAGTAGCAGGCATGACAAACAAGCATGAATGAGTAGGCACATCAGGGCTCAAACAACTCCTACTCATGCTAGTGGGTTTCATCTATTTACTGTGGCAATGACAGGTCATGCAGAGGATAAAGGGGTTCAACTACCGCAGCATGTAACAGTTGAATCGGTGTTGTCCTAGTGCAGTAACAAAGAGCAGGAGCGAGAGAGTGGGATTGTATCGGAATGAACAAGGAGGTTTTGCTTGCCTAGCACTTCTGAAGATAATATAGTTCTTCATCGGTGTCATCGAACTCATCGTCGGAACGTCGTCTACTGAGAGGGGACAAATACCAGCAAAGAAGGGAGAACACAATCAATACAATGCAACAATATGATGCATGAATGTGACATGGCAATATGCTATGGTTTGAGCTAATGCAACTAGCAACAAGTTAAATGAAGTTGGTTTGAATCAAAGATTCAAATTCAAACTCCATATGTGATTTATTACATGCCATTTAATTGAATTGTCCTAAACAGTAGTCATAAGTTGTTCTAACATGCATGAAAATGGTACAGGTGGATAGATTGGATTTTTCTGATCATTTTTCATATATAAATTATTTAATTCTGAGTTATGGTTGATTTTATATAATTTTTAGAAGTTTTGGATATTTTCTGGAATTTCCTGAATTAGAATTAATCCAGAAAATAGCTTATTGCGTCAGCATGACAGCAGCATGATGTCAGCAGGTCAACCGGGGTTAGTCCAGGTCAAACCTGACGTGTGGGGTCCACACGTCAGTGGTTAACTAACTAATCTAACTTAATTAGTGTTAAACTACTACTAACTAAAAAATGTCAATGGAGTTAATTAATCTTAATTAAAAACTAAACTAAGATTAGCTGGGGCCTGGGCCCACTTGTTAACGACCCATGGGAGGTCAAACCCCTGGTCAATCGGGGCTAAACCACCGGCATTGAGTCGCCGGCGAGGCCGAGACGGCGGAGGGCATCGGGATTCCTCCTCCGGCGACCAAATGGCCGGCGGAGGACATCTACGCGTAGCCCGGGCTCTCGCGCATCCAAAGCAACAGGTGGCGGCAGCTGGGGTGGACGGAATCTTCGCCGGCGATGACCCTGGCGGTCACTGGAGTTCGGCCGAGGTCGAACACGGTGCTAGTGGGCACGGCGAGGCGCGTTGGGTGGTGTTTTGGACTCCTGCGAGTGCGGTGAGGGCGGTGGTGTGCTCGGAAGCGAGCTTGCGCGGCTGTGGCCACGGCTACGCCATGGCCGGCGGCGAGGAGCAATCGGCTCCGGTGACTAGGGCGGCTAGAGGGTGCGTACGGGCACGGGGAACAGGGAAGAAGAAGGCGGAGCTCACAGCGGGGTCGGAGACGGTCTCAGCGAGCTCGGGGAGGCGGAGACGGTGGCATATCGACGGCGGTGATTCTCCGTGGCCGAGGAGGGGAACGGCGGAGTTGGCGGCACCCAGGGCTTCCGGCGCCTTCCGTCTTGGTGAGGAGGAAGAGGGGGACAAGGACGGGGCGTCTGGGCGCAGCGGCAGGGCGAGGGGTGGCCGGTGGACACGGGTACAGCGACGATGACGACGAGCTCCGCTCGGTGGTGCGCGCGAGAGGGGAGCAAAAGAAGGGATGGGGTCCAGGGGGAGAAAGGAGAGGTGCAGGGGGCGAGGGGGGGGGTGCGTGGCACTCGGGGCTGGCTCCAGAAGCGGCGGAAGTACGAGGTGGCTCGGGCGCGTGCCGGCGCGCGGTGGCCACACGCCCTCCTGCCTACTGGCAGGAGGTTGAAGACGGTGGCGGCTGCGGTGGGCTGGGCCGCTGGAGTTGGGCCAGGTGGGCTGCGAGGTGAGCGCCAGGTACTTCTCTCTCTATCTCTCTTTTCCTGTTTTCTATTTTTCTGCAGCTTTGTGGCTTTATTAAAATACTAAATCAATCCCAAAATTCATGCAACTGCTCATGACCACTGTTAGAAATATATCCTATAGTAAACATTTCAGTTTGGGATTATTTGAGCATTTAAAATATTTTATAATATTTAAATTCCCAAAAGCAAATAAGTAATGATTTAATTCAAAAATCTAGAATGGCCTAAAAATATGTGCATCATTTTTGGCAGAGGTTTTCACCTTTACCAGAAATCATGAACATTTCCAGAGGGCATTTTGGGTTTATTGAAAAATATTTTATTTTGACCCTAGTTGAATTCATTAGCTGCTAGGGTTTATCAGCCCCCATTTCAAGTTTCATAAAAAATTTAAATATTATGCATGGATGCTAAAGCAAAAACAAGCAAGGCCTGAACTGGGGATGTGACACCGGGACCATGGACTTCATATTCTGCAGAGCATAGTGAACGGAGTCGGCACGAAGCAAGTAAAACAGATTAGTTCTGGCTTAGTAGTTCGCAGCCTGGATCGGGAGAGAGGGTGGTTGTTAGTGTGCTTGTGTTTCTTAAAAGCGGCGAGAAGTGTTATCTAGATAGGCCCCCAGGAGACGCCAAAGAGGGGGCACCCGACAAACGTACCGTACCAACGGAAAGAATGTCCCCGGACCAGGTGGCCGCGCCCTCTCGCCGCACCGCGCACACACCCAAACCCTGGTAACGCCTCGAAGGCACGCTGCCACGAGGGGCCGCTACGCCGTGTCACCGATGGGCTCACATGCATACTTTGCACAGTGCACGCTCCGGCTGCTGCTGAGGCATCTACTCCTCGTCTATCCATCTGCGCAAAGAGGCTTTGCGGGCTCGTCGCAGGGGGGCAAGGCCCGGCGGGCATGAGCAGCTGAGAACGGAAGGGGGGCAAAAGTTCTACGGGAAAAGGCTAACTCACGCGCCGCATGGCAGAGGCCCCAATCATGCGCCGTAATCCTTGTGGACTTCAGTTCTTTTCTCCCCGCGCGCTATGCCTAAACTCGAGCAACTGTGCAAGCGCGAAGGTTTTTGAGTTTTTTTTGGCAGGCAATGATCTAGTTTATTTTAACAAAACATCTCCACACATTAATTAATTATTGTAATCATGCATTTCTGTATACGCCACCCAGGGCGAAAAATATTAATAAGAACACCATTCGGCCTGCCTAGGGTTGTCCCCCCATCGGCTTGGTCTTTGTTCTTTTTATTTTAGGGCTTGTTGAGCCATGCCCTCACCAGAACCTGTCATACTTTGTTTGTGCGTGTGTATGGTGTGAACTTGTATTTGTTTGCTGAAAGTCTGTGGCTCAGGTGTTGTGCTTACTATAAAACGTGATGAAAGCCATTTTCGGTATAAAAACACCATTCGTCCTAGTATGAAAACTATACTTATAGCAATCTAATGCGCCATATCAGCCTGATGATTAATTTTAGACACCTCAAAACCCTTTGTAAGCCTGGCGATGCTCAACACCTTCTTCTTTAGATCAACCGGAGGAGATCAATCAAAGTTTTTCTTTGCAAAAGAGGAAGCCAAAAAATAATAGTCAGTCTCCAAACTAATAGCCTTATGAATGGCATACCAATATAAAGACATGCAGGACATGCCCTCAATTCCACTTCTTCAATACTAGTGCAAAACCCAATAGTTGTTAGATGATTCTATATATCCCCAACCGGATTGATCACATGTTGTAATCGATCCTGTATAGTCAGTTAACAAATAAGGTTAAAACCGACTTGATGAACTTGTGATACAGGTTTGTAACTTTGTATATATACCAATCAACGAGATCAATCGAGGCGTGCACTTTAGCAACCCGATCATATTGTATTACATGGTATCAGACACCAGTCGAATCTCCCTCTTTGAAATCCTAAAACACACAAGCCTCTCCAATTGATCTCCCAACCTAGCCTTCTTCCTCTACCATGACAGTCGATGATCTCAAGAAGCTTGAGGCCGAGTTGAAGAAACACGAGTCTCACCTATAGACTCGCCAGGAAGAACTTGATTGTCACGCCGCCGAGATGGGCAAAGCTCCCCAAACCTCCCCAGCAGCCCCCACGCCCAGCCCTTCCACCTATGCCACCTCCATCAAACTTCATGTACCCATCACCCTCGACCTGACCGCCTCCAACTACACCAAATGGCGTGAGTTGTTCCTCCTCGCCCTTGGCCGCTATGGCCTTACTGCTCATGTCATCAGCGATGCCGGCGCTACTCCCTCTGATACTTCGTCGACTTTAGATTGGGGCCGCGACGACTACACGGTTCTCTCTTAGATCTACGGCTCCATCTTCACCGACCTCTTCAGCATCGTCATGCGCCCCGGCTCCACCGCGCGCATGATCTAGGACACCATGGAGAATCTCTTCCACGACAACAAAAAGCAGCGGGCAATCCAGCTGGAAGCGGAGTTTAGGAACACCCCACAAGGCGATATGACCGTCTGTGACTATTGCACAAAGATCAAGTCCTTCACTGATTCTCTCATGGATGTTGGCAAGATGATTAGCAATGAAACACTCGTCCTCACCCCGGTTGCGTGGCCTCAATGACAGTTTCTCCCACCTTCGCTCGTTTCTTATGTTCCAGGTGTCATTCCCCTTGTTCCTGCAGACCCGCTCGACGTTGATCCTTGAGGAGAGCCGGAAGAAAACTAACGCCAAGAACGTCGCATCCACTACCCTTTGGGCTAGCGGGAACAACGTCTTCCGAGCACTGGCGGTGAACGTGCTCCTTTCTCTATCAGCTCCGGGGGCATCGACACTGGAGGGCGCAGAACAGGCTCCTCCTTCAACCGCAACAGTGGCATGATACGCCTTTGTCGGTGTACAAAAGTATGGGTACTTCTGTAACCCTTACTTGTGCATGGGCAGTCGCAGCCACACCTGCGGCTGGGCTTGGGAAGGTAGAGGAAGATAAAATACGAAGACTACCAGGACAAATACTCAAATAACAAGGAGCAGAGGGCAAGCTGGACCTCCCCCAGCAACACGCTTGTCGGGGTGACCTGCGCAACACCAGCAAGCCCATCGCCCTTGAAGCTAAGAGATCTGACACCATCAACAACGTTAAGACCAAGATCTGAGAACGCATGCTTGGTAGCATGCAGATCCTCACAAAGATTGACAGCCCACGGGTCCACGTGGGACCAGAAGACGAAGACCCCCGGCAAGACCCTTGCCGGGGACGACTCCAAGGCCCCCGACAAGCCTTGCCGGGGACGATCGCTGGGCCGCGGACAGGCCTGCGTCCGGCAAGGATTTGCCACCTCGCCACCGCTCCAGTACGACGACTAGCGTGCCAACTAAGCAGGCGCCTATGTGGCGGCATGCAGATCTTCGTGGAGGCTCTACCATCGCGCCAACACAACAACTAGTTAGCCAGCATGGCGCTGCATGCCTCGTCAGCCTAAATGTGTGTCGAAACAAGGAAGGGCGGCGACAGACAAGATGGATTCTATTGCCGCCCCAATAAAGGAAGAGGGCACGTGGGCAGCGCATTAAATGCGTTTGTCCTGCGGTGCCGAGCGATAAGCTCGTGCACTTTAGCTTGCCACCTCCTGTGTGCCACTGTGGCAACCCCTTTACGTATAAACGGAGGCCCAAGGCATACAGAGAGAGGATTCAGACTTTTGGACCATGCTCGCATCGTAGCTAGTTCAAAAGCTCAAGAACACATATATCCAAACAAGCAGGACTAGGGTATTACGCATCTTTGCGGCCCGAACCTGGGTAAAACCCCCTCTGTGCTAACTGCTCGACCTGCTCTTCGTGTAGCTAATCCCCCGCCGAACGTAGAAGGGATCCATGTGACCCCATAGGTGTTTGTTTTCCCCGACATCTTTGGCGCGCCAGGTAGGAGGAGTTAGTTGTGAGAATCTAGTATGTTAGTTAGAATAGTAGTTTCTTCATCGCCATGGCTCCGAAGAAGAAGACAATGGCGGCAATCGGCCCGTACGGAGCCGCTCCGCTCGTGCCCGCACGCACGGGCGACATGGCAGTCGCAAGTGGCGGAGGAGATCAAGATCATCCATGCCGCCCTAGTGCGAGAAGCCAGGCGAGCGGCATCGTCTGCAGCCGCGACGGCGACCCGCACAGCAACTAAGAGCTAAGTCATGACAAACCATGATTAATTCTTCCTTTTATACAGTTATCTTCCTCGATGGTTTCGGTCCTTGTATGGAGAACCTGCACGCAAAAGGAACCCTGCCGTAATTGGCAACGCGCTTGTTCTATTTCGAGTCCGCTCAACAGCTCAGGTGCTGTACTCTGCTAAGGATGGCGGGGTACCTTACCGTAATCAACAGCGCCCCTATTCTGTCTCGAGTCCGCTCGCCAGCTTAGGTGACTGCACCAAGAACGACAAGGTAACTTGTTGGCATCAACACCCTCCGCAGGCTGCTAATGATCCGTCCTTCTAGCGCCTGCGACAAGGGGTGCACGCGCCGGCAGGCCTATCCAATTAAGCGTAGGGTGCAGAACATACAAGGATAAACTAAACAGGAAGATAACTTGCAATAAGTTCAAGGCGCAACAGAGTTATATTACATCAAAAGTCGCCGCGATTCTGACTTAAGATAAATTATCTTGGGTGCGGACTCGCAGCCACAACAAGAAACGATGCAGTTAATCCCGGCGCTAGCCCTCCAGCCTCACGACTCTGCACACGCAACTGATGATGGGCTCAATGCGCTCCTCGAGCGCCTGACGGTCGACGCCCTCCGGCAAGCTATCAAGCGCCTGAGCAAAGTCAACGCTGGGGTTCCAGTGTTCCACCTTGGTGAGCATCTTGGTTAAGGCACCCCGGCAAAGCTTCCGAAACTCCTCGGCCAGGTAGGCCGCCCTGTTGGATTGGAGCAGCTTCAGGGCGTCGAGGACACGCTCGAAGAACAGAGTTAGCCTGGCGCTGTCAGTCACGTTCACCTCATAAGAGGACCTAAAACTTGGCATGCCCATGGCAGACAGCTGCGCAGTGAGCTTCTCCGCGACGTCCACGAGGCGGCTAGTCTAAAGCTTCATGCTGGCCACGAGATCGTTGTGGGAAGTGACAGCGGTCCGCAGCAGCACCTGCTCGTCCGCGAGCTCCTTGGTCAAGGTGTAACATCCCAATTTTCAATTTGGATGTTATACATAGATCATCATATGCATATCATATTTATTCTTGCATTTGGGTGTGATCCTAGAAATCTTAAGCAACTCAAGGACCCAAGGAGAGAGTTGGAGGTTTCACAAAAATTCATGTTTGAATTTATTTCAAATTTGAAGAAAGGATCAATTTTTATTTTATTATTTTTCCCTCCAATTATTTCCAATATTAAATTAAATGAGAGAAGATAATACGACTTCTTCAAATTAAGAGAAATATTGGAGAAATGATTTTAAAATTCAAATTATGATTTTATTTGTATTTTATTTTCTATTTTATTTGAATTAGAAAAAAATATGCATTTTTGAAAAATGCATTTTTAGGCCAGAAAAATGTTCACTTTGATCTAAATATTTTATTAAGACGGCCTAAATTGTTTTTGGCATTTTTCGATATATATTTTAATTTTTAGGAATTTTTCTTTGGGCGAAATTTGTTTTTTTAATTCCTTTGCCCGACTGGGCCAATGGCCCAGCCGAGCAGGCCGAAGCCCAGCCGCGCCGCCGCCTTCCTCCCGCGTCACCGCACGGATGCCGAGGAGTCTGGCTCGGAATGCTCATGGCCGCCCCCTCGCCCAAGGCAGCCATCGCCCCCTCCCTTTAAAAACCATGCCCGCCCCCTCAGACCCCCAAGCTGCCGCCGCCACCACTTTCCGCCGCAGCGTTGCTGCCTGCCGAGCGCCGCCGCCGCCTCCTACCGCCCGCTGCCGCGCCGCGCCGTGCCGCCGCCTTGCGCCGCCGCCCTGCCTCGCCGTTCACCGCCGCCGCCGTTGACCCAGCTGCCGCTGCCGGTTTTTCACGGACCGGTACGAACCGGACCGCCTGTTTTTTTAGGTTTTCGCGGTTTTGTTGATTAGATCGGTTTTCATTCGGTTTATTTTAATTTGCAGACGTTCGTCCGTTCGTTCATTTTAACGAACGTTATTTGTCGGATTAGTTCACACAGCGAACGTTCGTTCGATAGTCTTTTTCTTTTTAGTTTATTTTCGGTCAGGGACTTATCCACGATTACTTTTATCGCGATTTAGCCCCTGATCTTTAAACTAGCATAACTTTTTACTCATTTATCCAAATTAGATTAAACCAGCGTCTAAATCTTCCTATCATTCTGTTCTTTCCAGTTAACCAACTTGAACATGATTTTGCTACTGTAAAATTTGACTTTAGTCCAGATTAGTAAACGATCTTGTTTCATTCATATTTTGAGTTTCATTGCTCCGTTTGAGTTGAATATTTTTGCGAATTGTAGCTAATCACATGTACCTACTGTTAAGATCTATTTCACATGTTAATATTGCTGTTAGGTTTTGACTCTTGTTAGTTTAAGTCGTTTGCTTGTTTCGTGTTCGATTTGGATCTTTTCTCGTTTTCTCTCGTGTTTCGTTTGCATGATTGCTTATGTATGATATTGTTTGTTTACGCTAGATTATCCGGAGTGTGAAGCTTGTTACTACGAATCTCTAGAGTTTGCAGATTGTCAGCAAGGCAAGTTACACTTTGATCATACTCTTTTATACCCAGTTTTTACTATGCATTAGTACTGTCCCACAAATATTTGCATTAGAAGGATTGGGAACATGTGGTTTTGGTTGTAGTGCTTGAGGTAGGAACCTAATACCTTTTGGTCACCCCGAGAATATACGTTATGCTTATAATTGCTTAGCCATGCTCGTAGACGGGGGTTGGATCATGATTCACACTTGGAAGTTTGAGAGTTATTTTAATTATGGATAACATTAAGGTGGCAACTTTAATATACATCTGGGTGGATTGGTTGAGGCACCTAGGGAACACAGTGTTGTCTGTTTTTGGAAATCTCGGGGTACCAGTGTGATTATCCTATGGAATGCCACCCAGCCTCAAAGGGATCATAAGATTATTCATGCTAGAAACTTCCGTGTGCAGCCATAAGCCATTATGGGCTCTGGCATAGTTGAGTAAGTTGCGTGAGCTCTTGAAGAGGTAGACTAGCAGATGTAGAGGGTTGTAGGTGGTACTGTCTACCCGGAGTAGAGAGTTAATGCTTCAGAAAGGCTAAGTCTCGATCAACCAATCATGAATGCGGCCGACTCTTGTGGGGAAAAGTGCGCAAACCTCTACAGAGTGTATAAACTAATCATGGTTAGCCGTGTCCCCGGTTATGGACTTCTTGAGTATCTAGTACTTGAATCTATTGATGTGATCTCATCACGTTACTTTTAATTAATTGAGTTGGGTTAATGATGATACTTTTAATTGGGATTTGAGTTGGGGTTACCTTCTCACATGATGGGCAACATGGGAGTAGTTAAATAAATTTATTCCTTTGTTGTAGGGAAAAACTAGCTTTATGCAAAATCATGAAACTTACAGCCTCCACCAGCCAAATATTGCATGTAGGTATAGTTCTAGCATTTCATTGCTTTACAGTGTAACTATGCCATCATATTCCATGTGCTGACCCGTTTCGGGCTGCAACGTCTTATGTTGCAGACTATTCAGACGACGAATAAGGTGCGATAGGTAGTTGTTTTGCACTCAGCTATGCCATTGGAGTTGATGGACTCATTTACCTTTGAAGCTTCCGCAGTTATCTAGTTTAGATGGCCTTCAGCCAGTATATTTTTGTAATCATACTCTTTATGAGGACTTGATGTAATAAGTGTGTGATTGAAACTCTGTTATAATTCCTCGAGTACTGTGCGTGTCAGCATTACCAATCCAGGGATGACACTGATGCATAGAGACTTGACCGTTTGAGGTCTTGTCGCTACAAGATGGTTTCAGAGCACACGTTGATTGTAGGACGCGACCACTAGAATGAGCCACGAGATTTCTCTTCTCTACTCATTTCTAATTCTCCTCTCTTTCTACTCTATAGATGGCGGATCCCAGGAACAAGTTCACTCAGCCGGATGACGACACCCCTTTTAGACGCCACTTGAAGAAAGTCACTAAGGATTTGAACATCGGATTACCAAGCTTCATGGGGACTTTCTCTACATCTGTACCGGAAGAGGAGCGCTGGAAGATCAAAGTTTGGATACCTGGGAGGACCTTTGCGCCAACAACGGAGCCTATTGATTTCTACCTGGATGCACCAAGCTGGAGTATAGGAAAGAGCATGGCCGCACATATCACCTTTGGACGCATATGTGAGGTGTATCACAAAGAGCTAGAGAATACCATTTACCAGATATGTAGCCACCGAGATGACAAATGGGAGATGATTCATACCAGGAGGGTTGGATAAATTGCAGCCTACATTCAAGAGATGGGAGATCATATTCGTCGATAGGAGAATCAACAAATTTTCCACATGAAGAAGATCAAGAAACTAGTGAGGAGAAATAACGAGCTGGAGGAGGAGATCAAGTCTACACGTGATGGATACGAGGAAGAGATTGTTGTACTACTGGAGAAGAATGAAGACCTGAAGAAGAAGCTAGGAGTGTTCATGGGAGACCCTGCACCCAAGGAGAACAACCACCCAGGAGACTACAACATCATCGACGACACCGACTCCGACCCTGATAGTGATGACGACTACGTTGATGAAGCTGGAGCAGATATCATGGAGTCTTCCTCTGATGAAAATTTCTAGACGACCACCATTGTAATTAGTAGTATTTTCCTCCAAGTAGTTAGCAACAATCGAGTTTGTAATCATAGGTTAGACCGCTTTGTGTGATCTTGTGTGCTATTGATTGAAGTGAAATTGATCTTGTCTCATGAGCATTACGGGTAGTGAATCTCTCTTAGACCCCAATTCTATTCTGTTTTCTCACCCCTTCTAAACCCATCAGATGCCTCCGAGACGTGACAATGGATTTGCCTTCCCATCGGAGCTCACCCAGTTGATCCAACAGCAGAATACCTTGATGCAGTTACTAGTTCAGAATCAGAACCAAGGCAACAACAACAACAACCCACCACCACCACCCCATGTTGACCACCTAGCCTGTTTCCTAAGGTTGAATCCTCTGGTGTTCTCTAGTAGCATTGAGCCGATTGTTGCAGATGATTGGCTCCACAAGATTGGAAGAGAGCTAACCACTGCAGGATGCACAGATGCAGAGAGAGTGCATTTTGCCGCACACCAGCTTGATGGACCCGCAACATCATGGTGGGAGAATTTCACCGCCACCTACCCCATTGACACTGTTACATGGGATCAGTTTCAGTAGGCTTTCCGTACTGCCCATGTTTCAACAGGAGAAATGAACATGAAGAAGCGTGATTTTCGCAACTTGCGCCAAGGAGGACGTATAGTGGGCCAGTATGTGGATGAGTTTAGCAAGTTAGCATGCTATGCCCCTGATGACATAGCTACAGATGCCGCTAAGCAGGAGAAGTTTCTGGAAGGACTGAATGATGAGCTGAGCATGCAGTTGATGGTGGCAGCATTCAAAAACTACCAGGAGTTGGTAGATAGGGCTCTTATGATTGAAGACAAGCAACAACAGATTGATAAGCGCAAGAGGAAGTATGGAGAGGGGAGGTACACTTCAGGAGCTCAGCAGAAGCCCCGATATTCCCCGTACTCAGGAGGGCATACCCACAACCATGGAGGCCATAACCATGGAGGACACATGCACAACGGAGAAAGTTCGCACAACCATAGTGGCCCCAAGAATGGCAATGGGAATGGAGGAATCAGCAGCCAGAACCGTTCCAACCCTTCAACACCAGCCAAGAGGAATATGAGCCACATTACCTGTTTTAAGTGCTAGAAGACTGGACATTATTCCAATGAATGTCCCGAAGCGAAGAATGGAAATGGCAATGGAGGTTCTGCCAAGAAGCCCAACCCCTTCACCAAAGGACAAGTGAATCACATCAGCGTGGAGGAGATTGAGGATCAACCCGATGTAGTTGTCGGTAAGTTTTTGATTAATGCATTTACTACACTTGTTCTTTTCGATATTGGTGCATCGCATTCATACATATCAAGGGGATTTGTGGACAAGTTTAAATTGCCAACCCTAGACCTTAGGTCACCCAGGTTAGTAAGCCCGCCAGGAGCAGAGTATATCGCCAGCCGATGGTGTGATCGGTTACCCTTAACCATTGGTAACCATGTGTTTCCCTCTGATCTAATAATTTTGGACTCACAAGGATTGGATATAATATTAGGCATGGATTGGTTATCGAAGTATGGAGGAAACATTGGTTGTGCTAGTAAGTTGATATTCCTCACCACCCTAGAAGGAAGGAGGATCAAGTATGTATCCCGGCATGTGCCGAAGAGGACTCAAGTGAATTCCTTATCAGGAGTTGTACAAGAGGAAGTAACAGTGGTGAAGGATTACCCCAACTTATTTCTAGAGGAGTTACCAGGCATGCCACCGGATCAAGACATTGAGTTTTTGATTGAGCTATTGCCAGGCACCGGGACAATATCAAAGAGACTGTATCGGATGCCCGCACAAGATTTGGAAGAAATTAAGAAGCAGATTAAGGAGTTACTGGATAAAGGTTACATTCGACCAAGTTCATCACCTTGGGAGCCCCAGTGCTTCTAGTAGAGAAGAAGGATGGATCTTTAAGGATGGTTGTTGATTATCGTGCTTTGAATGAGGTGAAAATCAAGAACAAATACCCTCTGCCGATGATCAATGATTTGTTTGACCAGTTGCAAGGAGCTAAAGTCTTATCTAAGATTGATCTTCGATCAGGTTATCACCAGTTGAAGATCCGAGAGCAGGATATACCTAAGATAGCTTTTACCACAAGGTACGAGCTATATGAATATACCGTTATGTCATTTGGTCTGACTAACGCGCCTGCCTATTTCATGAACATGATGAACAAAGTGTTTATGGAGTTTTTGGATAAGTTCGTCGTGGTGTTCATTGATGATATATTGGTCTACTCGAAGAATGAAGAGGAGCATAAGGAGCATTTGCGTTTGGTTCTTGAGAAGCTCAAAGAACATCAGTTGTATGCCAAGTTCAACAAATGTGAGTTTTGGTTAAAGGAAGTTGGATTTCTCGGACATGTTATATCCGGAGAAGGAATAGCCGTAGACCCTACCAAGGTTGCTTCTGTGACTAAATGGGTGGCACCCACATCAGTTAGAGAGATCAGAAGTTTTCTTGGACTCGCAGAATATTATCAGAGGTTCATTAAGAATTTCTCTAGGATTGCAAAGCCCATGATGGAGTTATTGAAGAAGGACACCAAGTTTAAATGGACTAAGGAGTGTGAAGACAGTTTTCAGGAGTTGAAGAAACATTTGGTTACAGCCCTAGTGCTGATTCTCCCACACCAATGCAAGGATTATCAAGTGTATTGCGACGCTTCACGTCAAGGACTTGGACCTGTGCTTATGCAGGAAGGAAGAGTTGTTTCATATGCCTCACGGCAGCTTAAACCTCAAGAGCTGAATTATGCTACGCATGATTTGGTGTTAGCAGCCGTAGTACATGCGCTAAAGACATGGAGACATTTTCTCATCAGAAACCATTGTGAGGTATACACGGATCATAAGAGTTTGAAATATATCTTCACGTAGAAGGAGTTGAACCTTAGGCAAAGGAGATGGTTGGAGCTCATCAAGGATTATGATATGAAATTGCACTATCATCCCGGAAAGGCCAATGTTGTAGCAGATGCGTTGAGCCGCAAGAGTTATGTTAACACACTCATAACCGAAGGATTACCTAAGGAGTTAGCAGAGGATCTCCGAGAGTTATGTTTGGAGATAGTTCCGAGAGGTTATGTTGCAGCATTGGAAATTCGGTCCACTTTGATGGGTAAGATTAGAGAAGCCCAGAAGACAGACAAGGAGATTGCTGAGATAAAGGAAAGGATGAGAAAAGGAAAGGCTAAAGGATTTCGTGAGGATGAGCACGACACTTTATGGTTTGAGGATCGCGTTTATGTGCCTAATGACCTCGAGATCAAGAAGTTGATTCCGCAGGAGGTCCATGATTCTCCATATTCAATTCACCCAGGAAACACTAATATGTATCTGGATTTAGAGGAAAGTTTCTCGTGGACCAGAATGAAGAAGGATATAGCTGAGTATGTAGCAGTATGTGATGTATGTCAGAGAGTTAATGCAGAGCATCAGAAGCCAGCTGGATTGCTACAACCATTGCCGATACCCGAATGGAAGTGGGATAAACTTGGCATGGATTTTATCACAGGATTGCCCAGGACTCGTTCAGGCTATGACTATCTGGATTGTAGTTGATCGGTTGACAAAAGTAGCCCATTTCATCCCAGCGAAGACCACTTATACGAGTGCTAAGTTGGCAAAGATATACATGACCAGGATCGTATGTCTGCACGGAGTTCCGAGGACCATAGTATCAGATAGAGGAACCCAGTTTACTTCAAAGTTTTGGAATCAGTTGCATGAAACTTTGGGTACCATGCTAGAGTTTAGTACAACCTTTCATCCACAGACAGATGGACAGACCGAGAGAGTCAATCAGATTCTGGAGGACATGTTGAGAGCTTGTTAGCTAGATTATGGATCTAGTTGGGATGACAATTTGCTGTATGCAGAGTTTTCTTATAACAACAGTTATCAAGCCAGTTTAAAGATGGCCCCTTTCGAAGCTTTGTACAGAAGGAGGTGCATGACACTGTTATCATGGGATGAAGTTGGAGATCGACAGTTATTCGGACCAGATTTAATCAAAGACTCTGAAGAGAAGGTTAAGTTGATTCGCGACAGACTCAAAGTAGCCCAGTCCAGGCAGAAGAGTTATGCAGATTCTAAATGCAAGGAGATAGTTTAGGAAGTTGGAGACATAGTATATCTTCATGTGTCCCCGCTTCGAGGAGTTAAGCATTTTGGAGTCAAGGGAAAGCTAGCACCACATTTTGTCGGACCATACAGAGTTTTGGAACACATGGGAGAAGTTGCATACAAGCTGGAATTGCCAGAAGGATTGTCAGGAGTTCATGATGTGTTTCACGTTTCCCAGTTGAAGAAGTGCCACACAGAGATGGCCGACATTCCTCTGAGAGATATCGTGCCACTCGAAGCAATTCAATTAGATAGTGATTTTACCTATGAAGAGAAGCCAGTCAAGATTCTTGAGTTTCTAGTCGAGTTACTCGCAGCATGGTTACCAAGTTTTGCAAAATTCAGTGGAGCCACCATACAGAGGAGGAAGCCACCTGGGAGCGAGAAGAAGATCTTCGTAGAGACCACCCAAACCTTTTTCCTGACTACCCGAATCTTGAGGGCGAGATTCATCTTAAGGGGGGTAGGTTTGTAACATCCCAATTTTCAATTTGGATGTTATACATAGATCATCATATGCATATCATATTTATTCTTGCATTTGGGTGTGATCCTAGAAATCTTAAGCAACTCAAGGACCCACGGAGAGAGTTGGAGGTTTCACAAAAATTCATATTTGAATTTATTTCAAATTTGAAGAAATGATCAATTTAATTTTATTATTTTTCCCTCTGATTATTTCCAATATTAAATTAAATGAGAGAACATAATATGACTTCTTCAAATTAAGATAAATATTGGAGAAGGAATTTTAAAATTCAAATTATGATTTTATTTGTATTTTATTTGCTATTTTATTTGAATTAGAAAAAGATATGCATTTTTGAAAATTGCATTTTTAGGCCAGAAAAATGTCACTTTGTTCTAAATATTTTATTTAGATGGCGAAAATTGTTTTTGGCATTTTTAGATTTTTTTTTATTTTTTTAGGAATTTTTCTTTGGGCGATTTTGTTTTTAAAAAAAGAGTTCCTTCGCCCGACTGGGCCAACGGCCCAGCCGCGCTGCTGCATGGACACCGAGGAGTCTGGCTCGGACTCTTCATGGCCGCCCCCTCGCCCAAGGCAGCCGCCGCTCCCCCTCCGTTTAAAAGCCGTGCACGAGCCCCTTGGATCCGTAAGCCGCTGCTGCCTTCCGCCGCAGCACCACCGCCGCCTCCGGCCGCCCGCTGCCACTGCTGTTGCCGCTTGCGCCACCGCCGCACCCCGCGCTGCGCCGCTGCGGCCGCCCCACCTCGCCGTTCGCCGACGCCACTGTTGACCCCGCCGCCGCTGCCGGTTTTTCTCGGACCGACACAAACCGGACCGCCCATTTTTTAGGTTTTCACGGTTTTGTTGATTAGATCGGTTTTCGTTCAGTTTATTTTGATTAGCGGAAGTTCGTCCATTCGTTCGTTTTAACGAACGTTATTTGTCGGATTAATTCAGACAGCGAACGTTCGTCCGATAGTCTTCTTCTTTTTAGTTTATTTTCGGCCATGGACTTATTCATGATTAATTTTATCGCGATTTAGCCCCTGATCTTTAAACTAGCATAACTTTTTACTCGTTTATCCAAATTAGATGAAACTAGCGCCCAAATCTTCGTATCATTCTGTTCTTGCCAGTTAACCAACTTGAACATGATTTTTCTACTGTAAAATTTGACTTTAGTCCAGCTTAGTAAATGATCTTGTTTTGTTCGTATTTTGAGTTTCGTTGCTCCGTTTGTGTTGAATCTTTTTTGCGAATCGTAGCTAATCACGTGTACCTACTGTTAAGATCTATTTCACATGTTAATATTGCTGTTAGGTTTTGACTCTTATTAGTTTAAGCCGTTTACTTGTTTCGTGTTCGATTTGGATCTTTTCTCGTTTCCTCTCGTGTTTCGTTTGCGTGATTGCTTATGTGTGCTATTGTTTGTTTACGCTAGATTATTCGGAGTGCGAAGCTTGTTACTACGAATCTATAGAGTTTGCAGATTGTCAGCAAGGCAAGTTACACTTTGATCATAGTCTTTTATACCCAGTTTTTACTATGCATTAGTACTGCCCCACAAATATTTGCATTAGTAGAATTGGGAACATGTGGTTTTGGTTGTAGTGCTTAAGGTAGGAACATAACACCTTTTGATCACCTCGGGAATATACATTATGCTTATTATTGCCCTATCCATGCTCGTAGATGGGGGTTGGATCGTGATTCACACATGGAAGTTTGAGAGTTATTTTAATTATGGATAATATTAAGGTGGCAACTTTAATATACATCTGGGTGGATTGGTTGAGGCACCTGGGGAAACCAGTGTTGTATGTTTTTGGAAATCATGGGGTACCCATGTGATTATCCTATGGAATGCCACCCAGGCTCAAAGGGATCATAAGATTATTCATGCTCGAAACTTCCATGTGCAGCCAGAAGCCATTATGGGCTCTGGTATAGTTGAGTAAGTTGCATGAGCTCTTGAAGAGGTAGCACTACAAAAAAATACACTTCTGTGCTGATACGTGTTTGTCACAATAGGTCGCGTTTTTTGTCATGCATGTACATCCATGATGATTTTATGACAGAATCAAGATAGTCATACCTGTGCTGTCGTAGAAGTGTTCCATGACATTACCAAAATTATCATCACGGAAGTGTCCACTTCCATGACGATAAATCGCGCGTCACAGAAGTGCTTTCGTCAAGGGTGACCGATACATGGCATTCACCGTAACGGAACACCGTTAAGCTACCGGGTCCAGTTTTGGATCCGATAACCCGTTAACAGCCCCGACCAATGGGGATTTTCCACGTGTAAAATCATCATTGGCTGGAGGAAACACGTGTCGGCTCATCGTTGGGATAGATGTCATCCACTCATTGGACACAAGGCGCCTATGATACGTCGACACATGGCACGGCCCAACAGAGGCCCATTCCCATGAAAAGGCCGGCCCATGGAAAGCCTGTTAACGACATGTTCGCATATAGCCCATTTACAGCCTGCTAATCCAAGGCCCATTACGCCCTATCCGAATTAGGCCCAGTAGCGTCATCTGGGCCACCCAATATGATTCCAGCCCGTTTTCACTTCTGGCCCATGTATGGCCCATGACGTCTTTTGACCCATATGAGGCCCTTTGTAACTCCTGGCCCATTAACGGCCTGTGGTGAAACTGGCCCATAATGAACAGTGTATCACTTTATACCCATTAACGGCCCGTGGTGAAACTGGCCCGTAATGAACAGTGTATCAGTTTATACCCATTAACGGACGGTTATTCCGTTGGGCCGTTTCCAGCCCATGTTATCTTTCGGCCTTCTCAGAGCCCATTTATTCTTGGGATCATTTCCAGCATTTGTTTACTTACGGCCCATTACTGTCATTTTCTGCTTGTGGGCTAAATTCAGCGCGAGGTTACAGTCGGCTCGTTTGTGTCCCGTTAATACGTTGGGCCATTTTCATAGCGTCATCAAATATGGCCGATTAACGACAACCCGTTATGGTCAGCCCATGAACAGACGATTCCAATTCTAGCCTGTTTACGGCCATAATGTGGTCTGTTATTGGCCCATGTTTGGCCAACCGATCATACGGCCCATAGAAGGCCCATTGATGATACGACCCATAGAAGGCCCATTGTGTCTATGACCCCTATACGGCCCATTGTTTCTACGACCCGTAGAAGGCCCATTGTTTCTATGGCCCGTAGGAGGGAAATGGTAACTATAGTAAATATGTAGCCCATGGTTATTGTGGCATAGTTTTAAAAAATAGGTTATTGCGGCCACTAGCAAACCGCAAAAAAAGAACTTCACTGACTACTAGCAAAGAAATAAACAAGACAATAAGGAAATAAATAAGCAAGCAACTTATGCTAGGCTATCACAGCTATTACACATATTACATCCACTGGGCATCAAAGTTCACCACCCGTGCAAATATAGGGAACACAACAGCATATAAACGTCGCAGCAAAACAAGTCCATAACTAAAACCACTTCAGAAGAGCTCAAGAAACAATATCCTGGGCACCCATAATGCTGGCAAGATGCTTAACAAGCTTATTCACTTTCTCTTGTTTGGCACTTAAGTCCTCCAGCACTTGCTGTTACACCAGAAAAGTATGCATCTGAATTCTGTAGGGACTTCCTCAGTCCTTCGGCTTCCTGTCGCATAACATCTGATCGATGTCTTTCAACTTGAAGTTGAGACTCAAGAAGCCGAACTGATTCAGGCAACGAGTTTGAAGAGTGGTGCCAGCAGTAGTAGCCAGTAACTCGAACACTACATCAAGACAGGACTTTGGGGTTGTGTCAGTGTCTTCAATAGTTTTTATCAACTTTCTTGGAGACCAACAGGGATGTCTCACTATCTTGAACCTTATCTGCATTACTTCCTTTACCATTGCATAACGGGGTACTCTTCTCCAATATTTTATCCGTGTTCTAAAAGATAAACAAACAAACACATCACAGGTTTACAATGTAGTATATGAAACTCATTTTGGTAAACCAGTTCAGTAGGAAGGTGGACATGATAACAGCATGAAACAAACATATATCTATGTAGTATGGTCACTGTATGGTCTATATCATTCTAGTTTATGTTGCCAAATCAAGATAGATACAGTTTGAATCATATCTATTTAAGGCAAAGCAGCATAGACAGAATATAAGTGTGGGAACTACACATCAATAATAACACTTGTAATGTGCATGGCATGAGAACATAACTGTTTATTCAATTGAAACTGAAATTAACATAGAGCAAGTTACAACAGCATACACGTTAAAGAAACAGGTTTAAAACATACCTGTTGTGCCATTGGAGTTTCAATTGCATCCTTCAAATTTGAAATTAGTTGGTATGAGTAAATACAGTGATGCAAGAGCAAAGTAGTATGAACCATAGCTGCGGAACCTGACCTGAGAACAATTCTTCTTCTGCTTTAAGCATTGACTTGGGGTTCGGAGTGGTGGTCCTCGTGCTTTGGGCACTGCAGTTGCCTTACTAACTGCTCGTGTTTGGGTGCTCTGTGGTGGAGACAGTGCTGTGTCAATGGGAACTGGGTTACTATCTGCTGGGGTTGGGGTTAGAAGGGGTGTAGCTGGTTCTCTGTCCAACTGGGTAGGGGTACAATCTGCATGAGTCTGGATTATGTGTGGTGGGGCTGGTTCTTGGACAAGTACAACCGTGGTTCTATCTGCATCGATAGGTAGCACGATCTTTTCTGAAGAACGTGTTTTTACTCCCACAAATACTGCCATCACCCCCTCCAATTGAAATGGCTGATAAACAAGAAAAGTAATTGAATGTACAGACAAAGATAGACAGGTGCAATGGATAGTAGGGAAGAAAACAGGGCATGAAATAATTCACATTTATGTTGTCTAACCAAACAGAATAACAGAACATAATTTCACATATATGATGGCTAATTAAACAGGATAGCATGACACAATTTCACATGTATGATGGATAACTAAACAGGATAGAATGACATACTTCGAAATATGATGACTATGTAAACAGGATGACATGATATAACTATACGATGTGTCTATTAAAGTGGTTGGCATGCCATAAATCACAAACATGTCGTCGATGGAAACATGATGGCATGATATAATTCACGGATAGAATGACATAATTTAAAATATGATGACTATGTAAACAGGATGAGATGATATAACTATATTATGTCTTTAGAAAATGGGTTGGCATGCCATAATTCAGATACATGCTGTCTATGTAAACATCATGGCATAACATAATTCATATATATGATTTATATACTAAGGAGGTGAGCAGAGGGCAATCACATATATGATGTGTCAACTAAGGAGATGGCATTCAATACTGTGTATATGATGTAAAAACTATGCATTGCAATACAACATATGCATGATATGAGTAATATAACCCTGCCAAGTTTGAGCATACACCTCAGGGGGATAATAGGACTGGTCATCTGCCTCTGAATCCTCCTCTGAAGAGCTATCTGTAACCAGCAAGATATCTGCTTCAGGAGGTAGCATTGTCTGCTCTGAAGACCTTGTTTTCACTCCAGATTTCTCCATCACCAATTCAAATGGCTGATGCACAGGAAGAGCAGTTGAATATACAAACATTGTCGACAAAAGCAATGAGAAATACAAAAAAAGGATGGCATGATATAATTCACATGTATGACGCTTGCCTAAACAGCATGGCATTGCATAATTCACATATATAATGCCTTGCAACAAGATAACATTGCATAATTCAGATATATAATGTCTTGCAACAAGATGGCATTGCATAATTCAAATATATGGTAATTAGACACTAAACAGGTGGCATTCACACAAAGCATGTCTAAACTAAGCAAATGACATAGCAATGCAAGATACCATACGCACGATATGAGCAACATAACCCTGCCAAGTTTCTAGCATGCACCTCGGGGGGGGGGGAATATGACTGGTCATCCTTCTCTGAATCCTCCTCTGAGGAGCTATCAGTAACCACCAAGACATGCGCTTCATCAGATAGCATTGTTTGCTCTGAAGACCTTGTTTCCACTCCAGATTTTTCCATGACTGTGCCGAATGGCTGATGCACAGGAAGAGTAATTGAATGTACTAAAATTGTTGACAAATTTAACACGTAATAAAAAATGATGGCATGATATAATTCACATATAAGATGACTGGTTAACCAGGGTGGCATTGCAAAATTCACATATATGATGCCTGGCTAAACAAGATGGCATTGCATGATTCACATATACGATAAAGAAACTAAACAGATGGCATTGACATAAAGCATGTCTAAACTAAGCAGATGACATCTTTAATGTATACAGTAAGCAATGTAAGGCACCATATGCATGATATTACCAACATCATCATGCCAAGTTAGAGCGAAGACCTCATGGGGTAAAGAGGAGTGGTCTTCTCCTTCTGAGAATCCCCCTCAGAACAGTTATCTTCCTCTTGATTACGATCCGAAATGGGTGGAGGTGGGGCTGCCTTTGCGCCCACCATGGAGCGACGTCTGCATGAAATTTTATTGCCACGCAAGGATCGTCTCTTTTGCTCTACATGACCAGTTCCATTGTGTACAATAACTGGCATGCATAGGAATAAAACATAGTGAGATTATGTAAGGAGTGCATGCACAAATCCAGAGTGATGGTAGCAAACTGTGGATAGACCCAAAACCAATGATAGCAGGCAGATAATAGCTTTAGTTAAAAAATACAGATAATGGCTCCTTTAATGTTTGTTTGCACCCAACATGGAACTCATAGTAGACACCCGAGATTAACCAGATAGTAGACAAATAGTACTGATTGCTGCCCCAACATGTACCCCACAACCATTTAAAAACTCAAGTTTCAGCATTAGTTTGGACCTGACTCGGAGTCTAATAGGTGAACACGACGATAATGTAGCATGTAATCATATTAAGCGATGCATAACGTAAGCAGACACGAAAGAGTGCGACCTCTCTTGCGGACCCGTGTAGTCCTCAAGGTCATCTGCTCAGTTGGTGATGGTAATGCAGTTGTCGTGGCTGCCGGCAGCAGGGAAGAAGATCTGAGGTGGTGAAAGACAGTCTGGAGAGCGGATCCATGCTGTGGTGAACCCTTCCGTCATTGGAGCAGCTGAGCTGGGGTGGAACACAACGCCGCAAGAGCAGGACAAACCACATAAGGTTTTCTTTGACACATATATGTAACAGAAGTAATTGAGTAAGGGCTTGTTTAAATTTGAGGATTCTAACAATGCAGGGATAGGAAATAGACAGGAATACGATAGGAATGCACGTGCAAAATAGAGAATTTAAAAACACAGGATTTTTGCCAATCTGGTTGTTTGATTCACAAGAATTGGAAGATCACAGGATGCAAAAAAGCATGGTGAGATTAAGTCAAATCACAAAAAAATGTACGGTTATAATGCTATTATGCTACTATCTCTTAGTCTTGTGCTTGATGAATAGGAAAATGAAAAGGAGGACAAGTGGAAATTAGAATTCCTACGGTTTTTCTTTCAAGGAGACACTAAAGGAACAAATCCTACAGTTTTCCTTTGCTCCATTCCTTTGCACCAAATTCATGAAAAGTAGTACCATAGGAAATTTTCCAATTCATATGTTTTCCATTCACTTTTCCTTTCAAGCACTGGCGATTCTAGTAGGCAGGCTTGAGCAAGGAAAATCCTACACTAAAAAATGTTTTTGTGATACTTCTATTACTTTGGACCCAGGCCACTACCATACTAGCTCAACTCCGAGGCCCATCGACAAATGCATAGCTCAAACGCGTAGAGATAAATAATGATGGCGTTCAAGAGAGTCCATCATGAATAGCTAAGTTGCCTGGTACCTCACTTCTTGTCATATAGTAGGATAAAATAATCGCATTTCATGTTACTACGTGTGCTCAGTGGACAATATATATAACATGTAGAGTAAAAAAGAGATGCAACAAATGTACAACCTCTTTGGTGAAGCCATGTCGATCTCAGCATGATTGGGTTGGCCGGTGAGGATGCTCCAGCTGACTTGGCTGTCGAAGGAGGGGAAGAAGATCTTAGGCGTATGGAGATGGAGCCCGAGGTACTGCTCCGCTGTGATGGAGGATTTCGTCGTTGGAGCAGCTCCGGTGAGTTGTACGACGTCGAGGCTGAAGCAGGACAAGAGAGATAACGTTAACCTGAGTGGAATTCTAATAGCATCTCAATTACATGACGTAAAATACATAACCACAAAGTGCTCGATGTAAAATACATCAGCCGCTCATCTCTGAACTTAACTATCGAAACTGAATTTAACTGTCGAAACTGAATTTAACTGTCGAAACTGAACTTAACTGTCCAAACTGAATTTTGCTGTCGAAACTGAATTTTACTGTCGAAACTTAATGCACTAGCAAGGTGAGGCTACACGTCAGTTGACTGACTTTTTCATCTCTGGTCAGTCGATTTTGCAGCCGTTGGATACAAAATCAAGGGCCTGCAGTTCATCTTCAACCTCCACCCCCTGAGTCGCCAGCCACCACCGGCCAAACAGCAGCCCCCCCGCCCGCGGCCGGCGGTGTGCTGCCCCGTTCGCCCCGAAAACACCCCCACCGCCGGTCCACCGCCGCCTCGACCATCCCTCTAGGCCCCCGTGCCGAGCTTTTTCTTCGATGATCCCCACGCCATCGCCCCACCACCGCCGGCGACCACTGCCCCCACCCTAAACCCTAAGATAGATAGTGGGGTACCTCTCCAGTGAGCCCCCCTGCCCACTGCAGCTGGTTCTTCCTTCACTCCGGCGAGCCCACCCACCCCCTGAAAATCGACTGACCCAAAAGTCGATTCAGTTGACTGAAGTGTAGCTAAACCAGAGCAGCATCGCAAGCACGAGCAAGAGCGAGAGCAGCAGCGCGAGCAAGAGTAACAGCAAGAGCAGACCAGGCAGGGTACCGAGAGAAAGAGCAGAGCAGCAGCGCGAGTGAGAGCTAAAGCATCAGGAGCTCCTATTGATGTGGAGGTCACCGCCGAGGGAGCGATGCCATGGAGGAAGTGGCCGGCGACGCCGCCGTGGATGGAGTCACGCCGTGTCGGCTCGGGACCGAGCGTCGACAGCACCCTGAGATCGAATCAAGAAGAGAATGTGGCGATTAGTGTACAACCTCTTTGCTGGCGCCAATTAGGCCGCAGCTTCATCCGAGGAAACGGTGATGATGATGCTCTTCCGGTGGTGCAGGTGAAGACGGCAGTGTGGGAATGGAGGTGGCGCAAAAGACAAGGGGAATGTCAGGGCAGCTCCTTGGAGGTGGAGGACAGGGTGGCTGAACCGGCGGGACAACGAGATCGACGATGGATCCTCATCCAGTACGGTGGATGAGGGACGTCGAGGTGTTGCTGTGGATGACGTCGTCGGGGAAGAGGCTCCGGCTGGGTGGCGGACGGAGGAGGGTGTGGGGCTTCATCGCGGGTTTTCGCGGCCTCGGTGTATGAATGGGTGGGCGGTTGGGATGGGAGTGGGGAACCATGGCTTAGGGACGCGCTTGTCCGAAATGCGGGGTAAGTTACGAAAGTACCCCCACTGATTTGAGGCAGTTCTTTCGGTTCAGGGGTACCATGGGCATTTCGCGTGTCGGGATTTCACAGGAGGTGGGAGTTTTCGCGCGTGTTGTAATTTTGGAATAGCAAGGCGCGGGTTGAGATGGAGGGAGTTGTCGGAGCACAACGAGACAAAGATATATCTTAAATATTTCCGGGTAACAAGGCGCGAGTTGAAGAGGCGGGAGTTTTGCAGCACGATAGACAGAGACGCTAGCTTGAAATTTTGGCATAACAAGGCGCGACTTGAAATTTCGGGAGAACAAGCTTAACGTGTACAAAAAAAGACATTTTGCACCTCAACACGCACAACACACACACAAACACCATTTAGACTAGAGTAAGGTACACGTGCATTGCACACATGAGATTTGGCAACAAAATTATGAATAAATACCACATTGTAGCATGTAAGCTTTGAGTCATATATGCATGATGTAGATGTTCATTTGATTCTTATAGTTCATTTCATTCAAAATCATCTAGTTTTTATAAGAAAGCTAATCTATTTTAAGATTCATGAAATTGTGCATTGTAAGACATAAAGTAAAAAACAAATAATGGAAAATCATGTAGAAAAACATTTGAGCAATTCTGATACGGAAGATTCTAGAACAAAGAAGAAGTGCTTGTGTTTTGATTTTTGTGCATTATGCTTAAGTTCAACCATGGAGTCTTCTAGATTATACATGTGGCAAAATCTGGTGGAATCTAGATGATATCCAATGGCTAGTAGTGCTCAAATTTGCCATCTGTGGACCATCGGATTCGACTCATCCAACGACCATCTTTCAAAGTTAAAGTTACCCGCACACAATATAAAAAATATAAAATACAATATATATAGGAGTATAGATATAGATATATGATACGAAAGCCACACATCATCTCCAATTAGAATAATGTGTCCATGCACGGATGCGACGTGGCCAAACGATGTCTGCCATTTGTATCTCAAATTCAAATCAGTCTGACCTTGTTCAATGTGTATACATTACAACATGCTCGTTTCCAAACTACACCGCGCAGATCTTCGTTATATTCATGCATGCATGGGTTTCAAACATCAGGATCTCTTATTCAAATATTTGAATTCAACTTTACATTGATTATGACCTCACCTAGTCTTTTACACCCACACAATCGTCTTCTCTTTATAATTGTACCACTAACTTTCTCTCGTGCATGCATGCACACACACTACCAGTCGGCATTATCCACCACACACATGCAATATTTTTCTTCAGGTCGGTCTCCCATGAAGGCACACACCCACACACATACCCCTCTCCATCATATCGGGCATTCTTTATGTCTCATGCGTGCATGCGCAACGACCGATCTTCCTTTATGTCTGTGTGTATATAGGTAGGTCTTTCATAGTTTTCCACACAAAACGATCAATCGATATATCCAGTGAGTTCTCACCCTCTTTCCCACGTCCACATCGATCAATCTATACCTCTCTATATAGGATTAACATATATAGCTAACACACCCACATTAACTATATATCCAACGTCCCCCTCTCATCATCCATGCCTTGCGCTTCATCTCTCAGACGCGCGCACAATGGCGAAGACATGGGGCAGCAAGGGCCCTGCCCCCCTAACATCACTATATATCGAGGCTAATATGAATGTGATCATTAGACAATTGCTGCTAAAAATGGTTTAAGTTCATGAATTGACCCTCCTCGTAAAGGATTAGCAATGCTTGGCCCCCTAGCTCATTTATTTTTCATGGCTCCGCCACTGCGCGCAACAGCGCACGTTCTCGCCCCCTCTCTCTAAATATGGATCTCGCACTTGTGCACTCCTTCATAGTCTCCCTCCACTCGGCCCGTCGAACCATCTTCTAGCCCCCCACCGGATTTTGCCACATGTACAATCTAGCAGACTCCATAGTTGAACTTAAGCATAATGCACAAACCTCAAAACAATAGTGGTTCTCCTTTGTTCTAGAATCTTCCATATCATAACTGCCCAAACTTTTTTTTTCTAGTTGAATTGCCATTATTTGTTTTTTACTTTATGCTTTACAACGCACAATTCCATGAATCATAAAATAGATTAAGGGTTTCTTTGATTCAAAGGATTCTCAAAGGAATTTTGGAGGATTATAATCCTTAGGAATTTTTCCTATCTTGGTTGTTTGATTCGTAGGATTGTAAACCATAGGAATTCTTCCATATGATTCATTTGTACTAGATTTCATAGGAAACATCCCATCCACTCAAACCTCTTTGAAAGAATTCTGCGTTTTTTCTATGCACAATCAAACACTCATACAATCCTGTAGGATTCAAGACGACATTCCACTATAATCCCATGTTTTTCCTATTCCCGCTTTTTGGAAATCCTACGAATCCAAGAGGCCTTAGCTTTTTTATAAAAACTAATTGACTTTGAATGAGATGAACTATAAGAATTAAATGAAGGTCTACATCAGGCATATATGACTCAGAGCTTACATGCTATAGTGTGGTATTTATTCATAATTTTGTTGCAAAATCTGATGCGTGCAATGCACATGTACCTTACTAGTACTTCGAGTATGTGCAAAACACGTAAATTAGAATTCCAATGGCACGCTACATAGTGTCTCTCTTACAGTTCATGAAGCCACGTGGCACATGTGGATGCGTTGTCGCGACCTCCTTGTGTGGATTGATCACAGTGACGTGCTGCTGGTTCCAGAAGAATGTACTTGTCCTCCCTGAGCCATACTGTCGGTACATGCACAAAGCGAAGATGTGCACGCACGCCACGCACGCACTCATTCCCTCGCACGCACACGCGGGTACATGGGCGGACGCAATTCTGTACCAAGATCCACCCCTTGTGATAATTTGACGCGTGTAAAGTCATTCACTTCATTGATGGTCAATTAATACAGCGCATGCAAATGGAGTGGACGTGAGGGCGGAAGAAAGACATTACTACTCCACTGCGCGCATGCGAGTAGTTAAATCATGGGTTGCTAGTAGTACTTCCATTGGTCTCCTTCGTATTTTGTGCCAATTTTTGGCAGTAACATAATATTTACGCATTTGAGCAGTGTAGTCTACTTGAAATTTATGTTCCACTAAACTCATCGGGAGCCGTTTCGGGCCTCGAAACCAAAACCATCAATTAATCTTTACCTTGTTCCCATCCCATTCGAAAGCCTGCTCAGACCTACTAGTACGTACCAAACCTGAACGTGTTCCCACTATGCAGGTATTAGTACTAGTGCTAGTACTTAGGTTATAAAAAGGGGAACTACCTAACCAAAAATTACTCTACCTTTCCTCCTCATAAGTGCTTCTTCTTCGTCCGTCCTTGCCATGGCAGGTGAGCAGAGCTCTAGGTCGAGAACTATCCGTAACAAGGGAGCGCCAACCAAGGCTGCGGAAAAAGAGAGGGCTCGCCGCCACGCAGAGATCTCGAAAGATCTCTCATGGTCAGGCGATGGCTCCCAGGAGTGCCCTTGCCGCGGAGGCGAACATGCCGAGCCGGCGGCGTTGGAGTCGTTATCCCTCGATGGCATGCCCGATCAGTTCAATAAGCACCTCAATAAGAAGAAGGAGTTCATCTAAGGCTTGGTGGAGCTGCTGAAGGAGAGCCTCGACGACATGCCTCTGAGCTCAATAAGCAGGGGAGTTGACCGTCGGCTTGGTGATGCTGCTGAAGAAGAGCATTGCCTCGAAGAAGAAGGCGACCGGCGAAATCCTGCAACTTCAGGAGGACAAGGCGAAGCTCTGCCACGATCTCGACCTGTTGAAGTAGAAGAACGTCGGCTGGAAGAAGCTGCATGAGAATAGTAGTTCCTCGATGAAGATGCTGCAGGCCCTCGTCATGGAATAGAAGGAGGAGTTGGCGAAGCTCCGCATCGAGCACCCGGTTGCTGTCAAGGTACGTAATGCGGCCGTGGAACAGATGATGAAGGCTCGCGTCGAGAAATCCCGCGTCATGGACAGAATGATGAAGATGGCGGAGGAGACGCGCAAGGAGATGGAGGTCGTGGAGGCGACAAAGAAGCAATTACGACTCCGCGGTGAATTAGATCATTTGGGGTGATAATCTTCCTTCTTCTTTTGCTCCTCTGTTGCATCTTTTGCTTTGGGTGTTTCGCCGCACGTGTCATGTTCTCTGCGAGGCATGAATAGAACAATGCTAACAATGAGATGACTAGCAAATTAGATCATTTTTTATCGCCATATGGCACTGGGCTGTCGTGGTTCATGCTCCTCCATCATAGTACTACTCCAGTGGAAAACTTGAGTATACCACACAGTTCTTTGCTCCTCCTCAGGTCGTCGGCACATTTATACGAGCAGTCAAATCACAAGGCCCCGCCTTCCAGTAGTAATGAGCCGTCAAATCACAAAGGCCCTCGCCTCTCGTGAAACCGACCAAGCTAGACTGCCCTACCCTCTAGCCTTTTAAAAAATGTATACTTTTGTACAATAGTAGTATCAATGGATTGCGCCATGGAGCAAAACTTGAAATTAAAAAAAGGTGGTACATATAGAGAGCGCTCGTCGCCAAATTATGCATATAGTACTATTAAAAAGGCTAGTCACAATAATGGTGTCCAACACAACCCACCCCTCAAATAAAACTAAGCACCCTGGAATTCTTTGACAAAACTAAGCACCCTAAAATTCTTTGACAACTAAACTGCTGGCTATATGATGTTGGCCATATATATTGTACATATATAATGTGAAGAAACGAGTGGTAGTACTATACCAACTAAAAGATGAAATGTAAGAAATACTAGTATGTACGTACTGAAGAGTTAAAGTAACAAGAAGAAACATAACATAGTTCTGCTGGGGGCTCAACACAACACACCCCTCAAATTAAACTAAGCACACCTGAAATTAAACTATGCAACTAATCTGGTAGACACTGCATTAGAACCACCATGAGAAATGACACTGCCACCTTACTCGGAGTCCTTGTCCACGTCCTCGACTTCGTCCTTGTCCCTCTTCCTCTTGGCCTATACTTCTTTGCTTGAACCACACACTTGGCTCTTGCTCTTCATCCAACCCTTGTAGATATTGAAACAAAGGTAGCCATCCATTGCAGCGTAGTGGATGTGGTCTATATCTAGTACATTTTGCTGCCATGCATGATGATGAAACGTGTATTGAGGTTTCTCTAGTTTACCGTACGAAGGATGAACCATGGCTCCTGCCAGGGTTAGCATTGAAGGCTGGCCGCCGGAGGGCAGCAGCCGATTCTTCTGGAGGTCGAAGGGGTTGCCTACAACAAGGCCTATCCGACCTAGGACTTATTTGTTGTTCGTAAAGTCTACAGTAACAAATTTGACTAGGTTGCTCTCAGGGAAGTTCTTAAAATCCAGGCATTCAACGTCGGCATGGCATATGTGGTAGACCAAGCATAAGTCATGCACGCAAACCTGGATCATGGCGAGCTTCTTATCTCTTCCTCCTTTAGATCCTTCTCTCGTCCTAGGACTATGGTGTACTCAACATCTAGCCCAGCGACCCACTCATCATCTGAGTTTTCAAACATGTGTCTGAACCGAGAAAGGCATCCTTTCACCGTCGCGGAAGAACGGGCGTAGATGACGTCGAACTCATCGCCGATGATGGTTCTAACCTTGTACTCACCGCCGATCATGGGGATTTGGGATGCCATGTATTTGGCAGGAGGGTTAGGATTAGTGGAACTACCGTAATGTGAAAGGACGGGACGACTAGGAGCGAACCGCCATAATATTAAAGGACGTGCGGGGACGAGTAGGCGCGAACTGCCAGCGTGCGAATGGCAGGGTAGTGGCTTTCCATTCTCCCATGATACGTGCTTCCGAGAGCCCTTGGATCTGAGATCGAACGGTTGCATGGCGTGATTGTAGACCTATGGGTGAATATCCTATCCTGGAGGGTTATTCTGCAAATTTTCAGCAACTTAGCATGCGACCGTTCGATCTCAGATCCAAGGGCTGCCAGCAGCGCATATCATGGTCGCGCCTACAACGACCGTCGTGTCGCTCGCGCGGTCGCGCCCTTGGAGATTTAACACGGTGCGTTAGGCTATTTGATGTTGGCATGTCATCACTTAGTCACTCATACTACAACAAGGTTAGCTATAAGGTTGGCTATAAGTGTATTTATTTTTTTACTTCTCTCTATCTCTTTCTTCGTACTCCCCCCGTCCCATAATATAAGAACGTTTTTGACACTAGCGTAGTGCCAAAAACATTCTTATATTATGGGACAAAGGGAGTAGTATTTATTGCATTTGCCAAGGAGTGACCTCTTCCAATGAAATGGTGTGCTTATTAGTTTTTTGTTGCTAAGTTTGCTTCATTTAATTAGCTATAGACTCAAAATTGTCTTTTCACCTAGGTACACACGCTTAGCACCGTTTCTTCCTTGGGTCACCGAACTAGTCTCTCTCTTCTTGATTAACTTGCCACATCAGACTTTGTGCCTATGTGGCAAGCTTAGCACCTGTAGGAGCAAGTAAGTACAATAGTGTGCTTTACATGGCATTTTTGCATATGTGGAGGAAAGAGAGGCAAGGAAAAAGTGGAGAAGTGGGCTCTCATGCAAGAGCCAGCCTCTACTACATGGTGGAGCATTGGTAGAGGCACCTATATGGAGGTGGTCAGGAATCGGGAGACTCACGCCGGTCGTAGCGCCGTAGTTAAAATGATAATGGTAAGTCAAATCACGGGGCCCCACCTGTCTAGCAGTAACTCACTGTCAAATCACACAGCCCTACGTTTGCAGCAACCTACTCCCTCATCTTCTCGCGTCTCTGTCGAACCGACTAGGCGGAACTGCCTCGCCTACCGCACAGGAAAAGCCCCGCCCTCGACTTCTAAATAGTACAGTATACTAATTTTGTATCCATGGATTGCGCCATGGATTAAAGCCTCTAGAAAATGGCGGTACACATGTACGGAGTATACAACACGCTCGCCGCGTTCGCGTCGCACCCCAGACGGTCGGTCCGTCTGGCATGCTGCTCTCCGAATGGAACGCGTGTCATATTGCATTTGCACACTCATGTGGGACTGCAATTGAGAACCAACCATAGGCACACTCCCCGGCCCCGCAAGTCGGTTGAGTTAATAGAAGAGGGAGACGAGCGATAGTACTAGAGAAGTGTTGTACTACGTTGGTGCCTGGACGATCCCTGCAAGACACAGAAGATCAGTTCGTCCATGCATGTGACTAGACTCCAGTAGACACGCCTGGATTGGCTATCGTCTACATATCATGCAGGCTGTGTTGTACATGGCTGTAGTTCTGGTGAGAAATCTAAAAAAAAAGTTTCTTGTCATCTCACAAAATTAGGTGTCATGTGCTTCAGATCACTGCGAGGGTTAAACAGCAAGAACTGAGTTGGGCTAGTCATTGGGGGCACATGCACGAAGACTACTCAGCTGCCATCTAGGTCAAGCCGGCTATGTTAATTAGGACATCTATCGACGGACCCCTTTTCTACGAGTTTATCTTTAATTTGAACTTTGTTCCTCGTCTAGTTTGTCCGTCGGGATTCATGTTGTCTCCTTCGGGCAGTGAGGTTATGATTTCTTGTCATGTGGCATTTTTTCGTGTTATATGTTATAATCCAGCGCTTCAAATCAAAATGACGACAACTGCGCCTCCGGGCTACGTGCATGAAGACTTCTCGACAGTCATTGACGAGGTCAATCCGGCTCCGGTAGACAAAAGAAAACTAGTACTCCACTATATAGGCAGGAGTCTCCGCGCTTGCTTGCTAGTGTTGCTCTATTCACACTGTCTCGTCCTCTCAAGATCTAAACACAACAGCGGTGTCCACACACTCTCTCTCTCTTTCTGCTCACCGCTGGTCACAGATCCAGCCGGATCCTCTCTGCTGGGGAAGGTGAGAAGGTGCAACGTTCACGCGGTCGACCTCGACGACGGCTCTTACCCACTGTTGGCGCGTCCCGATCATCCTGCCTTGCCGTTCTCTCCCAAGCACTGCTGGCGAGGGAGGGCCTCCGACCCCTTCTTCCTCGCTATCGTAATGTGGGCAGATCCGGCCTCCCGCCGCCCACCTAGTGACATCCCGGCAACCATCAGGTATAACTTCCTTCGAAACCGGCCTTGCTCTACTTCCCGAGCTCCTGACGTTGCTGCATTTGTATCTTTTACTATTTCTCAGGCCCCCTTGTAGATAAGATCGATCGGCTGTTCGAAAACCACCTAATTTTTTACGATTAAGAGGTAAAACTAGTTCATGCACTCGAATCTAGTACTACTTGGTTCAAACAAGGAAGAAAGGGGGTGGGGGTGGGGGAAGATTTGTTACCTGAATCTAGGACTTGGTCGAAAGAGGAAATAATCGGGGCGAAAAGTAGCAGAGGCTGGCTATCCAACGGGTCTCTAGGTCTAACAGGGAAATAAAGGGAAACATAGTACAAACTCAATATAAACCCGATCTATTGGTTGAAAAAGGAAAGAAAGTGGGGACTGGGGGACAAGTCAACAGAGTAAGTCCAGCACTAGATTTGCTAGCCTCACACAGTATAAGGTGGCTATACCGAACAAAAATGGGACCAACCCAGATATCATGTTCTGATGTTTGTTGCCCTGAGCCACTCTTATGTAATGTCACTGGTAAAATGTAGCAGTCGCACTGTTAAAAGTAAGGACACGTTAAACCAATGTTGTTTTCAATGTAATGCCTCCAGTAATATGAATCAATGGCACTTTTTTACATGTCCTACTAAATTTCCCATTAAGATAAGTTGGTTCTTTTCATTAGAAATGCAACTGTCCTAGTCCGCCTACTCTCCCGTGCCCAAAGTATGTCGTATTTACGGTTGTCATAGTTAATCCTAATGCCCAC
Organism: Triticum dicoccoides; assembly: GCF_002162155.2. Classification (NCBI taxonomy): domain Eukaryota; kingdom Viridiplantae; phylum Streptophyta; class Magnoliopsida; order Poales; family Poaceae; genus Triticum; species Triticum dicoccoides. The sequence continues at coordinate 484,705,097 of NC_041387.1, read as the reverse complement.
ACTAATATCTAGCAATGCCACTGCTTTAGAAATTGCTACTATCCTTGTAGGATTGCCATTTAGATAAGGAACATGCTTCTTTTCATTTGATGCATGTTTCGTCACTTGTTAGTCACCCTCCTTTCCACCTTTTTTGTGCAAACAGAGATATACATTTCACGCTCGATCTTAGTTTAACTGCACAAATGATATCCAAATTATAGTTGAACATTCCAGGAGCTTCACAACCAACCTTGATGTTGCTCAATTTTATTGCAACTAATGAAGAAGAAGCTCTATGCGTTTCGTTTTCTGATGGAAATGGAACCGGGGTTGGAGCCGTTTTCTTAAAAAAATTGAAGAAGAAGCTGCTAGCTCACGGGACATTGCTTCATTTTAGGTGAACTGCACCAAAAGGTCCCATGAATTGAATCATCCATGTTGGTGCCTGAAAGAGCCAGCTTCAGCATCCCAGTCTAAGCACCCCTGGCCTCCGTCCTTGTGACGCACGGTACACCTTGTTTGCCACCTGCTCGACCCTAGTGTCACTGATAAAATGAAGTAATAATACAGTTAAAATAGAGTGAGTGTCCTCTCTATCATTTCATTTCCAATGTAGATAAAGAAAGTGCTTCTCTTTGTTAATGTATGTTTCATCAACTAGTCCCATTGTTAATGTTTAAGCGTTTCTGCAAACTGGGGTGCTTAATTTTAGTTGATCTGTACAAAAATAGAGATTTGAATGTCTCAAGGTGCCTCCTTGTACTACCGCTGTACACTGATGTTCATCACTGGCAGAAGGTGTATCTGGGAGACTTGGGACGAGTTCCAGTATGAGGAGTACCATATGAGGCGTCGCAGGGGCCATCTCGCCCTCGCAGCATGGCATACTATGATATTATCACAATATTTTCTTCTATTTATTTTGTGTGTTTCATCAACTAGTGACACTATAATGTAATCACGCTTTTTCATTATCTGTGCAAATAGGGTTATTCAGTTGCATTTTGGTGGAACTGCACAAATGTACGTATGGAACCGGCATATATGCAGAGTGTGAGGTGTGCCAAGTAAAAATTACCGACACCAAACATGCTCCATGCACGCATTGACATTCACCACCACTAGTGGGATGTGTGGCGCTCTCTGTGGACGGATCTTTTTCGGCAGCAAATCCTCTAACCAAATACTAGTAGCTTATATTGGCAGTTTTCTTGGGAGTACTCTTTTCTGAAAGAAGCACCAATCTATTTTTCTTTATTTGTACACTGTGTCACAACTTTGACCCAAAGGTCCAGAGCTATTTTAGGGTGATTGGCGTAGTACTCGGAGACTGATAGTAAGCATGATTTTCAATAGCTGTCACACTGATTGTAAGCATGAGCAGGTGGAAGATTAAGTTAGTGCGAAGCTTACCTTAAACCCTACCACCACCGTTGAAACGAGGAAAGCGTCGAGGGAACCGTGGAGAACGCCGGGGAAGCGACATCGCGCCATCCGGCCTCCTCTTGCGGTGGGAGAACGAATGCTCCTGTGGCTCCAGCTGGCTCTGCAACCCTAATGAATGGCACACCATACTCGATCGATTCGTTATCCTCTGGGTGCTCGACCTTCGACCTGTACGCCCACCACCTCCGCCTGACTATCTCCTTGGGCGAATATGTCTGCTCCAATCACCCAGAGGAGATACTCGATGAACTCGGAGGACTGCGGCGTGACTGCCGCCGAGGAGTACATGTACATCGCTGCCCTCATCGCCGCCATCTCGCTCTTTCGCATACATTGCCACATGGCCCTCACCGTCCTCGAAATTGCCCACTCATTGTCAAACCAAGTAAGGATCTCCTTCAACCTGGCTAACTTTGCCTGGTCGCCGCCGGCGATCTACCTGATTCGCTGCTGCATCCTCTCCATAGATGTCCTTCTGAGTGGTCCGGTGCTAGCTTTGGAAGATGGAAGGAGAGAAGGTGGTCTTGCAATAGAGAATAGGGAGAGGCGATATGGTGGTTTTGGAATGGAGATGATGGAGAGGAGAGAAGGTGGTTTTGCAATGGAGAAGATTAGAAGAGGGAGAGGCAAGACGGTGGTTTTGGAATGGAGATGATGGAGAGGAGAGGAGGTGGTTTTGCAATGGAGAAGAGGGATAGGAGCGTGCGGCAGCGATTTAGGATTGGACGAGAGGGCCGGCCCGCTGTGACTGGATCAAATTCAAAATCAATTAACCCTTCAATTAAGAAATCGACCCCACATTAACTAGTCTCCCTTTAATTCTGGGTCATAATTGACCATGATTTTCGCACATAAAATATATGTTATACATTGCAAAAATAATATAATTTGAAAGTACATTCAGATACGAACCAAACAATTCATTTTGCTTGTCAAATACAGTATGTGGTCAAACTTTGACCCAAAATACGCAAAACAAAAAAAATACTTCCATGACCAGCACTGCTCTTCCTCTCTTCTCCTCTTAAACCACCACTGCTCCTCTCTTGTTCCAATCAAAATCCAGCGCCGCTCCTCTCCTCTTCCATTTCAAAACCACCGCCCTCCTCTCCTATTGCAGTCCAAAACCAGCGTCGCTCCTCTCCCGTTCTAATCCAAAACTAGCGCTGCTCCTCTCCTCTTCCATTCAAAAACCTGTAGCGACCCGACCTCAGACGGTCAAGTCACTGTGCTTAAGTGTCATCCCTGGATCGGTATGCTGACACACATAGTACTCGTGGATTTATAACAGAGGTAAATCTCATGTATGAAGTAACATAAATACAATTACCTCAATCCATAAAGCGGAAGAAACAACAAGGTTGTGGATTCCCATCAACACCAACGACAAAGTTGAGTGTAGAGATCGTAACCCTAATGTATCACTTACTCGTCGTAAGAAATCCTGCAACATGAGACGTTGTAGCCATGTAGGTCAGTACATTGAATGTATTGAAAATTCACACCATAGGATAACTGATGAACAATAGCTATCACTACATGCATATTTGGCTGGTGGAAAGTTCTAAGTTTATTTTTGCATAAAGCCAGTTTTTCCCTACAACAAAGGAATATATTTTATTTAACTATCATGGTGGTTGTTAAACATTGAGAAGGTTCACCCAACTCAATCCCAATTAAGCATCATCATTAAACCCAATCAAATTAATTTAAGAGTGATGAGATCAACATGATAATCCAAGAACTAGATACTCAAAATGTACATAACCGGGGACACGGCTAATCATGATTAGTTTGTACACTCTACAGAGGTTTGCGCACTTTCCCCCACAAAACTCGATCTCCTCCATTGGATTTCTCGCACTACATGATGTTTGAGAAACGGATGACCGAGACACAGTCTTTCAGAAACATTAACTCTTTACTCTGGATGGACAGTTACATCTACTTTCCCCTACATCTGCTAGCCCACCACTGAAAGAGGTCATGCAACTTACTCAACTATGCTAGAGCCCATAATAGCTTGTGGCAACACACAGAAGTTTCTAGCATGAATAATCTTATGATGTCTTTGAGCCTGGGTGGTGGTCCATAGGATAATCACATGGTAACCCCGGGATTTCCAAAAAAAGGCAATCACTGGGTTCCCTAGGTGCCTCAATCCACCCAAATATGTATTAAAGAAGCCACCTTATGTTAACCATTAATAATAACTCTCACATCTGTCATGAATCACTCAAACCAAACCACGTCTACAAGCATAACATAGCATAGCAGTATAAACATAACGTAGAAGTACCTCCCAAGGTTTGAATGCCGGACAATAAGTTCCTACCTCATCAACTACTTCCCAATACCCACATGTTATCAATTCCTAAGCATGCAATGTTTGAGGGTGAAACTAATGCATAAAAACTGGGTATGAAAGGGATATGATCAAAGTGTGAACTTGCTTGTACAGTTGATGAAGATGCTTCGCACTCAATACTCCTGATATTCTACTCGTCACACTCCGTTCAATCTATCGTAAGCAAGCAATAGTAACCATACATAAGCAATCACTCAAAAGATCGGAGAGAACGAAGAAAACAATTCGGAAAACATCAAAACCAAGCAAATAACTCTTGCAGCATAAAACAATTTCTAACAGTACCAAAATTAAGTTAATTTGGTATTATCAGAAATTTTAGGTCAAGAGCTTCGATTTGCAAAAAGAATCAACTAAATCGGAGTTATAGAACTCAAGTTATGATCAAAAGAAGTTTGAATACAAATCTGTTTGAATTCAAATTTTAAACTTTCAAAAACATGTTTAAGTTGTTTGACTGGATAGAGGGGATCATAACGAAGAAGTGTGCGTTGGTTTCATTGGATTTGGATAAACGAGTAAAAAGTTGTGACCATGTGAAAAACAGGGACTAAACTATAAATAAAACATCTACAAAGAGGTCCCTGACTAAAACAGAAAACCTAACGATCAAGCATTCGTTACAGAACTATATGAAATGAACTCGCTAAACACACCTAAACAGAGAACGTTCGCTAAATAACTAAACCCTAAAAAACAAAATTAGGTTTTCTAGGAAAAACCAATCTATAGAAAAAAATTTTAAAACCGAACTAATTAAAGAAAACTGGGGCAGTTGCGGTTATACCGGTTTGCGGAAAATAAACCGGCGACATCGTTAACTCCGGGGAGTCCGGCGTCGGGCGTGGTCGCCGACGGTGCTCCGGTGGTCTCCGGCTGCGCGGCGAGGGGCGAGGGCGGCGAGGTGGCGGCGGTGCCGCACGAGATGGAGGCGCAGAACGGCGGCGGCGGCAGTTGGCAACGGCGGTGGCGGATCTGGCGAGGGGCGGCGGCGTGAGGAGAGGGGGAGAGGCGGTGGAGTCAGGGGCACTATTTATGGAGGGGCGACCTCGGGAGGCGTGCGACAGGGGCAAAGGCGGCGCGGGGAGGCCGACTCGGCCACGGCGGTGGCCGGCGAGTCGTGCGGCGGCGGGACTCCCGCTCGGGAGTTCGGGGATGGCGAGGAGGTGGGCTCGGCCGCGGCCTGGCTAGGAGTTGGGCCGGCCCAGTCGGGAGAAGTTAAAAAAAATGATTTTCCAGACAAACAAAAATAACAATAACAAAATAAATAAAAAATATATATTATATAGGCATATTATATATCAAAAAATTTAGAAAAGTATTTTCTATGGCTTGAACATTTTCTAGCATAAGATAAAATCCACACAAATTTGAATAAATCAAACATTGGTACTGCTACAATAAAATCCAATAAAAATCATTTTAAAAATACCAAAATGATTTCACATTTATTTCTCTCCAATTTTTTGTTGTAGGGAATAATTTTACCTTATTTTCCACATATTTTATTTTGGAGAAAAATAATTTGAATAAAACCCAAATAAGTCCAAATTGAAAATTATTTTCAAAGGGACTTTAAATTGGATTTCTTTTAAACTCCCAACTTGTATTTCATATGTTTTGAAGAAGTCATTTTATCTTCTCTCATGAAAATCATTGAGTTGCTTAAAGTTTCTGAATTTGATATATTTCCAAATGGAATTCAAATATTTTCAAAAACCCCTTTTCATTTTTTAAATGGAAGATGTCATGTCATCTTCTCTCTAGGGTTTTGTATTTGAAAAGAATTTGAATTCATGGAGATCATAAAAGCAAGATGAAAGTTTGGGAAAGTCCTTTTATTCCCTCTCATTTAACTTTCAAAAGTTTCAAATTTCACTCAACTTCACACAATCAATCATAACTATCTATTTAATATAACATTCCAAAATTTAGAATTTTGGGATGTTACAAACCTACGACCCTTAAAACTGAATCTCGTCCTCGAGATTCGGAGAGGCTAGCAAGAAATAGGTTAGGGTCAGGGTCTTCTCAAAATCCATCGATCATCAGGGGGTCTCGGTTGCTACCACCCTTAGAAGCATGGTTACGGTTCCATCAAAACTCATATTATCCATCCTTATTGCTAACAGTGGCAGTTGAGGGAGTCCTGGATTAGGGGGTCCTCGGACAGCCGGACTATATACTTTGGCTGGACTGTTGGACTATGAAGATACAAGATTGAAGACTTCGTCCCGTGTCCGGGTGGGACTCTCCTTTACGTGGAAGGCAAGCTTGGCAATTAGGATATGTAGATCTCCTTCTCTATAACCGACTCTGTGTAACCCTAGCCCCCTCCGGTGTCTATATAAACCAGAGGGTTTAGTCTGTAGGACAACAACAATCATAATCATAGGCTAGCTTCTAGGGTTTAGCCTTTACGATCTTGTGGTAGATCAACTCTTGTAATACTCATATCATCAAGATCAATCAAGCAGGAAGTAGGGTATTACCTCCATCGAGAGGGCCCGAACCTGGGTAAACATCGTGTCCCTAGTCTCCTGTTACCATTAGCCTTAGACACACAGCTTGGGACCCCCTACCCGAGATCCGCCAATTTTGACACCGACATTGGTGCTTTCATTGAGAGTTCCACTGTGCCGTCGCGGTAAGGCTTAATGTCTCACCTTGTTGTCAAGGACAACATCACCTCTGGGGGAGCCCTGGCTTTAGGCCAAACTCTCCGACTAGGCAGCTTCGTCATGACCGCCCGATCGGCCGTCGCGCTGACAATGACTTCTCAGGTTATCAAAACAGCCTCCACGTCAGCTCGGAACTTACAGAACAGATGGATCCAATGGAGCTCTCCTCCTAAACGAGCTCTTGGATCGCATCGCTGCTCTGGGAGTCGCTACGGACTATGATTGGATCGGGCTTAAACCCGACCAAAGGGAGATTAACTCTCCGCCGGTCACCCATCAGATAGCGGTACTAGAGGAGCAATGCATCGATTCTTCCTCTATTTTGAGGACGAACTATGTCCGGATTCCCGAGCTCTTCGAGCGGGATACCCGTCTACAAGAGGACATGGGCCAAGCTCCGAACCTAGAATCGGACAGTGGGCCAGAAAAATTGGGCAACATCCCGGAGCCCGAGCTGTCAAGCTCAGAAGCTCCTCTGCCCCTGGGTCTCAGATCGGTTCAGGGTTTGGACTTAAATCTACCCACCCACCCAGATACAAGAGATCTTTCCCACATTATACAAGAGCCCCAAGAGACAGTACATCACTTCGGGCCAGATTCCTCCTTGTAACGAGCAAGGTCAAGGACTGTCACGAGGAAGACGCAATTTCATTCTTTTGCAAAAATTGCATGGACAAGGGAATCCTCAAGACCATAAGTCGCTGTGACATAGTACACTTCGCTGACTTGGCGGCCATAGTACAGAAGTATTGTGCGATGGAAAGTGCCTGGAAAACCCAAACAAAATTCTGGGATCCTCCGACTCTCACTAAACCCTCCGTCTGAACTAAAAGGGTGCACTCTCGCAAGTCACCCGATCCAATTACAAAAAAACCAAGGCCCACTATAGGGTGTGGAACAGTATTGGATTGATGGCTTAATGGGCCATGCGAAATTCACAGTACACCGGATACCATACCAACACACAGCCTCAGAGCATGTTGGATACTCCGGCAGGTGGCCAAGAGCGGCGATGATCTCCTCATCAGCAATATCACAGAACACCATCCCACGGAAAATAACAATACAGTACTGACAGTCTTTGAGACTTTTGCCTCAAATAATAGGCGCAAGCGAGCACTCCACAGCCTCGCTGAAGTCTACCACATCGCAGCAATAAACCCATGGAACGACATGGCTATAACCTTCAATGCCAGTGACGAACCTCAATCCGAATAGTTCGGGCACTAGCCTATTTGGTCCTTAGTCCAATTGTGGACGGCTTCCGGCTTACTAAAGTGCTCATGGACGGCGGCAGCGGATTAAACCTCATCTATGAGGAGACTTTTAACAAGATGGAAATAGACAAGAGCCGCATTGAGCAAAGCAGCATGACCTTTAGGGGGATCATCCCTAGTCGGGAGGCATGATGTGCGGGAAAAATCACACTAGATGTGGCATTCGACACACCAGAGAATTATAGGTCCGAAGAAATCATATTCCAAGTGGCCCCATTCAGTAGCGGATACCACGCCCTTTTAGGGCGGGATGCATTCATGAGCTTTCAAGCCATACCCCATTACGGGTACATGAAGCTCAAGATGCCCGGGGCCAATGGAATCATCACTCTAGCTAGTGATCCGAACGTAGCACTCCATGCCGAAAATAAAACCGCCGCACTGGCCCTTGAGGCATTGTCCGAAGCCCTCGCGGCCGAAGAACTAACCACGCTGCGCTCCATAGTGGACAGGGACGAAGTGATACTCAACAAACGACCCAAGTCCACCTCTTTCAAACCAGCGGACGAAATAGTCAAATTCCAGGTCCACCCAAGGGACCCTACAAAAACAACATCCATTGGGGCACAACTGAACCCCACAATAGACGCCACACTGCGGGAGTTCTTGCGACAGAACTAGGACATCTTCGCCTGGCATCCTTAAGACATGCCAGGCATCCCACGCAGGCTGGCCGAACATAGCCTAAACATACTGAAGGGATACAAGCCGGTCAAGCAGACTCTTCAGCACTTTTCAGAACCTAACCAACAAACCATGGGGGAAGAGCTAGCCAAATTACTCGAGGCCGGATTCATCAGAGAAATAAAAGATCCGGACTGGCTAGCAAACCTGGTGATGGTACCAAAGAAGGACAAATCCTGGCGCCTATGTGTCAATTTCAAGGACCTCAATAAGGCTTGCCCCAAGGATCCCTTCCCCCTCCCCCGCATTGATCAAACCATCGACGCCACCGCAGGACACGACTCATTGTGCTTCCTCGACGCATACTCCGGATACCATCAAATCAAGATGGCAGAGTCCAATCAAGCCGCAATGGCATTCATCACACCATACAGGCCATTCTATTTTAATACCATGCCTTTCGGGCTAAAAAATGCCGTTGCAACCTATCAACGCATGATTCAGACATGCTTGGAAAAACAAATCGGCGAAACAATGGAGGCATATGTAGACGACGTGGTCATCAAAACCAGACACATCGAGTCTTTAATAGACGACTCGAGGCTTACGTTTGACAATCTCCGAACATATGACATCAAGCTCAATCCGGAAAAATGCGTTTTCGGTGTGCCTGCCGGAAAGCTGCTGGGCTTCATCGTTTCCAACAGAGGAATTGAAGCAAATCTGGCTAAAATCCGAGCTCTGTCACAGTTGGCTACCCCAACAGACCTCAAGCAAATCCAGAAACTGACTGGATGCGTGGCTGCCTTAAGCCGCTTTATCTCCCGTTTGGGAGAAAAGGCACTACCTCTTTATCGCCTTCTTCGACGCACTGAACACTTCGAGTGGACGGATGCGGCCACGGCTGGATTAGAAGAAATAAAGGCCCTTTTGGATAACAACCCAATCCTGGCTGCACCAAATATCGGTGAACCCATGCTGTTATACATAGCAGCAACACATCAGGTTGTAAGCACAGTGCTCGTCGTCGAACGATAAACAGACGGACATAAATTCCCGCTTAAAAAGCCGGTATACTACGTATCCACTGTCCTCACCCCATGCAAGTCCCGGTACCCACATTATCAAAAGATAGCATAGGCGCTCTTCATGGCATCCCGGAAGCTACGACACTACTTTCAAGAGTGTTCAATTACGGTGGCCTCTAAAGTACCACTCAACGATATAATAAATAACCGCGATGCCACGGGCCGATTGGTAAATAGGCTATCGAGCTCCTCCCGTTTGACATAATATACAAACCACGGTGAGCCATTAAGTCGCAAATACTGGCCGACTTCGTCGCCAAATGGACAGAAGCCGAACTCCCTAAAGAGTACGGCGCATACTCCAATTGGATCATGCACTTTGACGGCTCTAAAATGCTGGCTAGTCTGGGGGCAGGCGTTGTCCTGACATCCCCCATCGGAGATACAGTCCAATACGTACTCCAAATATTATACACAGACTCCAACAATGCAGCCAAATATGAGGCTCTGTTGCATGGTCTTTGGATGGCAGTCTCCATGGGCATCCAACGTCTGGAAGTGCGTGGGGATTCGAACCTTGCAATATCTCAAATAAATGGAGACTTTGATGCCAAGGACCCAAACATGGCGGCTTACCATAATGCCGTCCTCAAAATGTCAGCTCAGTTCGATGGGCTCGAATTCCACCATGTGGTCCGAGAAAACAATCAAGCGACGGATATCCTCGCCCGCATCAGCGCTAAGCGCGAACCTGTCCCACCTAATATCTTCTTGGAAAGGCTGTTCAAGCCAACCGTGGTGTGGTAAGGGGAGACCGGCAATACCAGCCTGGATCCGAACACAACCCCAGATCCCGAACAATCTGACATAATCGGAGGCTCCGCCACCGAAACAACACCTTCGGCCCACGAGATTATGGCTGTCATTGCCCCGTGGACAGAACCCTTCTTTGCCTACCTAAATAGGCAAGAACTCCTCGAGGACCAAAGTGGAGCACGTTGCATTGTGCGGCGCTCTAAAGCCTACAAGGTTCACGAGGGAGAGCTTTATAAGAAAAGCGCGATCGAAGTGCTTCAAAGATGCATCTCTGAAGAGGAGGGACGACAGCTACTGGCTGAAATTCATGCTGGACTCGGTGGCCATCACACCGCAGCTCGGGCCCTTGTAAGCAAGGCCTTTCGTACATGTTTCTACTGGCCGACAGCCCGAGCAGACGCACAGGACCTCGTCCAACATTGTGTCGGTTGCTAGCTTTTCGCAAATCAAAGCCATATGCCACCTACCACTCTCCAAAAAATCCCCATAACTTGGCCTTCGCAGTCTGGGGGCTCGATATGCTTGGACCCCTTAAAGGAGGAAGCCATAAGAAAAAAAATACTTGTTGGTCATGGTAGATAAATTCACCAAATGGATAGAGGCCAAGCCAGGCAAAACAGCCGAATCCGGACCAGTGATAGACTTCATCCGGACCAGTGATAGACTTCATATCCGGGGTCGTACACCGTTACGGTGTCCCCCACAGCATCATCACTGACAACGGCTCCAACTTCATAGCCGACGAGATGAAAACTTGGTGCGGAAACATGGGCATTAAACTCGATTATGCCTTGGTGTATCACCCACAAACAAATGGTCAAGTCGAACGAGCAAATGGTCTTATTATGAGCGCCATCAAACCCAAACTAGTGGGATCCTTGAAGGAATCAGATACGCACTGGGTCGAGGAGCTCGACTCCGTACTATGGGGGTTGCGGACCACGCCGAATCGCACTACCGGATACCCACTGTTTTTATGGTGTACGGTGCAGAGGCGGTATTGCCCTGCGATATAATTCATGACTCACCTCGAGTGCGCATGTACGAAGAGAGAGAAGCCGAGCTGGATCGACAGGACAGTTTAGATGCCCTGGAGGAGGAGCGTGACGTTGCAAAGGCCCGTTCCACATTCTATCAGCAGCAGGCTCGAAGGTATCAAAGCAGAGAAGTACGGGCCTAAACTTATAACGTTGGAGAACTCGTTCTACGCCTACCGGAGAAGAAAAAGGACAAGCACAAGCCCAAGTGGGAGGGTCCCTTCATCATTGATAAAGTTCTCACTGAAGGAGCGCACCGTCTGCGTGACGCATCAGATAATCGGCTCGAGCCAAACCCATGGAACGCGGCCAGATTACGACGATTCTACGCCTAGTGCCGAACTCTGTGTTCGTCTCCTTACCTCCGCCTTTGTTTTTGAAGTTATATCCTCTTTCGTTCTTTTTTTACATAGCCTTAAAAGCTTCAAGTGCGCTTCTACCGCACACTCCTGCCATGCTATGCACGCACAATATACCTGGGGGCTTATTATACGGAAGCTTAATATAATTATCTTCTGGGCTTTAAGCCCACCACATATGCATCACTTCTCCATATGTACCTTTTTTCGCCATTATATGCATCGATATGACTTAAGTTTTGGCCAAGCTGGGTTGCATGGCTCTTGTGTTTATGCCCTACATTTCGACTAGGGCATAAGGGGAGCACCTCTGCGATTGTTACTGCCGGGTCAGCCGGATGTGTACCTCAGACTAGGTGAAGCCGAAAGCTAGTGTTCTTAAGGGAATATTTGATCAGTGAACAAAAGATGTTTCTTACCTACTTACAATATAAACCCCCAGATGTTTTTTATCCCGCGTCTCTCTGCATAGCTCGTACATGCACATTAATGCATGCGTACCCAGGGAAAGGAACCCTTAACGGAACTATTCTCCCTGGAAGATGTTTCTTACTATCCATGTAATATAAAATAGCTAGTTGGGTACTTGTATGTTCAAGCACTTATGACCCCTACGCCTGGTTTCCATGCGTACCCCAGTTTACATAACTGAGCGGGTATTTGGATACACTTCGAACTATAGGGTCCGGAGGCTGAAGTGAAAAGGTCTGCCATGACAAATGATTTACAATCCGGCTAGGGACAAATTATGTCAGCTAAGTTACACAGTCACTTAGATTGACTAAATTCTTCTTCTATACCATCCAACAGGCTGTCAAGCCTACAATCCTATTGGGAATACTTTGTGGCTAAAGCTACCTGGTCATATACCAGACTAACATGGATCTCTTTCCCATCTGACCCTACGGGCCCGACCTCCACCATGTGGTTGGGGTCAGCCTTGGTGTATCGCGTCTTTACCATCGCCCAGGCTTCCCTTGCACCTTGTCGGCAGGCCGATATCTTCCATAATCAGAAGCGCCGCCGCGCTCCCTTGAGCATCTCTACAAGCTCCCCCATGCCTCTTGGCAGGGAGGCGGATGGCCACAAGGCCTAGGCGATACCCTGCATCACCTGCCGAACTTGTTCATGCAGCTGTGAGTGTTCTTGGAGAAGATCGCCTGCAGATCCGGGCATATCCTCTTTGGGATGACCTGTCAGCATACCTACAGACATAACTCTGTTAGCTTGTTTCTTTGCCGAACTGTATAAAGGTTCGTTCAAGAACTTACTAAAAATGCCGCGTCGAAGCCTCTTATTCTCCTTCACGGAGTCAACAAGCTGGCCCCGAACATCTTTTAATTCAACGTCCAATGGGGTCTTGGCGTCCTTGAGATCATTATTCTCTCGAATAACCCGTGTAATCATGCGCTCGCCAGCCTCTAGCTGTCGTTGAGCATGTTGCTCATTTTCCAATATGATCTCCGGATTGCCTCCGGGATTGTCTACATAATCGATTGTTAGATTTGCATGCATGCCGAATACTACCTGGTACATGTCATTACATTCCTTTTTTATCCAGACAAGTATTACTAGATGGGTTCTTCTTGGACTCCTCCATTCCGGCAACTGCGGCCCGTAGCTGGGCTTTGCACTCCTCCAACTCTTTGGAAAGCTAGGTATTCTTCTTTGTAAGAACCTATGCATACAATGATCCTTAAATCAGTTGTGCCAACTGTTTCAAGTCTCAGGGGCTACTGATATACATGATTATCGGATTTTCTTACTCGTATATCCTTCACATACTGGTCCGTGGCTCTGGCAAGTCCATCTTGAGCAGCTCGGATGTACGCGTCTCTTGAATTGAAGGCATTGAACGCCTCTTCAGAGAAACTAGGATCGCGGAGTATGGCCCGGCGACGCCTGTGATTCATGGCGCTCTCCACTTTGGAATTCGTAGCGGACAGTATATCCGCATCCTCTGTAGGAGGACCATCTGGCGTTGTCCCCACGTTAGCCTCTGCCCCTAAGTCCGGCTGGTCGAGGCATGGCCGGCAGGCTCTCCGGACACTATCCGGTGAGCATTTTTTTCTACCAGGAACCACATACATTACTATATTTTAAAGACGATAATCACAAAGCAAGTTTTTAACCATACCTCTTCGACTGCGTCTCTGTCCTGACAGCCTTCCTTTTGAGCCTACCCGGCTTCGGTGCCCCTTGTTGATGAGTCACCGCGGGTTCGGCATGGTGCCCCAACGGCCTTCCCTATAAGACACAATATGCGTGCAGTGGGTAAGGTGCAAAGAAGGAATCCTTCTCGGAAGTTGGGACTCCAGTTTTACTTACATGCGATGCAGGGAGTAGGCCAGGGTAATCGACTATAATGGCCACCAAGGCACCATCACAGCTTAGCTGATAGAACGTCCTATCGACGAGCTCCACCAACACGTCCGGATCTTCTTCCAGTCCGGGGTCGAGGGCCCGGTCGGGGTCCTCTGGCTGTGGGGACGGGCTATGGATCTCCCTCACAGCTTTTCACAGTTCCTCTTACGAATTAGAAAGATAAATATTTACGATAAAGAATGCAGGAAAGACTAGAGTAAAAGATAGAGGCTCACCTAGCTGGGAGGGTTGTACATGGAGAATCCATCCCGTGGCTTAATACGGATGGACTCCTCTTCTTCTCCTTTGTACAAATCGGACAGTATCTTCGCCAGAGCGGCGGCGGAGTCCGGACGTTTACGACCGCAGCGGGTGGCATTGTCTTCTCCATTGAAGTGCCACATGGGTTTTCCCCGATACTAAAGTGGCTGCACCCCCCGCACTATACAAATTGACATAAGCTCGATTATTGTCAGTCCTGATTTGGCCAGCGTTTTTATCCTACCCATCAGGTAAAGGACCTCTCTGTTGTCTTCCTCCTGGGGGCTCCGAGGGTGCCAGCTGTGGCGTTTCTTTAATGGGGCATTACAAAATCAGGAAGGCCCATCCGAATAGGGTCTGGAAGGGGGGCGTCCTCCATATAAAACCACTCCGAAGGCCAGTCTTCAGATGTCTTCTTTGGAGTACCGGACAGGTATCCGGTCCCGGTGATGCGCCATATTTCGGCTCCGCCCACTTGATATATCGACCCTCCTGAGTGCGGGGTACGAGGTAGAATGGCCTCTTCCATAGCTCGAAATGAGCTTCGCAGCCTAGAAATAGCTCGCAGAAGGCGACGTAGCCTGCGATGTGTAGCATGGAGGCAGGGGTGAAGTTATGCAGCTGGAGGCCGTAGAACTCCAAGAGCCCGCGTAGGAACGGATGGATTGGAAATCCGAGTCCCCTCAGCAAGTAAGGGACAAGGCATACCCGCTCCCCCTTGGACGGGTTGGGAAAACTCTCGCTTGTTCCCTGCCATTATAAGTGGCTAGTCCGGCTCGGACGGGGACCATGTATGCAGGCGGGAGAAACCCCCTGGGTCTGCAACTCTACCAATCGGCTATGGGGGACGGAACACTTCTCCCAATCGTCTGGCTTGGTGCTACGGGAGCGAGAGGAGGAGCTGCGACAGCCGGCCATGATGGGATGGTTTCTTCCAGGCGTGCTTTGATGGATGCTCGCTGGGGGAGGATGGTGTGATTTGGATCTGAAGATCCCCATCTCTTTAAATAGACGATTTGCTTACGTGGTCAGGGTGGCAAATGTAAAAATGCCCCGACTTCTCACATTCGCTCAACACGTGGATATTGCCATTATTAAGACACAAAAGCCGAGGGGTGCAACATTAATGGGAAGCCAGACACTACTCGTTACAATAGGTACTCTAGATTTGGAGGAGAACCTGCCTTGCAATGCCGAAGACAATCTGCACGCCGGACTCATCGTCATTGAAGCCTGGTTAGGGGGCTACTGAGGGAGTCCTAGATTAGGGGGTCCTCGGACAGCCGGAATATATACTTTGGCCGGACTGTTGGACTATGAAGATACAAGATTGAAGACTTCATCC
>NC_041387.1:484663192-484689092 GCF_002162155.2 Triticum dicoccoides | reverse complement strand
TGGAAGGCAAGCTTGGCAATTCGGATATGTAGATCTCCTTCTCTGTAACCGACTCTATGTAACCCTAGCCCCATCCGATGTCTATATAAACCGGAGGGTTTAGTCCGTAGGACAACAACAATCATAATCATAGGCTAGCTTCTAGGGTTTAGCCTCAAAAATCTCGTGGTAGATCAACTCTTGTAATACTCATATCATCAAGATCAATCAAGCAAGAAGTAGGGTATTACCTACATCAAGAGGGCCCGAACCTGGGTAAACATTGTGCCCCCCATCTCGTGTTACCATTAGCCTTAGACGCACAGTTCGGGACCCCCTACCCGAGATCCGCCGGTTTTGACACCGACAACGGTCTTCTCAGATCTTCAGGATAATTCCTTCTCTGGTCTCTTCCAGTAGTGGAATAACCTTTCCTCAATTCTTCTGTCTTTTCATCTTAGTACGGTTATCCCAAGACTGGGTCTTCTTAGCTAACGGGTCTGGCGCCAATACTAAACAACTATCGATATCTCATGGTGGTCAACAATTTATGGATTCTCCTACAGGAAATGGGTCTGGGCTTCATTCTCACCGTATGACCTATGTTTGGCAACATCTGCCTTGTACAAGGGAAAATCTGTCTTACCATTCTAAGGTTTAAACAAGATTTAATATCATCGTCGCTCTACTATAGGTAAGTCACTCAGATTTACCATCCCATATAGCAAGAAGAGTAGTAAGAGTAAGTCGGTATGGTGATCAATCCATCCCGCACCCAAATCATTACCTTGTATATGGTTTAGAGAATCTCGTATTCTAACACTCGGTCATCCTCACCAGCATTGCACACTTTCTCTTGTCAACGAACCAAGTTTGGTTAAATCCATTGATTCTGCAAGCCAAGCAAACATCTATTGGTCCTTCACAACTCTCAGGTTTTATCTTACTCCTATAAGATCGTTGAGGGATTCCTGGATTAGGGGGTATTCGAACAACTGGACTATATACTTTGGCCGAACTGTTGGACTATGAAGATACACGATTGAAGACTTTGTCCTGTGTCCGGATGTGACTTTCCTTTGCGTGGAAGGCAAGCTTGGCGATTCGGATGTTAGATCTCCTTCTCTGTAACCGACTCTATGTAACCCTAGCCCCCTTCAGTGTCTATATAAACCGGAGGGTTTAGTCCGTAGGACAAGAACAATCATAATCATAGGCTAGCTTCTAGGGTTTAGCCTCTACGATCTCGTGGTAGATCAACTCTTATAATACTCATATCATCAAGATCAATCAAGCAGGAAGCAGGGTATTACCTCCATCAAGAGGGCCCGAACCTGGGTAAAGATCGTGTCCCCAGTCTCCTGTGGCCATTAGCCTTAGATGCATAGTTCGGACCCCTACCCGAGATTCGCCGGTTTTGACACCGACATTGGTGCTTTCATTGAGAGTTCCTCTGTGTCATCGCTGTAAGGCTCGATGGCTTCCTCAACCTTCAACAACACAGTCCAGGGTGAGACTTTTCTTCCCGGATAGATCTTCGTGTTCGGTGGCTTCGCACTGCGGGCCAACTCACTTGGCCATCTGGAGCAGATCAACAGCTACGCCCCTTGCCATCTGGTCTGGTTCGGAAACTTGAATTACATGGCCGATGTCCGTGGAGACTTGATCTTCGACGGATTTGGGCTTACATCAGGAGCGCCGAACAGTCACGATGAGCACGACCTAAATATGCTGTGAGACAGTATTCTGGATATCGCCCCTGCAGCTGCTCCGGACCTAAATCCGAGGCAGATCGCGACGTCCGAGGACGGGTGGATGGACCCCGCCACGAAGGCTGCATACTCTTCGGCGGTAGAGCCGAACACAGACTCCGCCGTTAAGGGAATCTGCGTCACCGGACCCCCAGACCCGTGTCTGGATGTGGGTTCCGAACCACGCGCGCCCGGGCCCATTGAGTTCGATTGGGCTCCAGTAATGGAGTTCACCGCTGCGGATATCTTTCAGCACTCCCCCTTTGGCGATGTGCTAAATTCATTAAGGTCTCTCTCTCTGTCAGGAGATTCCTAGCTGAACTATGTCCGGCTTGAGTGGGAAGTAGGCGACGAAGAAATTCGTTACCCACCCACCACCCACTTAATAGCCACTGTCGATGATTTGACCGACGTGCTTGACTTCGACTCCAAAGACATCGACGGTATAGACGATGATGCAGGAGAAGAACAGGAACCACCGCCCACAGGGCGCTGGACAGCCACCTCTTCGTATGATATATATATGGTGGACACCCCCAAAGAAAACAATGGCGATGAGGCAACATAAGATAACCCCTTAGGGAAGAAATCAAAGCATAGGCGTCATCGGCGCCGCTCCTAGACCCGCCACAGCAATGCCGGCACAGGAGAAGAAAACAATCCAGATGGTGCCGAAGAGGAATACAATCCTGATTAGCCTACCTTCGAGCAGGCCGAACAGGAACACGGGCAGGTCAGCCCAGACAAACAGGCGACAGACGGATATTTGGAGGACGACAACTATATGTCTCCCTCTGATGACGAGGTGAGCCTCGACGATGATGAATTCGGCATACCTGAGGATCCCATAATGCAGAAGCGCTTAAAGCGCCGGCTCATAGCCACTGCAAGAAGCCTGAAAAAGAAACAACCGCAGCTCCAAGCTGATCAAGATCTGCTCACAGACAGATGGACCGAGGTCCCGGTGGCCCAGAAATACGGACTCGAGCGCCCCACCAAAGGTTACCCAAAGCATAAGTTGCTACCTCAACTAAAGGAGGAGGCCGTAAAGCCTTCACTACCAGCACAAGACGAGGCTGACCGGCCACCTCGTGGCCGGGATAAAACGGCGTATCAGACCGAATACCAGCCCGCACCCCCATGCCAGTTCACTATGGCTTGGGGCAATACGCATGACCTGTGAAATCTATTGGAAAACAAAGCAGGACAACCAAGATCGATCTACGGATCACGGGGGCGCGCCCCAACACTCGACAATGACCGTCATGCCGGATACACTAACAACAAGTCTAGCCGGTCCAAACATAACCGGCCAGACATAGTCGCACTGCGTAGCGACATACCCCGGCACAGAGGTGCCGCACACCCCCTCTACTTCACTGACGAGATAATGGACCATGAATTCCTAGAAGGGTTTAAACCCGCAAACATCGAATCATACGATGGTACAACAGACCCCGTGGTATGGATCGAAGATTTCCTTCTCCACATTCACATGGCCCGCGGCGATGATCTACACATCATCAACTGCCTTCCCTTTAAACTCAAAGGACCAGCCCGACACTGGCTGAATAGCCTGCTGGCGAATTCCATCGGCAGTTGGGAAAACATGGAGGACGCGTTCCTCAACAGCTTCCAAGGCACCTATAGGTGACCACCGGATGCTGATTACTTAGGTCACATTACCCAACAGCCCGGAGAGTCAGCCAGGAGATTCTGGACTCGGTTCCTACTAAAAAGAACCAAATCACTGACTGTCCGAACACTGAAGCCATAGTAGCCTTCAAACATAGTATCCGAGACGAGTGGCTTGCCCGACACCTCGGCCAAGAGAAACCAAAATCCATGGCGGCCTAACGACACTCATTACCCACTTTTGTGCGGGCGAAGATAGCTGGCTGGCTCACAGCAACAAAGCAAACACCCCTGGCACATTAGAGGACAGATATAGCATCCATAAAGATAGATGCAACAAACATAAGCGTCGCAAGAATAATGATGACGCCCACGAAACGGCAGTCAATGCCGGATTCCGCGGCTCCTAGTCCGGTCAGTGGAAAAAGCCGCTTCAACAAAGCAATTCGGGCCCATCCGGCCTGGACCACATACTCGACCGCCCATGCCAAATTCATGGTACCCCAGGATCGGCAGCCAATCATACAAATAGAGAATGCCGGATCTTCAAACCACATACACCGAAAACAATAAAGGGGTCTCAAAGCAATGCAATACAGAGCAAAAGAAACTCCTACACAAACCAACACGGTGAGTGTTATAAACACCACCCTAGAGGTTGTCTCCGGATCACCGAATGATCACCATACCGGAGAGTCAGTCTTCAACACTATCCCCCTATACAGTAACTATTACGTACTGCCGGGGCGGAATCATGTTGGCTCGATTCAACGTGGTACCATACCAGGCCCACGTGACATAGTCACAATTACGGGCACAGCTGAACCCCACTTCGGCGCCGAAGAGCATACGACCACTGAAGCAGTGAATTGTGCCTCCTTACCGAACCTTGATTCAGCAGCTAACCCCCCGGACACCAATAAAGGAGTCCGAACTACTTCATGGCAGGATAGCTCGGCTCGACCAGGCGCCAGTCAAACACCCCGACATAAGTTGGGAAGGGCCACGCCCTGCGGTTCAATCGCTCCGTGGCGCACATACGTCCCTTATCATTTTCTTTGTAGGATCTCTTTCGCGGATAATAGGACTGGCGCCAGGAAATCAGCCCGGACGTGCAAAGGGGGAATCTTTGAACATTTCCCCCAAAGACAATCTGCACATACTTTGGATTCACACACAGCTCCCTCCCACCCGGTCTAAACAGGTTACGCCGTCATACCTCCTTTTTACAACATGAACAATACCCATACACATAAATGTATTACTTGAATATAACATGTAGAGTTATATGACGCTTATCCGCTATCATCTCTCATTGACATTTTTTAGTCATAACGACATCCGAATATCGTGTTATGCCTTAAAACACCAAGGGGCTTCATTGTACCCGCACTATGGCAACAAAGTCCGACCACCTTCTCAGTCGCTCGGCACCCCGAACTTATAGCATTATATGCATCAGCTCCGAATCA
This sequence comes from Triticum dicoccoides, assembly GCF_002162155.2. Taxonomy (NCBI): domain Eukaryota; kingdom Viridiplantae; phylum Streptophyta; class Magnoliopsida; order Poales; family Poaceae; genus Triticum; species Triticum dicoccoides. The sequence continues at coordinate 484,684,255 of NC_041387.1, read as the reverse complement.
TGTCTTGGTCATTAGTTGGGTTTGCCCGGCTCCCATGTTTTGGTACCTTACGTTCCGCAATATCAGCTAAGGTGGCGCTGGGAGAACTACTGCGATTCTGTCCCGGTTCTTCCGGACGAGCACCTCAGTAGATAAAGCCGAATACTGACTGTCATGATAAGGCGAGAGCTGGTCAGTTGTTCGAGAGGTTGTAAAATCTTTAAGGATTTATTCCGCATAATGCCATAATAAATGCAGAGTGCGACAGATAGGTCTACCGACTAGGTGCTGTTAGAGCCCCTCGTGCGGTCTTCCAAACACCAGGGGCTGCGCCTACCATACTCGAATTCCTGTGGCTAAGTGAGAGTGATAAAGCCCTATAGTCTGATTTCCTGGTTCACTGTGCTGAACACCTCCTTTATGGACCCAAGAATGGGGTAAAGAGTGTTCAGGTGTATCACGAACACCCCCGTATTTCCTACGTGGGGGCAGAAGCCGACAACTGGCCAACTCTCAAGATTAACATATAAAATGGCCGTGCAGGAGGAAAAACTTTCATATAAAAGGCAAATACATAAATAAAGGTGACTTTGTTCCACCTTACAAAGGACAGCATGATTGCCTTCATGGAAATACAATGTCTTTGGTACATTGCTCCGCCACAAGGCGGGATCCTTTCAGGACACCATCATAATATAGTTCGGGCTTGCGGTGCTCCCTCCCCTCGGGTGGTCCCTCGGTCATCAGCTTTCAGCATCCAACTTTTCCCAGTGCACTTTCGCGCGGGCAAATGCCATTCGCACACCTTCTATACAAACCCGCTTAATGACGTCAAGCCGAGGACAGGCACTCACAATTCGCTTCACGAGCCCAAAGTAACTGCTCGGAATAGGCTCGGCGGGCCATAGCCGGACAATCAAATCCTTCATGGCTAGTTCGGCCGCCTGGTGCAGTTCGACCAGCTGCTTTAGCTGATCGAAGAACGGCACCGGATAATTCAGTGCCAAATACTGCGACCAGAAAAGCTTTTCCGCAACCTTCTTCTCCTCAGCTCGATAGAATTGAGCAGCATCAGATATGCTGCATGGAAGATCCGCAAACGCCCCTAGAGAAATCGGAAGTCCATTTGTCACCTTGATTTTTTCCTGCTACGGCATAAACAATCGCTTTGAATAGGAAAAAGCCTTACCAGCCGCAATCTTCCTCGCCTCCTGAATGTCCTTCAGAGCACCTTGGGCTTCCTCCCGAGCATCAGTTGCGGCTTGGAGAGCTTGGGTGAGTTCGGATTCTTTCAATGATAGACTCTACTCCAAAGTCTTGCTTTTCTGCACGGCCTCCTGAAGCTCACGTTCAGCTTCAATGACCCTGGCCTCGTGCTTCTCGCGAAGGGCCTATTCCGTGGCTGCCTTCTTTTCGGCTAAGGCCACAACCTTCTTCAATGCCTCAATTTCGGCATTCGCCCCTAGAGCACGCAATATATATACTTTCATTAGGCACACCTACTTAATTGTGCTAAACTTAACAAGGTTTCGACATACCTTGATTTTCCTCCAACTGCTTCTTCACCCGGCCAAGTTCTTCTTTGGCCCGCTCTAGACTCTGCTTCAGTCTGGATACTTCCGCAGTATGAGAGGCGGTAGTCGCTGCAGATGCCTGTTTATAAAGGAAGAGATATATTTCATGCACTGAGTCTCCTGTGGAAGGAAATTTGATCCCCTGTCTGGTTCCTTCTTTCACCGGACAGTGTATCAGGGGCTACTATCTATACTATGACAAATCTTCTAAAAATTCCTAAAACTTACCTCCAAGCCTTTTATAAGGCTGATGTAGGATTCATTCAGTCCACTTTCAGCGGCCTGAACCTTCTCAATCACCACGCCCATAAGGGCACGATCTTCATCGACGATGAAAGCACTCTTTAGCGCTGTCAATAAGCTACACTACACCTCTGGTTTGACAGAGGTCGCCGGCGGAGCAGGATCACCTCCTCTAGTCAAGCGGAGCTGCCTGTCTAACGCCGGAGCCTCAAAGGTCTCCGGGACTGTGTCCGGCTGTGGGCCGAATCCAAGATCTCCCCCGCCGTCGACACTCAGGGGAGCCGCCGCTCCCGTATATCCGGCCCCTGAGGTACGCCCCTCCTGGTCTAGCTCCTTTTGGGACGACACCTCGGTGTCATCCCGAGCTTCGGGGAAAGGGCCTTTGGAGGTGTCTCGCTCGCTAGGGCATCTGAGCTCAACGAATCCTCCGATGAGGACTGTTCGGCGCGAGACCTGGCCGGGCTGCAGAAAGTATGGCACCAATTAATTTATTGTGCCTCGGTAATCCTGGACACATACATGTGTTCAGATTTTGTGCACTTACGAGTTTTCCAGGGGCTGGGCCCTGGGATCCCACTCCGGGCTGCTATCGGTAGCCATAGTGGACGCCTCTGGCAGGAGAGTTTTCCCCCTCTTAGGCAATTCGGCCTCCAGAGATGAGGAGGCCGTCCTTTTCTTTCCTTCCCCCATGGGGGACTCGTCTTCTTCCTCCTCCTCTTCCTCTTCAGAGGAGAGATGGGTATTGGAGTCTTCGGATTTTGTGTCCGAAGCACCACGACGACGAAGGCCGCTCCTGGTCTCCTTGGCCTCTTTATGGGCCTCTTTCTTTGGCCCCTCGTAAGGCGCCGGGACCAGCATCTTCGTCAGAAGTGGTCCGGCTGGTTCTTCTGGCAGCGGGGCTGGACAGTGTATCCGCCCCGCCTTCTTCATCCATCCCTAAGATAATTGTGGGAAGCGTGTTAGGGCATCTTCCCCGGGATATGACAATGAAACATATGGATGGACAAAATATAATGACTACTTACTGGACTTGCGGGGCGGGACAGTTGGTACCCGCGGTCTGCGGTGGAGTCCGGCCGCGGTTTGCCGGACTTAAAAAGCACCTTCCAGATGTCCTTATGCGAGGAGCCATAAAGCTCTCGCAGGGTCTGGTGCTCGGCCGGGTCATACTCCCACAAATTGCAGGCTCGATGCTGACAGGGAAGAACCAGGCGGACCAACATCACCTGGACTACGTCAACAAGTCTGATGGCCTTGTCTTCCATACCTTTGACGCGTGTATGGATCACCAACAGGTCGTAAGATGAAGACCAGTTCAAGCCCTTCTTGGGCCAGGATGTAAGCCGCAAAGGGGCTCCGGATCAGAACTTAGGAGCAGCGGTCCACTTCTTGCTGTGTGGCTTAGTGATATAGAACCACTACTGCTGCCACTCCTTGATGGAATCGTTGAAAGTACCTGTCGGCCATGTGACCTTGGGCATCCTGCTCACCATGGCGCCTCCGCACTCGGCGTGCTCGCCGTTCACCACCTTGGGCTTCACATTGAAGATCTTCAGCCATAAGCCGAGGTGTGGCGTGATGCGGAGAAAGGCATCACACACGATGATAAACATCGAGATGTTGAGGAAGGAATTGGGGGATAGATCATGAAAATCGATCCAGTAATAATACATGACACCGCGAACAAATGGGTGAAGGGGAAACCCGAGCCCACGGACAAAATGAGGGAGGAATACGACCCTCTCATGGGACTCCGGAGTAGGGACAATCTGTCCCGCCATCGGAAGGCGGTGGCCGATTTTCTGAGCCAGGTATTCGGCCTCCCGAAGCTTTTTGATATCCTTCTCCTCGACAGTAGAGGCCATCCACTTGCCTCCTGCTCCGGATCCGGACATTTTCGGAGAACCTTTATTGGTGGAGAAGATGAACGCTCGAGCGTTAGGGCTCAAGTGAAAGAGAATGGACGAGCAGAAGGAGAAGGCGTATGTGAAAAGGAAGAGGCCTATCCTCTTTATAGAGGCAATGAAACTTTGCGCCTCCCCGCTTGCCTAATAAAACCTGCTCATTCCCCACTCACTGTGATTGGTGGTGCGGTTGGGTTACCCACACCCGTATTGATGAGAATACCACGATAAGGGGGGCACGATCTCTTCTTCGACAAGACGTGCCAAGGAAACCGCCTCACAATATGCACAACAGCTGTTTGTGAAAAACGATTCGAATAATGACCGGACCGTGGCGTGATGTCACGCTACGAAGAGTTGCCAGCGGATTAGATTTGTGGATTATTGTTCTCTCTATGGTGGTATGTGAAATTTGTCTTGCAGAGCCGGACACGATCCTTGTGTTCAGAATTTATCTTGGAGTATCCGGCGATGGAACACGCCTTGCAATACGGAAGACAATCTGCATGCTGGACTCATCGTCATTGAAGCCTGGTTCAGGGGCTACTGAGGGATTCCTGGATTAGGGGGTATCTGGACAGCCGGACTATATACTTTGGTCCGACTGCTGGACTATGAAGATACAAGATTGAAGACTTTGTCCCGTGTCCGGATGTGACTCTCCTTTGCGTGGAAGGCAAGCTTGGCTATTTGGATGTTAGATCTCCTTCTCTATAACCGACTCTATGTAACCCTAGCCCCCTCCGGTGTCTATATAAACCGGAGGGTTTAGTCCGTAGGACAAGAACAATCATAATCATAGGCTAGCTTCTAGGGTTTAGCCTCTACGATCTCGTGGTAGATCAACTCTTGTAATACTCATATCATCAAGATCAATCAAGCAGGAAGTAGGGTATTACCTCCATCGAGAGGGCCTGAACCTGGGTAAACATCGTGTCCCCAGTCTCCTATTACCACTAGCCTTAGACGCACAGTTCGGGACCCCCTACCCGAGATCCGTCGGTTTTCACATCGACAATCGTTGGTTGATAAAGTTGTATCTTCTTCCAGGGTTTTTCCCTTCAGCAAGAGTGTGCTTGCTTCTTGGCAGGTCTTGGGCCTGTGGGTTATGGCCCATCTCATCACTTGTAAACCTTGAACTCATCATTGGGGCAACTGATCATTATTCCAACATCTAGCTTCCTAGCATTCTTAAATCCATCCAACTGTACCGTCTTCCTTCCTTCTATCGTATCACACTAAGACGTGATTACTCAAGTTCTACATGGAGTTACAATTGCTCAATGTTGCCAATGTTAGACCTCCTTTATATCCAATAGTACTTCATCCCTTCATATTCTTGGGGTATCCCACATATCGAGACAAAACTCGTACTTATTTTGCCCATAGTCCATTTCATGGAACATCGTATGTTTTCCAGGGGTCAAGGGTCCTCACAGGGTACTATCACCCTTAAAATGCACAACTTCATCCATAGACCATATTTCTCATATCCTCGAAAATGGTCAAAACCTTTCTTCATAGAGTAACAACTCATAAGATCAAAATAAGTACCAATGATGCTAACTTCATTGATTCTCAAATTATTACAATCTCCTGCATTTCCATTACATGCCTCAACTCATCACCTCAATGTAAAATAATTGTTCCCACTACTACTACTACATTTTTATTGTTGCTAACTCAACTATTTAGCACAAGTCTCCTTCTTCTTGGGACAATCCCTGGCAAAGTGCCTTGCTTCATTACAAAGAAAACATATCACTTCTGACAAGTCTCGAGGTTTCCTTTCTGGGCAACCGCTGAAGTAGTGCCCTGACTCCTTGCACCTGAAATAGGTGATATGGCTCAGGTTCTTCCTGTAATCCAATCTACTTCTCTTCCTGGACTTTTTCGTTCCAATCAGGGCTTCTATTTCCCATGGGTCATACTCTACTTCCTCTATCGAGAATTCTACTAGATCCCCATTTGGACAATTCTGGGAGATGTGTCCTTCATCCCAGGTTCTTCTAGAATTTTCATGAGGGCTCCTTTCATTGCTTCTTTCTTCTGCTGGACGGTTCTTTGAACCACAGGGTAAATGTGTGTAACGCCCCAAATGCAACTTTCCATATTCGTAACTCCGACTCTTGCCATTTCCGGCTATGTGATTTATTATTTCCTCCGTGGTTGGGTTTTTGTCTGTTGTTTTGCATTTTGTTCTTGTTATGCATCTCGTCTCATGTCATCATCTGCATTTCATCGGCATCGTTTTCATAAAACTTGCATCCGTTCGGGTTCCGCCGGTTCTCTCCGTTGTCCGTTCTGAGCCCGACCACACTTGCACGCGCCCGCGGCACCTCTGAAATATTATTTTATAAGTGGCATAAAAATGTTCTCGGAATGGGTTGCAACTTGTCGTGCGGTCTTATTATAGTGTAGACAGGCCGCCTGCAAAATTTCATCGCATTCGGAGTCCGTTTGATAGCCCAACCGTCATCCGTAGCGGCACCGTTGCCGGTTTAATCGTCGGACGTTTCGGTCTCCAAAACTACCGCCGGGCCTCTCTTTCTCGCCTCTTCTCTCAGCCCAACCCCTCTTCTCAGCCCACCTGCAGCCCACCTAAAGCCTCCTCCGATCCGGAGCCCTCCGATGGCGATCCGAGGCTCCGAAACGCCCAAACCCCTCCTAACCCTAGCACCTACTCTATTTAAACCCCTCCCATGCCATTTTGGGCAGGCCCTAGCCTCCCCTACCCCCCAGCCGCAGCTTCCCCTTCCTCCTCGCAGTCTCCGCCGCCTCCCACCTCCGTTTCCGCGCCACCTGCTCCCTCCTTGCCACTTGGCGCCGCCACATCGTCTCCCCACTGCCATGTGGCGTGCTCCCATTGGTCCGCACCGCCTCGCAGCCGCCTGTAGCCAACCAGGGGCCTCCACCTGTTCCCCGAACCGTCCCACCTTGCCGCGGCCCGCCCAGGCCCGCGAGAAGCCCCTCCGAGCCCATCTGGGCCCGGATCTCGCCGCCACCAGGGCCCGAGTCCCCGCACGCCCGATGATGCTCTGCCTCCTCGCGCAGCCCCACTCCACGGACCCGCCGCCGCCGTGCCTTCTCGCCGCCTCCGCCCGGACCGTCCCGCCGGCGGCCCCGAGCTCGGCCGGCGACCTTCGCCCTCCAGGCCAGTGCCCCGAACCTTTCCTCTTCTCCTCCCTTCTCTGTTTTCCTCTCTCTCTCATCGATCTCTCTCTCCCTCCCACTTTGCAGGACGCCATGGAGCTCCGCCCATCATCGGTGGTCCTCGTCGTCGCCGGGAACGCGTTCCCCACCACCGGATCTGGCGGATCCCGGTCGTCCCTCGTCTTCCCCGTGGTTCCCCTCTCACCGTCGACCTCCAGGCGCCGCCCGAAGCTTCCCTGCATCGAGCGAGAGGAGCTCGACCGGTCCAAACGCGCGTTGACCGCGGCCCAGCGTCGCCAGCAGCCAGATCCAGCCGGCCCGCTTGCCCCGCCGGCCTGCTGCCTCCACCGAACCGGGCCAAGGCCCATGGTGAGCGCCCCAGTGCCCACTAGTTTCAGCCCAATGAATGTTTTTTTAATTGCGTGCGAATTTGCTAATTTGTCCAGAGGCTGCCTGTTTTACAGAAAACCCCTTGCACTTCATGCATTTAATTACTCACAAACCGTGCATCGGATTAAGATGGTTTAAACATGTAACTTGCTTAGAATTTTGTGTAGATTAATAATATGCCATTTTAATCCATGTTTAAAATGTTTGAATTGCTGTTTGTATTAATTTGCTTAACTGCCATGCTAAAATGCTTTATTTCATAACTAAATAACCGTAACTCTGTTTTAAATAAACTTTATATGAAAATGGGGTGGAAAAATGCCTAGATTAACTTGGTGCACTCATCTTGCATGTTTAACAACATTAAAATATGGTTTAGGGCAGAACAGTACCAAATTCATTTTATGCACATGGGGATTTTCCGAAATTGTTGTGTGTTGTTTCCGGCCTCACTTAAACTTGCCTAGATAGGTAGATTAATTATGTTTCACCTCTTGCCATGTTTAACAACATTTAATATTGTTGAGTCCCTAACCGGGAGTGAACTAAATAATTGATGTGGTGTATTGCATGTTGAGCTGCACTTAAGTTGTAGGATTGTTTGTGCACTTTGCCATGCCATGCCTCTTTAAACCGGACATGCATCATACTTGTTTGTGCATCATGCCATGTTTATGCTCGTGCATTTACCATGTTGTTTGTTTCTTTCCGGTGTTGCTTCTTAGTTCTGGTAATGTTGCGATTGTGAGGATTCGTTCGACTACTTCCGTTCGTCTTCTTCATGGACTCGTTCTTCTTCCTAGCGGGATTTCAGGCAAGATGACCGCTACCCTGGATCTCACTACTATCATTGCTATGCTAGTTGCTTCGTTCTATCGCTTTGCTGCGTTACCTATCTTTTGCTCATCAAGCCTCCCAAATTGCCATGAACCTCTAACCTTTGACACCATTCCTAGCAAACCGTTGCTTGGCTATGTTACCGCTTTGCTCAGCCCCTCTTATAGCGTTGCTAGTTGCAGGTGAAGTTGAAGCTTGCTCCATGGTGGACAGGGTTATGTTGGGATATCACAATATCTCTTATATTATTAATGCATCTATATATTTGGTAAAGGGTGGAAGGCTCGGCCTTATGCCTGGTGTTTTGTTCCACTCTTGCCGCCCTAGTTTCCGTCATACCGGTGTTATGTTCCCGGTTTTTGCGTTCCTTACGCGGTCGGGTGATTTATGGGACCCCCTTGACAGTTCGCTTTGAATAAAACTCCTCCAGCAAGGCCCAACATTGGTTTTACCATTTGCCTCACCACCACCTATATTTTCCCTTGGGAGTAATTAACCCAAGGGTCATCTTTATTACAGCCCCCCCGGGCCAATGCTTGTCTAAGTGTTGGTCCGAACCAGAGCCACTTGCAACGCCACCTCAGGCAAACTCGAGGTCTGGTTTTAGTTGTACGTAGTGTTCATCCGGTGTTGCCCTGAGAATGAGATATGTGCAGCTCCTATCGGGATTGTCGCCGCATCGGGCGGTCTTGCTGGTCTTGTTTTACCATGGTCGAAATGTCTTGTAAACCGGGATTCCGAGTCTGATCGGGTCTTCCTGGGAGAAGGTCTATTCCTTCGTTGATCGCGAGAGCTTGTCATGGGCTAAGTTGGGACACCCCTACAGGGTATAATCTTTCGAAAGCCGTGCCTGCGGTTATAGGCAGATGGGAATTTGTTAATGTCCGATTGTAGATAACTTGACACCAGATCCGAATTAAAACACATCAACCGCGTGTGTAGCCGTGATGGTCTCTTCTCGGCGGAGTCCGGGAAGTGGACACGGTTTCTGGGTTATGCTTGACGTAAGTAGGAGTTCAGGATCACTTCTTGATCATTGCTAGTTTCACGATCGTTCCGCTTGCTCTCTTCTCGCTCTTATTTGCGTATGTTAGCCACCATATATGCTTAGTCACTGCTGCAGCCTCACCACTTTACCCCTTCCTTTCCCTTTAAGCTTTGCTAGTCTTGATACCCATGGTAATGGGATTGCTGAGTCCTCGTGGCTCACAGATTACTACAACAACAGTTGCAGGTACAGGTTATGCGATGATCATGACGCGAGAGTGATGTTTGCTTGTTTGGAGTTCTTCTTCTGCTTCTTCTTCGATCAGGGGATAGGTTCCAGGACGGCAGCCTGGGCTAGCAGGGTGGATGTCGTTTGAGTTTCTGTTTGTGTTTCATCCGTAGTCGGATGATGCTCTTATGTAATGTGATGTTGTATTCATGTGGCATTGTATGCTTCTTGTATGTATCCCCATCTATTATGTAATGTTGATGTAATGATATCCACCTTGCAAAAGCATTTCAATATGCGGGTCTATCCTTGGTGGGACCTTCGAGTTCCTTTTGCATAGGGTCGCATATTGGGCGTGACAATGTGATACTGAGCAGGGTAGTGGGTAGTTCCTTCACACAAGAAACAAGTAATCTGCCTAGTTGGGCATTCTTCAGCTGGGTGACTTCCTACACAATTAGGACATTCATCCTTGTGTTCTTTATGGTTGTGTCCTATTTATCCATAAAGCTTGCATGCACGGAGTTTCTTCATATCCTTTCCATAAGGCTTGAAATTCGGGGACACAAGACGAGACTTTAGCAAAGTCAACTTAAATTGCTTCCAAGTGGTTACTCCTTGCCATCCATTGATGTTTTGGTACATCCTCCACCAAGTAGCAGCACCTCTTTCAAAGCATTGAAGAGCATGATGGGCCATATCCTTTTCGGCTATAGGGTTATTCTCCATGTGATCCTCCATGTTCTGAATCCATCGGTACGTCTCAAATTGACTCATCGGTCCAGATAATATGAGCTCATCTCCATTCATCCTATATTGGGTCTAGGGGTTTTGGGGTGAGATAAGAGAGATAGAGAGGGATACACACAATACAAACAATAGTTTTGAAAAAGGCATTTTATTTTGTGGTTGTCGGGAAAACATCAAACAAATGACAACTCACAATTGTCCCACCTAACATAAGTATATAACAGGGGTTTGGTCTTCTAACGGTCAATAATTCTTCAAAGTCACCAAACTCTTCAGGTCTTGTGCATGTCTCCGATGGATTCTTCCGATCATGCTTGTCCTTCTCAAGTTCCTCTGCTAGATCTCTGTTCACGCGAAGTCTCCTATGACGTCCTTTAATATTCCTGGAGTTGCATTCCAAACTTATAGGTTTCAACACCCTTGGCATGAGCCATGGTCCTACTGTCCTTCAGTTCTTGACAAATCTCTGGTATCTCGAGGTTTAGCTCCTCTAGCTTGGCTACTTTCGGCTTCTGGTTCCTGATTGCTTCATGAATTGCCTCCTTGTCAAATATGGCTTCCTAAAGGTCCATCTTAAAATCCTTGATGTAATACTGCAGATCCTAGTGATACACCGGCTAAGCTTAAAACTTTGGATTTGCTGATAGGTGCTCCATTAGCCTTCTTCCATCCAATCCTTCAATGCATCTGCATGCTTAACTTCGCACACTGACAATAGCATAAGCGGGCAATAACACCATGGTTAGCCGTGTCTATGCCCATGTTACTGCCATGAGATTTCATTCCATAATGGATATCTCCTTTCTTAGGTTTTTCTTGACAAAAACTTCGAGTTCTAATGCTCCATGTTCCGGTATTTCTTGATAGACCTTGATCTCGGGTATTGACAGCTTCCTTAGTCTGCCAAGTTCCATAAGGGGTGCCTTCCTAGGTCATACAAATCTGGAAAATTCTATAGGGCCTTCAAATTCTCCTAGTCTTCGGAGTCTTCACTTTTGTAGTTTCCGTCATTGTAATGCACGGTAAAAATCCTTTTATTCCAAAGTAGTCTTAGTTGTCCGATATCTTGTACTTCTTGGAGTGGTCTCATCAGCCGAATTCTTCATGTGGTCAAAAGGGGAAAGGGTATAGTCTCACTAAAAGGGAATATTTTAATAAACTCAGAAGAGAAGAGAGGTAAGAGATCTTTTTGAAAATAAAGTAGTAGAGAAAATCTTTCCTATGGGCTTGCCAGTTTCTAGGGTCACGTCCTACAGCCAACAGGTGCTCTGATACCATCTTGTAGCGACCCGACCTCAGACGGTCAAGTCTCTGTGCTTAAGTGTCATCCCTAGATCGGTATGCTGACACGGGGAGTACTTGAGGATATATAACAGAGGTAAATCACATGTATAAAGTAACGTAAATACTATTACCTCAATCCATAAAGCGGTAGAAACAACAATGTTGTGGATTCCCATCAACACCAACGGCAAAGTTGAGTGTAGAGATCGTAACCCTAACGTATCACTTACTCGTCGTAAGAAATCCTACAACATGAGACGTTGCAGCCATGTAGGTCAGTACATTGAATGTACTGGCAAATTCACACCATAGGATAAATGATGAACAATAGCTATCACTACATGCATATTTGGCTGGTGGAATAAGTTTATTTTTGCATAAAGCCAGTTTTTCCCTACAACAAAGGAATATATTTTATTTAACTATCATGGTGGTTGTTAAACATTGAGAAGGTTCACCCAACTCAATCCCAATTAAGCATCATCATTAAACCCAATCAAATTAATTTAAGAGTGATGAGATCAACATGATAATTCAAGAACTAGATACTCAAAACGTCCATAACTGGGGACACGGCTAATCATGATTAGTTTGTACACTCTACAGAGGTTTGCGCACTTTTCCCCACAAGACTCGATCTCCTCTGTTGGATTTCTCGCACTACATGATGTTTGAGAAACGGATGACCGAGACACAGTCTTTCAGGAACATTAACTCTTTACTCTGGATGGACAGTTACACCTACTTTCCCCTACATCTGCTAGCCCACCATTGAAAGAGGTCATGCAACTTACTCAACTATGCTAGAGCCCATAATAGCTTGTGGCTGCACATGGAAGTTTCTAGCATGAATAATCTTATGATCCCTTTGATCCTGGGTGGCAGTCCATAGGATAATCACACGATAACCCCGGGATTTCCAAAAAAAAACAGGCAATCACTGGGTTCCCCAGGTTCCTCAATCCACCAGATGTGTATTAAAGTAGCCACCTTAAGTTAACCATTAATAATAACTCTCACATATGTCATGAATCACTCAAACCAAACCATGTCTACGAGCATAGCATAGCATAGCAGTATAAACATAATGTAGAAGTAACTCCCAAGGTTTGGATGCAGGACAATAGGTTCCTACCTCATCAACTACTTCCCAATACCCACATGTTATCAATTCCTAACCATGCAATGTTTGAGGGTGAAACTAATGCATAAAAACTGGGTATGAAAGGGATATGATCAAAGTGTGAACTTGCCTATATTGTTGATGATGATGCTTTGCACTCAATACTCCTGATAGTTCTACTCGTCACACTCTGTTCAATCTATCGTAAGCAAGCAATAGTAACCACACATAAGCAATCACTAAAAAGATCGGAGAGAAAAAGAAAACTATTCGGAAAACATCAAAACCAAGCAAATAACTCTTGCAGCATAAAAAAATTTCTAACAAAACCAAATTTAAGTGAATTTTGCTTTCTCAGAAAGTTTAGGTCAAGAGCTTTGATTTGCAAAAAGAATCAACTAAATCGGAGTTATAAAACTCAAGTTATGATCAAAAGACGTTTGAATACAAACCTGTTTGAATTCAAATTTTAAACTTTCAAAAACATGTTTAAGTTATTTTACTGGATAGAGGGGATCATAACGAAGAAGTGGGCATTGGTTTCGTTGGATTTGGATAAACGAGTAAAAAGTTGTGACCGTGTGAAAAACAAGGACTAAACTATAAATGAAACATCGACAAAGAGGTCCCTGACTAAAACAGAAAACCTAACGATCGAACGTTCGTTACAAAACTATATGAAACGAACACGTTCGCTAAACACACCTAAACAAAGACGTTCTCCTAAATAACTAAACCCTAAAAAACATAATTATGTTTTCTAGGAAAAACCAATCTATAGAAAAAATAATTAAAATCGAACTAATTAAAGAAAACCGGGGCGGTTGCGGTTATACCGGTTCGGGGCAAATAAACCGGCGGTGGCGGTTAACTCTGGCGAGTCCGGCATCGGGCATGGTCGCCGGCGGTGCTCCGATGGTCTCCGGCTGCGTGGCGAGGGGCGAGGGCGGCGAGGTGACGGCGGTGGCGCGGGGAGGGGGGGTGGAGGCGCAGAACAGTGGCGGTGGTGACAGTTGGCAACGGCGGCGGCGGATCTAGCAAGGGGCAGCAGCGTGAGGAGAGGGGAGAGGCGGCGGAGTCGGGAACGCTATTTATGGAGGGGCGGCCTCGGGAGGCGTGCGGCAAGGGCAAAGGCGGCGCGGGGAGGCCGACTCGGCCACAGCGGTGGCCGACGAGTCGTGCGGCAGCGGGACTCCCGCTCGGGAGTTCGGGGACGACGAGGAGGTGGGCTGGGCTGCGGCCTGGCTAGGAGTTGGGCCGGCCTAGTCGGGAGAAGTTTTTTTTAAATAAAGATTTTCCAGACAAACAAAAATAACAATAACAAAATAAATAGATAAATAAAATATTATATAGGCATACAATATATCAAAATTTTCATAAAAAGATTTTCTATGACTTGAACATTTTTCTAGCATCAGATAAAATCCACACAAATTTGAATAAATCAAACAGTGCTACTACTACAATAAAATCAAATAAAAATCATTTTAAAAATACCAAAATGATTTCAAATTTATTTCTCTCCAATTTTCTGTTGTAGGGAATCATTTTACTCTATTTTTCATATATTTTATTTTCGGAGAAAAATAATTTGAATAAAACCCAAATAAGTCCAAATTGAAGATAATTTTCAAAGGGACTTTAAATTGGATTTCTTTTAAACTCCCAACTCATATTTCATATTAGTCATTTTATTTTCTCTCATGAAAATCATTGAGTTGCTTAAAGTTTCTAAATTGGAAATATTTCCAAATGGAATTCAAATATTTTCAAAAACCCCTTTTCATTTATTTAAATGGAAGAAGTCATGTCATCTTCTCTCTATGGTTTTGTATTTGAAAAGAATTTAAATTCATGGAGATCATAAAAGCAAGATGAAAGTTTGGGAAAGTCCTTTTATTCCCTCTCATTTAACTTTCAAAAGTTTCAAATTTCACTCAACTTCACACAATCAATCAAACAATCAATCATAACTATCTATTTAATATAACATTCCAAAATTTAGAATTTTGGGATGTTACAAAACTACCGCCGGCGAGTGAAGGTGCTGTGGAGAAGTAGATCGATGGAGGAGTACAACCGATACGCGAGGATCGCAAACGGTGACCTTGTGAAGCTAGCTAGGATGTTGGAGATACAGTCTTGGTCTGACAACAAGGACCAACTAGCGCCGACAGTGACATCCATGGCCAAATATCTGCAACAGAGCGAAAAGGCGGTGATACTCCCGGAGGGAGTCGCGCGGGAGTACATAGAGCTGCTCCTCTGGGCCATGGAGCAAACAGATTCACCAAATCCGATCGTGAGGGAGCGGTGGTGGGAGTATCGATCCCAAATGGAGCATCCACTAGAGATTGAAGGATCGAGCATCTACAGGGTGCCGTTTGTGAGGGTGTCCGGCCAGAGCGAGCCGGTGGAGTATTCGTCGACCGAACCCAACTACAAGAGGAGAAAAGCAGTTGGCCCGACGACGCTTCCCCGCCATCCTCTCCCTCGCCGTTCACACCGTCTCACGGGGCGACTGTCTGCCATCGAGGAATAGGAGGGGACTGCCCCCAGCCCAATAGTCGGGCAAGTTGTGAATTGTTAGGAGGAGCTTAGGGTTGTCAGTATTTGCAGGTTGTGAATTGTGTTTTGTGTTGTGTATTTTGACAGTACTTTCAGATATGAATGTCTTTTGAATTTCAGATTTTCAGCATTGAGCATATGAAGTATTTCATGAATTCTAGAGATATATTTTTAGCACTTAAAAAATGTAGTTTCATAGGAGTATAAAAGTGTAGACAATGTGATTCTCAGAGAAGAAACTGCAAGTTTCAGTTTCAGATAGGAAACTGCAAGTTCAGTTGCAGATAAGAAACTGCAAGTTCAGTTGCAGATAAGAAACTGCAACTTTCAGAGGCACATCATTTATATTAAACAGCCTTTTCAAACATGGTTAACATCATGTTGGAAGTTTTATTCATGGTCGAAAATGGAACCACCAGCCAGTTAACATGATGCTGATCAACATTCATGCATATCACATCTTCATATGATGCACAGTCAAAAACATATGCTATTTTCAAAATGCCCACACAATGTCGAGTGTGCGAAACACAGAGAAAACAAGGGACGAAGTTTTGGCAAGTGTTGGACGTGGTGTGCGTAGATGACAATGGGGACCCACATGTCAATAAAGGTAGAGGCAAAAAATTTGGAGATATTTCCCCTGCACAGGTGGAATCGAACCCGGGCGGAACAACTGTCGGGTAGTGTCACTTGGCCACTAGGCTAGTTCAGTAGTTTGGTTAATAATAAGGCACTTCCTCAGGTGATCGGATCCCCTCCTGCGCCTTTGTGCGCTCATCGCGACACTACTGTCTACCATTGTGAACATGCTGAACAAACGAGAGGAATCTGGAGAGGACTGTACGTGGAGAGGTGGACAGTCGGGACCCACCAGGTCTATGGCCGTACGCAAGCAAGTGCCTCATCGAAAAAATACTTCTCCTAATGCTATACTGACATTGGGGCCCACAGGTTTGTCAACATAGTTACATTTTCTTTAGGTGCTTCAACGTAGTTACTATAGGAAATAAATTCACAACGAAGCCAAGGAGCTGGCAGGTATCATTTATTATGACTGGGGCAGCAAGTATCAACTGGGTTTTGGGCTGCCCCGTCTAGGCTTTCTTTTTTAACATGCACAGCCCATGACCTCGGATGGTAGGTCCATAGGCCTGTTTGTATTTTCTTGAGGGCCGTCATGTATCGACTGGCCTATGGACCTCCCATCCGCGGTTTTATTTTTCCTGAAACATCGGCAGCCCAATTTATGTATTTTTTTGAAGAAAATGCAGAGGTCTGTTCTATTTTTCTATATAAGAATAGGAACACCAGGTCCAACTTATGTTTACCTTCTAACTATATTATATATATTTAAATTATTTTATATGTTATTATATATTATTTTTATTATCATCATATATTTAACAAATACTTACATATGTAAGAAAACAATATCCCACATCTTATTAACTTATAATAATAATTTCTTAACAATAAAATCCTGGATTGTTTTGGCACGAATATCCTAGTGATTGTGTACAAAAGCTTGGTAAGATTTAAGGACGAATGTAATAATATCACTTATTATTTAAATATATTTATAACAAAATGCTCAGCCCCTTTTAAGTTTTTGATAACATTGCTGGCCCAACCCAACATTATAATTAGAATCAGCCCAGCAAAATCATGTATTTCGAGAAAGTGCAAATGGCTTGTAATTTTTAGGGAAAAAATAAATGGGCCGCATGGACTCTACATTATTTGTTCACCCAGCCCAGCTAATGGACTGTAATTCAAAAAAAAGATCAAATTGACTGTAAATTCTACCGCGCAAAAAAAGACTGCAAATTCTGAAAAAATGGGTTGAATACGTGCCACATTTTTGGAGGCTGAAATGTGGGCCAATAGGTCAAAGCCAACGCAAGTCATTGTCAATTTAGTCAACAAATGATTCTGACATGTTAGCCATTGGATTTACATCCAACGACCGGCATCCATCTTGAATCTCTCGTCTTCTTCCTCTAGTGCCGCCGGGACCACCTCCCCCCTCCTACTGCTAGCAGCTCTGCTTAGGACGCTTCGCTATGAAGCGCTACTCCACCGTTGGCCAGGCCATCCCTCCACCCCTCCACACCTCCTGTTCTTCTCCACCGACTGCCGAACCACACCGCACTAGAACCAGTTAACCCTGGTACACCTCTTCGTCTGCGACTCTACTCCCGCATCTTCCCTTCTCCGACTCATTGCTATCCGGGGCCTCGCCGTCGTCCACCACCTTGGATGCACTCGGCATGGCATGGTCAACATGGTCAACGAACGACACCATCGGAAGTAGACTGTGCCTGGAGAGGCTGACAGCTGGGTCCATGGCCGCACACAAGGAAGTGCCTCCTTATTACGCACAAAATAATGATTCCTCCACTTGACATCTGGGACCCACCGGAAGGGCCTCTTTATTTCACGAACAAATGTGCCCCCCCGCTGACAGGTCGGACCTACCAGCTATCTTCACACGCAAGGAAGTGCCTCCTTATTATGCACAAAAAATGAATACTCCCCCTGCCAGCTGGAACCCAGCATAGTGGGAGGCTGACTTGTGGGCCTACCAAGTTAACAGGGACAGAGGGCTTTTTCAACTTAGTCAATATGAACGATTCTAGCTCCTATTATCGTACGATGTTCATCCAACGGCCGTAGTGCTTCTTCAACCTCTGGTCTTCTTGCTCCAGCCGCCCAAACCAGTGCCGGTCGTGCCACATGCTCCTGCCTCCCGTGGCCGGCTGTGATGCCGCGGAGGCCTAACCGCCCCCTACTACTCCCAGCGCTGGCCAGGACATCCCTCTACTCGCCCACACCCTCTATTATTCTACGGCGACGACAGCCTCACACCGCAGCCGAAACAGTGAACCCTCGTACTCCTCTCCGTGTGGGCATCCACTGTCGTGTCTTCCCTGACTCTGCATCGTCCCCTTCCTAGGCCTCGCCGTCGTCCATCGCCCTAGTGCTCTCAGCGCAACATGGTCAACGTGGTCAAGGAATGACTTCCATCGGACGCGGACTGTACGTGGAGAGGCTGACAGCTGGGTCCATGGCCGCAACAAGCAAGTGCCTCCTTATTACACGGAAAATAATGATTCCTCCACCTGACAGCAGGGACCCACTGGACGGGCCACCGTATTTTGCAAAAAAACATTTCCCCCTGACTACTGGGACCTACGAGCTACATCTTCGCACGCAAGGAAGTGCGCCCATATTATGGGCAAAAAAATGATTCGCCCCCTAACTGCTGGGACCCACCAGCTACATCTTCGCACGCAATGATGTGCGTCCGGGCAAAAAAAACAATTCACCCCCCTGACTGCTGGGACCCACCAGCTACATCTTCGCACGTAAGGAAGTGCCTGACAATCGGGACCCATCTGGTCGAAGCGTACATAGCATTGTCATTCTGGTCGCGAACGTGTACGTACATACTGGTCGATGTAGAGGCACGCGCGTGTCGTAGTAGAGGCGCGCATGTAGCATGTACACGTACGTACAGCGGCAAGTGTGTAAGAAATAAAATACGACCACGTATGTACATATAGGCAAGGTCTCAAACGCCTACTCGCGCATACGTATGACCAGGGCTCGTGTACATGGCTGGGTCGGAATGGAGAAACAACGTCATCGTCGTGTTCATGGGGAGCCAACCGGCTGGGTTCGAAAGGAATGTATCGTCGTGTTCATCGGGAGGGCTTGGACGGAACAGACGATGAAAAAGAGGCCCGACGTACCGCAGAACGAAGGAAACGACCTTGTGTTCGACCGGCCATGTTCGAAATGGGATCCTGTTCATCAGGAGGGATCTAGCATACCGCAAAACGGAGGAAACTGACTTGTGTTGGACCTCCTACGGTTGAAACGGGGTCCTGTTGATCGGTAGGGGTGTGGCGTACCGCAAAACCGAGGAAACGGACTTGTGTTGGAGTGCTACAGTTGAACCGGGGGTCCTGATCATCGGGAGGGGTGTGGCGTACCACAAAACGGGACTCCACGGGATACTGTTCATCTCCACCGTGGACCTCCTCCAGCCTCCATGGGCTACTATTCATCCATCATCGACCTCCTCCAGCCTCCACCTGTGACTGTTCAACCACGGGCTCCTGTTCATCCAGCCTCCACCGCGTGCTACTCCACCGGCTACTGTTCAACCACCCCTCTCCACGGGCTCCTGTTCAACCACCCCTCCACAGGCTGCTGTTCATCCACCCCTCCACCATCTACTGTTCATCCAGCCCTCCACGGGGTCGTCTCGTTCATCCAGCCCTCCATGGGGTCCTGTTCATCTAGCCCCAACCGACTCGATCGATCGGGGTCCTGTTCATCCAGAGGCAACACCACGGGGTCCTATTCATCCACCCCCACCGCTCACTATTCATCCAAACCCCCCTGCAATGCTCACTGTTCATCCAGAGGCAACATCGATCAACTTCAGTTAGCAGCAGTAGTGAAGGAATCGCTCGATCGGGTTCAGTTAACAGCCATCGATCGATCGCTCGGGTTCAGTAACGCGTAGCCTGCAGTGGAAATTGGCCCTCATGGCATGAAGGAGCTGATCCTCTTTAGAACCACCGCTGCTGACGCTCGGTTTGTCAACAACCTGGAGCCCAGGGGCAGTGAGGATCTCCTCATCGAAGACCTCCCCCTCGCTTGGTGCTCTGGTGCTTGCCGCTCCTCGGATGCTGACGAAAAGATCATAACCAACCTTCAAGTACCTGCTTGGGGAAGAGGCCGAGGAGGAGGAAGGCTGGTCATTGGCCATTTTACTTCCCGGCAGGATCCTTGGCGGCCTCGCCGGCCTCCCCAACATGCCCTATGGCAGCCTCCTCGGTGGCAGCCTTGGCGGCCTCCCCAGTGGCGGCCTTGCCGGCCTCCCCGGTAAGCCCAGTGGCAGCCTCTTCAGCGGCGCCCTTGCTAACCTCCTCAGTAGATCCCCTGGAGGCCTCCTCAACAGCAATGTTGGTGGCCTCGACCTCGGTGTCCTTAGCGGTCTCCACGATCACGGCGTCGATGTCCGCCTGGTTTGCCAGGGGAAGATCTGAGACCAAAAGGGGAATGAGGCAAGGCCAAAATCAAAAGAGTTCAAGACAGAGAAAATGAAAGAAATCAAGGCGACAATGGCAAGGAGCAGAGGCAAGTAGTTTACCAGCGGCAAGTGGGGGAGATGCATCCCCCTTCCCGGCGACGTCCGTTGCCAGGACGGGGTCGCCAGCACCTATGCCCGCCACCTCCTCCTTCGTGCGCATGGGCTCGTCGGTGGGTGCCCTTGCCGGGGGTGCACCTCTGGTCAGCATAGTCGATGGGGGTGGCGTGTCGGGGGTGGCCCCTAGTGGATCCTCCTGCTGCTGCTCTCCTCCTGTGCACCTATAACACCCCAGATTCGATGCGCCAGGTGTCTGCCAGTTATTCGCCGTCATTGCCATGTCATTTGCTTGCGTGTTGCACTTTGCCATGTCATCATGTGGATCTCATTTTGCATATATGTTCATTTCATGCATCCAAGCTTTTTCCCCGTTGTCCATTTTGCTATCCGGCACTCCTATGTCCTCCGGCGTCCCCCTTTTGCCTCTTTTCATGTGCGGGTGCTAAACTTTCTCGGAATGGACCGTGGTTTGCCAAGCGGCCTTGGTATAGCACCGGTAGACCGCCTGTCAAGTTTTGTGCCATTCGGAGGTTGTTTGATACTCCAACGGTTAACCGGGTAACCGTAAAGCCCCTTTTGTCTTGCAGCCCAACACCCCTCCAAACTGGCCCAAAACCCATCCTAACCCCCTCCATGCTCTCGGTCGTTCGATCACGATCGCGTGGCTGAAAACAGCTCCTCATTTGGACTCTCCTAGCTCCCTCTACATATATATTAGCCCCTCCCCCCAAAATTCGCATATGAATCCCCCCCGAAACCCTAGATCTCAGCTCCACCGCGCACCAGACATGTCCGGCCAGCCACCGGACATGTCCAGCAGTCCCCCGCCTCCAATCCGCCGCCGCCACCTGTCCCTGCACCGCCGTCCCGCCGCC
>NC_041387.1:484657219-484662627 GCF_002162155.2 Triticum dicoccoides | reverse complement strand
GGCCGCCCCCTCCGCCCGCGTGTCCCACTCCGCCGTTCGCTGCCGCCCGCCTCCGCCTGACCCCGTCGTCGACCGCGCCTCCCGCGCCTCTCCGCCTCCGTGCCGCCTGCTGCCGTCTCGCCGGAGCTCCACTCCGGCCGGATCTATCCCGAGTGGATGAGATCCACCGGGAGACGAACCAAACAGCTCCCGCGCCCCGGATCCCTCCGTCCCGGATATCCTCGTTCGGTTGACTTCCACAGGGTATAAATTTCACTAAGTCCCTGAGATATTTGCATTTTGGTCCCCTATTCATCGCCTCATAACTTGCTGCATACTGCTTCGTTTCGGGCGTATAATATATCAAAATGTTCATTGAGAGATGTTCTTCATTTTGTTCCATTGTGCCATGCTTGTTTGAGATCATCTTGATGCCCGCATCATTGTTGCAATAGTGCTATATGATGTTAATCTGCTGAAACTGTTATAACTTGGTGATTTGTCATTTTTGTTGCATTTGATGTGTGCATCCTATGAGCATGAGCTCTACATATGTTTTGAACTACATCACGCCATCCTTATAGGGGTGCAATCCATGTATTTTTGTGAATCTTGTACTGAGTGCATCAAGCTTATTAAGTAGGGTACTTGCTGTTACTGTTTTGCTAGGCAGAATCTGTTATTTCGTGATGCTATGTAAACCTGCTGCTACAAGTCATTATATGCATAATATGGAGATGATCACTAAGGATGTTTTGTTATACATGTCATTCTCTATCCACCCATGCCCCTGGTTGTATTTATAGCCTGCTGTAGCTTGTTGTTATCATGCTCCAAAGTTGCTAAATAATATTGCTGTCAGCCTGTTAACATTAAGTTCAGTTTTGCCATGTGATTTGCTAGTGATCCATGTATCCTATGAACTTGCTATTGCCATGCTTAGCTTCATAAACCTGTCATCTTGCTGTTGGTTTACTTTTCATGCCATGTAATGCTCTGTGGCGAGTGGTAAAATCTCACCAACATGACTACTTATTGTTGTTCCTGCCATGTTTGAAACTGTCATATAATTTGCTATGTTTACATGGGTGCCATCGTATCTTCTGATCCTTTTTGGCTCATGGTCAGTAAGGGACTTTGGTTCTATGCATTTAGTAATATCATGCCATGCCTTAAGTTTCTATGATAAGTTCCTGTAGCATGTTGTTTGATAGCTATAAACATTGCAACCTGATGTAATTTCTGCTAAGCCTGTAAACTGTTATTATTTGGAATCTTGCCATGTGGTTTGAAGCATGTTCTAGTGATTTCTGGAGATAGCTCAGTGTTCATGTTTTGTCATGCATTACCTGTACATCATGTCCATGCTTTTTGTTATCATGTTAAGGTGCTGTAGCATGTTGTTTTGATGCTTTCAATATGCCTAGTTGCTGTTTTGGATAGATTGTTCTCATATCTTGTATAGAGTGTATGTGTTGAACCGTTGCTCCGTTTTGAGTGTGCTCTATATGAAACTTGATTGATTTTGCATGTAGTTTCATATTATCATGTTGCATCCTTGTTTTGAGGTGTTTTCTTGATGTTGGTTTGCATTTTGCATCAATGCCATGTTTCACTTGTTTTGCTCATATCTTCTAGGCCGTAGCTCCGAACTAAATGAACTTTATATGTAACTTGACTAGAATCTCGTGTAGATCATGTTGGTGCATCTTAACTTGATGTTTAACAACTTGAACATAAGGTTTATTTAGATCTGGACCAATTTCTAAATTTGCATATGACTTGCCAGAATGGTTATATGTTGTTCCCGGCCTCATTTAAACTTGCCTTGATGTGTTGCTCTTGATTGCATCATCTCTTGCCATGAGTAGTTTCATGTAGTCTTGTCTTGCATCATACTTGGTTGAGCATCATGCCTTGTTCATGCGTGGTGTGTTTACCATGTTGTGTGTTTCTTCTCGATAGTTCCTATTTCGTTGCGATCGTGAGGATTCGTTCGTCTACGCTTGGTTCGGCTTCATCCGTTCGTCTTCTTCATGGACTCGTTCTTCTTCCTTGCAGGATTTCAGGCAAGATGACCGCTACCCTGGATCTCACTACTATCATTGCGGTTTCTTCTCGATAGTTCCTGTTTCGTTGCCTCTTGTATGTATCCCCATCTATTATGTAATGTTGATGTAATGATATCCACCTTGCAAAAGCGTTTCAATATGCGGTTCTATCCTTGGTGGGACCTTCGAGTCTCTTTAGGATAGTATCGCATATTGGGCGTGACAAGTTGGTATCAGAGCCTCGACCGACCCTAGGAGCCCCCTTGATTGATCGTGTAGTTTGGCCGTTGTTGAGTCTAGAATAAAACTGTTTTCGGAGTCTAGTTATATCGGAGAGTAGGAATTCTTTTTACTCCTCAGCCCCTTCGTCGCTCTGGTGAGGAATCTTGACGTAGGTGTTTTGAATTACTCCTCTTCCCTTTCAACTTTTCTTTAGGATCACGCAGTTGGTTTTCCGATCGTTGGTTCTCAGCTCTTTTCATCCGGTGCATTTCTCGTCAAGTTGACTAGAGCCTCTTCTTCTTTGCCAAGTTCAATCCTTAGTTGTTTTATTTTCCCACCCGCCCACCCCTTTTCATCTCGGAACCGGAGTCCGTAATCGAGTATCCATCCTACTCGTGCGAAGTCTTTGCTTTCTTTCCTCAATGATTTCAACCGGTGTTTTCTCTTCAAGATATTCGTCGGTTTCCCCTTCCAAGTTGCCTTTGTTTTCCCGCCCTCCCACCCTTTCTCTTCCCGGAGTCCGAGTCTCTTTGGACCATCAATTTCATTCGTATGGAGCCTCTTCAGTCTTCTCTCAATCATTTCAACCGGTGAATTCTCGCTTCGTTCGACTTTCTTCATCTCTTTTCCGGTGGACTCAATTCAAGTTTTTCGGGTTGATCATATTCTTTTCCTCGGCTCAAGTGTTCTCCTTGCTCGTTCGCCTCTCGCCAGTTTATCCTTTCGGAGTGCTCAAGACATCTCAGGAGATTCATTGGTGTTCCAATTAATTCGAGGTTATCACCTCATTCAAATATTTCAATCGTTCTGATGCATCATCTACCTCTTCAACAATCCTTTTCAACGGTGTTTCTCTCTTTAGTGGGCCCTAACCCACAGGTCTTTTCCCAGGATCTCATCTGACTCTTCTAATTCCCCCGGAGTAATTCTCAATTCTTTTCAAAGTGTGACGTAAGAATGGATTCCATCAATCACATGCCTTCTCCAAGGTAGCTTTCAAATTCTTTTCAACTTTGGTTCAACCTTTTCGGTTATTCATCTCCCAGAGTATCTCAGTAATTTTGGTGTTGTTTCTCGTCGTCATTTGAAAATCGAAGAAGAGTTTTTCCTCTAAATCTTGTCTGTCCTATCAAAGTTTCGTGGTTCTAGTTTCATGTTATCCTCGCGAATTATTCCATTTGTCAGTTATTCTTTTCTTAACCATCCAGAGTATGTCAGGAGTTGTTTTTCCATTTCTTTTCACCGGAGGCCATCGTTCTAGAAGAAGTCTTCGTCCTCACATTTCAGCTACCGTTATCCATTTATCCCGGTGCTTCGTTCAAGTGTTCTTTAATCAGCTCATAATGTTTTGTTCTTTTGCATCTAAATCCCCTCTATCTTATTTGTTCTTCTAATTCTTCCTGGTGATTCAGTCCCTTTCATCAATCATTTTTGAATTCTTACGGTGGTTCCTTCAGATTCTTTTCCTTGGTTATCATTTTAATTCATTTGTTATTTTCAATCCTACCGGTGGTTCATGAAGATCTTCTCAAGCTTGCGACATGTCACATCTCAATCCTTTTCAAGAAGAATAAGTAGTATGAAAAATCCATTGCTTGTCATCAATTTGTTTTGATGAAGGATAAGCATACAATAATTCTTATTCTTATTTCATCCAAGCGAGTAATCCCTTCCTTTGGAGTTTGTTCCTGTTGAATAAATTCTAATTCCAAGTGTTCTCCACCTTTTCTTTTCCGGAGTTCAAATTACTAGTCCATTTCGTCAAAACATCCATCTAAATCACCGCAAGGCTCATCTTATTCTTTTCCTTCATTCTATCTCATCACCTTTTGTCACCGGAGTTCTTCATGGTGGTTCTTCATGATTTAGTTCATTCTTCAAGTGTTCATCAAGATCTTGTCAAAGGAGTTCAAGTATCTTTTCTTCTCGCATCTCGAAGTGCAAAAATTCTCCGTATTCTTTTGAAGTGGAGTTTTGCATTTCTTCGTTCTTCTCAGCTATCCAATCATTTCCGTTTGTGGCCGGTTATCACCTTATGATCTTGAGATGTTACCTATAAGTCCACAACAAGCTTATTCTTTCATTGTTGATTTTCTCAACAATTCCGTTCAATCCTTCCTTCTAAGTTCTTTTCATTCCATTCTCTCCATTCTTCCGGAGGCATTGTTCTTCTCATCAAGTGCCATCCCATCATGTGAAGTTCTTGTTCTATTTCTCCATGTTTCAGCCGGAGTGCTGCCTAAATCCTTTCAGTCTTATTCGTTTCTTATCTCGTTTTAACCGGAGTGGTTTCTTAGTCTATCTGATTCCGTGAGCTTTCGATTCTCGTCATTCCTCTCTTCTTCTCGAGTGCTCTCGATTCTTTGCTTCTTCTCCTGAGTTTTTGCTTCACCTCATCCCCTTTTCCTCCCTGTCTTGGTCCTAAGATCTCGGGACGAGATCTCTTGTTAGTGGAGGAGTGTTGTAACGCCCCGGATTCGATGCGCCAGGTGTCTGCCAGTTATTCGCTGTCGTTGCCATGTCATTTGCTTGCGTGTTGCACTTTGTCATCTCATCATGTGCATCTCATTTTGCATATGCGTTCATTTCATGCATCCGAGCTTTTTCCCCGTTGTCCGTTTTGCAATCCGGCACTCCAATGTCCTTTTGATACTCCCGGCGTCCCCCTTTTGCCTCTTTTCATGTGCGGGTGTTAAACTTTCTCGGAATGGACCGTGGTTTGCCAAGCGGCCTTGGGTATAGCACCGGTAGACCGCCTGTCAAGTTTCGTGCCATTCGGAGGTCGTTTGATACTCCAACGGTTAACCGGGTAACCGTAAAAGCCCCTTTTATCTTGCAGCCCAACACCCCTCCAAACTGGCCCAAAACCCATCCTAACCCCCTCCATGCTCTCGGTCGTTCGATCACGATCACGTGGCCGAAAACCGCTCCTCATTTGGACTCTCCTAACTCCCTCTACCTATATATTAGCCCCTCCCCCCGAAATTCGCAGATGAATCACCCCGAAACCCTAGATCTCAGCTCCACCACGCACCGGACATGTCCGGCCAGCCACCGGACACGTCCAGCAGTCCCCCGCCTCCAATCCGCCGCCGCCACCTGTCCCTGCGCCGCCGTCCGCCCGCCGCGGCCCGCGGGGCCCAGATCCGGCCCGCG
>NC_041387.1:484649242-484656557 GCF_002162155.2 Triticum dicoccoides | reverse complement strand
CTCCGCCTGACCCCGCCGTCGACTGCGCCTCCCGCGCCTCTCCGCCTCCGCGCCGCCCGCTGCCGTCTCGCCGGAGCCGGAGCTCACCGGAGCTCCACTCCGGCCAGATCTATCCCGGGTGGATGAGATCCACCAGAGATGAACCAAACAGCGCCCGCGCCCCGGATCCCTTCGTCCCGGATATCCTCGTCCCGTTGACTTCTGCAGGGTGTAAATTTCACTAAGTCCCTGAGATATTTGCATTTTGGTCCCCTGTTCATTGCTTCATAACTTGCTGCATACTGCTCCGTTTCGGGCGTGTAATATATCAAAATGTTCATTTAGAGATGTTCTTCATTTTCTTCCATTGTGCCATGCTTGTTGGAGATCATATTGATGCCCGAATCATCGTTGCAAGAGTGCTATATGATGTTAATTTGCTGAAACTGTTATAACTTGGTGATTTGTCATTTTTGTTGCAT
This sequence comes from Triticum dicoccoides, assembly GCF_002162155.2. Taxonomy (NCBI): domain Eukaryota; kingdom Viridiplantae; phylum Streptophyta; class Magnoliopsida; order Poales; family Poaceae; genus Triticum; species Triticum dicoccoides. The sequence goes on along the minus strand of NC_041387.1, from coordinate 484,656,096 downwards.
TTGATGTGTGCATCCTATGAGCATGAGGTCTACATGTGTTTTGAACTATATCATGCCATCTTTACAGGGGTGCAATCCATGTATTTTTGTATGTCTTGTACTGAGTGCATCAAGCTTGTTAAGTAGGGTACTTGTTGTTACTGTTTTGCTAGGCTAAATCTGTTATTTCGTGATGCTATGTAAACCTGCTGCTACAAGTCATTATATGCATAATATGGAGATGATCACTAAGGATGTTTTGTTATACATGTCATGCTATATCCACCCATGCCCCTGGTTGCATTTATAGGCTGCTGTAGCTTGTTGTTATCATGCTCCAAAGTTGCTAAATAATATTGTTGTCAGCCTGTTAACATTAAGTTCAGTTTTGCCATGTGATTTGCTAGTGATCCATGTACCCTATGAACTTGATATTGCCATGCTTAGCTTCGTAAACCTATCATCTTTCTATTGGTTGCCTTGTCATGCCATGTATTGCTCTGTGGTGAGTGGTACAAGCTCACCAACATGACTACTTATTGGTGTTCCTGCCATGTTTGAAACTGTCATATAATTTGCTATGTTTACATGGGTGCCATCGTATCTTCTGATCCTTTTTGGCTCATGGTCCGTCAGGGACTTTGGTTCTATGCATTTAGTAATATCATGCCATGCCTTAAGTTTTCTATGAGAAGTTCCTGTAGCATGTTGTTTGATAGCTATAAACATTGCAACCTGATGTTATTTCTACTAAGCCTGTAAACTGTTATTATTTGCAATCTTGCCATGTGGTTTGGAGCATGTTCTAGTGATTACTGGAGATAGCTCAGTTTTCATGTTTTGTCATGTATTACCTGTACATCATGTCCATGCTTTTTGTTATCATGTTAAGGTGCTTTAGCATGTTGTTTTGATGCTTTCAATATGCCTAGTTGCTGTTTTGGACAGATTGTTCTCATATCTTGTATAGAGTGTATGTGTTGAACCGTTGCTCCGTTTTGAGTGTGCTCTATATGAAACTTGCTTGATTTTGCATGTAGTTTCATATTATCATGTTGCATCCTTGTTTTGAGGTGTTTGCTTGATGTTTGTTTGCATTTTGCATCAATGCCATGTTTAACTTGTTTTGCTCATATCTTCTAGGCCGTAGTTCCGAACTAAATGAACTTTATATGTAACTTGACTAGAATCTCGTGTAGATCATCTTGGTGCATCTTAACTTGCTGTTTAACAACTTGAACATAAGGTTTATTCAGATCTGGACCAATTTCAAAATTTGCATATGAGGACTTACCGGAATGGTTATATGTTGTTCCCGGCCTCATTTAAACTTGCCTTGATGTGTTGCTCTTGATTGCATCATCTCTTGCCATGAGTAGCTTCATGTAGTCTTGTCTTGCATCATACTTGGTTGAGCATCATGCCTTGTTCATGCGTGGTGTGCTTACCATGTTGTGTGTTTCTTCTCGATAGTTCCTATTTCGTTGCGATCGTGAGGATTCGTTCATCTACGCTTGGTTCGGCTTCATCCGTTCGTCTTCTTCATGGACTCGTTCTTCTTGCTTGCGGGATTTGAGGCAAGATGACCGCTACCCTGGATCTCACTACTATCATTGCTATGCTAGTTGCTTCGTTCTATCGCTATGCTACGCTACCTATCATTTGCTCTTCAAGCCTCCCAATTTGCCATGCCAGCCTCTAACCTTTTCGCCCTTCCTAGCAAACCGTTGCTTGGCCAGGTTACCGCTTTTGCTCAGCCCCTCTTATAGCGTTGTTAGTTGCAGGTGAAGTTGAAGATTGCTCCATGGTGGACAGGATTATGTTGGGATATCACAATATCTCTTATATTATTAATGCATCTATATACTTGGTAAAGGGTGGAAGACTCGGCCTTATGCCTGGTGTTCTGTTCCACTCTTGCCGCCCTAGTTTCCGTCATACCGGTGTTATGTTCCCGGATTTTGCGTTCCTTATGCGGTTGGGTGATTTATGGGACCCCCTTGACAGTTTGCTTTAAATAAAACTCCTCCAGCATGGCCCAACCTTGGTTTTACCATTTGCCTCACCTAGCCCTTTTTCCCTTGGGTTTCCGGAGCCTGAAGGTCATCTTTATTTACCCCCCCCCCCCCGGGCCAGTGCTCCTCCGAGTGTTGGTCCAAACTAGAGCACCGTGCGGGACCATTCCTTGGCAACTTGGGTTACGTCGGTTCCTGTACGCTTCACTTATCCGGTGTGCCCTGAGAACGAGATATGTGCAACTCCTATCGGGATTTGTCGGCACATCGGGCGGCTTTAGTGGTCTTGTTTTACCATTGTCGAAATGTCTTGTAAACCGGGATTCCGAGTCTGATCGGGTCTTCCTGGGAGAAGGAATATCCTTCATTGATCGCGAGAGCCTATCATGGGCTAAGGTGGGACACCCCTGCAGGGTATTATCTTTCAAAAGTCGTGCCCGCGGTTATGCGGCAGATGGGAATATGTTAATGTCCGGTTGTAGATAACTTGACACCAAATCCGAATTAAAACACATCAACCGCGTGTGTAGCCATGATGGTCTCTTCTCGGAGGAGTCCGGGAAGCGAACACGGTTTTGGGTTATGTTTGACGTAAGTAGGAGTTCAGGATCACTTCTTGATCATTGCTAGCTTCACGACCATTCCTTTGCTCTCTTCTCGCTCTTATTTGCGTATGTTAGCCACCATATATGCTTACTCGCTGCTGCAACCTCACCACTTTACCCCTTCCTTTCCCATTAAGCTTTGCTAGTCTTGATACCCATGGTAATGGGATTGCTGAGTCCTCGTGGCTCACAGATTACTACAACAACAGTTGCAGGTACAGGTTTTGCGATGATCTTGACGCGAGAGCGATGTTTGCTTGTCTGTGAGTTCTTCTTCTGCTTCTTCTTCAATCAGGGGATAGGTTCCAGGTCGGCAGCCTGGGCTAGCAGGGTGGATGTCATTTGAGTTTCTGTTTGTGTTTCATCCGTAGTCAGATGATGCTCTTATGTATTGTGATGTTGTATTCGTGTGGCATTGTATGCCTCTTATATGTATCCCCATCTATTATGTAATGTTGATGTAATGATATCCACCTTGCAAAAGCATTTCAATATGCGGTTCTATCCTTGGTGGGACCTTCGAGTCTCTTTAGGATAGTATCGCATATTGGGCGTGACAGCGCCCGGCAAGATCATCAATAAGGCGGTGCGCTCGAACGCCCGCCAGCAAGAAACAAGTAACGAGCTTACGCTGGGGGCTGGCGTGGGGGCTGCGCTCGAGGCCGGACTCCGGGCTAATGAAGATCGTCCCCGATGCACGTGGAGTGCTTGCCGGGAGCTCGTTGCCCATTGAGGCTTTGGCTCTCTTTGCTGCCCGCTGAGCCAGCGTCTCCACGTCGCTGTGAAAGACAAGATCATGTCAAGGCAAGGAAATCCAAATGGACGATCAAAGGATAGATGAGGGCGCAAGGTGCTTACTCGTCTTCCTCCTCTGCCCTCCTTTTCTTCCTCGGGCTGAAAGACCCAAGGTCGTAGTCAGCCGCTGGAATGGTGCCCTCGGGGGAAGGGGACGGGGTCCTTGCGCGCTTGGATGAGGAGGAGGTAGCAGGCGTGGTTTTCTTCGTCGCCGCGCCGTGGCCTTCTTTGCCATCACGACTTCCTTCTCTGCCGCCGAGGCTGCGCGCCTTGTGTGGCGCATGAGTTGCGTCTAGGCCTCTTGCCATTGTGTGGCCCTGCTGGACTGGACTGGCTCGTTGGAGCCGGTCCACTGCAAGATGCATTTCTTCTTCGGGGCTGAGGGCTCGTCCGCCTCGGATGCCTCCTGGGCCGGCTCTTCTACCGCCTCTTTAGCAAGGGGGCCCTACTGGCGGCGCCATTGATCTCCCCGGCAGGCCCCATCCACTCAAGGAATCTCCTCTCCTCTTCAGCCTCTTCAGCCTCGTCCACCACAGTGCCGTAGCTGCCGGCCTCCGCGACGAGTGCTACCTCATCTGCCCTGGCAGCAATATATGCCACCTCTTCGTCGTTGGTGGGGAGGATGAGCTCTGGCTCGGCACGAATGGTGCCGTCCGACAAGTTGTCGAAGAACTGCTGCACCAACTCCGCCTTTGGCTCGTCCCAGGTTGGGTCCAGGCCATGGGTGTTGTCGAAGAACTGTGTCACCATGAAGTTATGCTTTAGGCCAGGGCGGAGCCTCATGATATCTGCTGCATTCTTGAAGTCCCAGGCCGGTCTCCCCTTTTGATGCAAAGGGGCGATACAGTGGTGGAGGAAGTGAGCCCCAATCATCTCCAGGGTGAGGCCGGTGGAGACGAGGCGGTGAATTCTGGTGGTGGCGACCGTGAGCTTCTTATCGTTAGGGTCGAGATTGCTCCAGTCGATGCCACGGACAGGCAGACTCCAACAAACCTCGCAAAAGGACCATGAGTCCTCCTCCACAATCCAGCACAACCGGCTTTGCCATTCATCCCACTGCTCCTTCTTGCCTCCCTCTAGGTACACACCTTTGCTCGAAGCCCTGGGGATCCAAGTAACGCAGCCAAAAAACGGTGTCCCCTGGCTGGATACGGGGGGTGAAGTAGTGGCGAAAGAGTGTCGTGTTGGGGTGAATCCTGGCAAAACCTTCGCAAAGATGGGTGAAGAAGGCCATGCACGCCACAGAATTTGGCATCAAATCCATAAGGTGGAAGCCAAATGTGTGCATGATGTCGTTGAAGAAGTCGGAGAAAGGGGGGCAGGCCGCAGGAAAAATAATCAACAAAGAAAGGGTAAGTTTTCAGACCAGGCATGGCGAAGGTAGCGGGGATGACCACCGTGGCGGCATGCCCCGTCGTCTCCCTCCCGCACAGGTACTGGAATTGGTCCCTGAGGGTGAGCGTGTCGATCGATGAGACGAAGAGGGTGTGTTTCTTCCGCAACCTCACCAGCTCGGTCTCCGACACCTCTCTCCCCTTGGCGGCCTTGGCCGCACCCTTTCCCTTGCTTGCCTTGAGCGCCATGGTGGTTGAGAAGAGGCAAGGGATATGAAAGCAATGGAGACATGTCGGCGGTGAGGAGAAGCAAGAACTCTGGTTTTTGCTCAAGCAAGAAGAAGGGGAATGGCGGTTCCAAGATTGGGAGGATCAGAGATGGTAAATGAGCAGTGCCCCTGTGGATTTCCCTTTTTTATGGGGAAGGCGCGAGCCACCTCTTTTCCATTTACTGCGGGGTGACGCATGCGTGCCACGCCCATCCCATGCGCGACCCCCACATCATGCGCCTGATGCAGGTCTTGGGGAAGCGCAACTGTCAGAAAGATCGCGACGGTCCACCTCTTCCACGCCCGCCCGAGCACTGATTTGGGCCTGGCCCAACTACGCCTTGCGCTTATGAGTGGCTCAGGCCCGGGACTCCTGTCGGTGTACAAAAGTACGGGTACTTCTGTACCCCTTACTTGTGCATGGGCAGTCGCAGCCACACCTGCGGCAGGGCTTGGCAAGGCAGAGGAAGATAAAATACAAAGACTACCAGGACAGATACTTGAAGAACAAGGAGTAGAGGGCGAGCAGGGCCTCCCCCGGCAACACCCTTGCCGGGGCGACCTGCGCAGCACCAGCAAGCCCATCGCCCTTGAAGCTGAGAGCTCTAACACCATCAACAACGTTAAGACCAAGATCTGAGAACACATGCTTGGTAGCATGCAGATCCTCACAAAGATTAATAGCCCACGGGTTCAGGTGGGACCAGAAGACGAAGACCCCCGGCAAGACCCTTGCCAGGGATGATCGCTGGGCCACGGCCAGGCCTGCACTCGGTAAAGATTTGCCATCTCGCCACTGCTCTAGTATGACGACCAGTGTGCCAACTAAGCAGACGCCTGCGTGGCGGCATCCAGATCTTCATGGAGGCTCTACCATCATGCCAACACAGCAGCTAGTTAGCCAGCATGGCGCTGCATGCATCGTCACCCTGGACACATGTCGAAGCAAGGAAGTGTGGCGGCGGACAAGATGGCTTTTGTTGCCGTCCCCAATAAAGGAAGAGGGCACGTAGCCAGCGCATTAAATGTGTTTGTCCTGCGGTGCCGAGCGATAAGCTCATACACTATAGCTTGCCACTTCCTGTGTGCCACTATGGCAACCCCTGTACGTATAAAAGGAGGCCCAAGGCATACAGAGAGGGGATTCAGACTTTTGGACCATGATCGCATCGTAGCTACTTCAAAAGCTCAAGAACACATATATCCAGACAAGCAGTACTAGGGTATTATGCATCTTTGCGGCCCGAACCTGGGTGAAATCCCCTAGGTGGTAACTTCTCGACCTGCTCTTCGTGCAGCTTATCCCCTGCCGAACGTAGAAGGGTTCCTTGTGACCCCATAGGTGTTCGTTTTCCCCGATAGTCTCCATTGTATCTATAATTTTTGATTGTTTCATGCCAATTTTCGACAACTTTCATATACTTTTGGCAACTTTTTTTACTATTTTTGGGACTAACATATTGGTCCGGTGCCCAGTGCCAGTTCCTGTTTGTTGCATGTTTTTTGTTTCATAGAATATCCATACCAAACAAAGTCCAAACACGATAAAAAACTTACGCGGACTTTTTTGGAATATATGTGATTTTTGGGAATTGGCATCAAAGCGAGATGATGCCCGAGGGGCCCATAAGCCCTGGAGGCACGCCCCCTACCTAGGGCGCGCCTGGCAGGCTTGTCGCCACCCCGTAAGGCGGTTGGTTCCCTTCTTCGGTCGCAAGAAAGATAATATCCGGATAAAAATCGTGTTAAAATTTTAGCCCAATTGGAGTTACAAATCTCCGGGAATTTAAGAAACTGTGAAAGGCCAGAATCTAGGAATGCAGAAACAGAAGGAGAGAGAGAGAGAGAGAGAGAGAG
>NC_041387.1:484610483-484648996 GCF_002162155.2 Triticum dicoccoides | reverse complement strand
AGAGATCCATTCTAGGTGGGGCTCCCGCCCCTCCGCCGCCATGGAGGCCCAGGACCAGAGGGGAAACCTTCCTCCCATCTATGGGGGAGGCCAAGCAAGAAGAAGAAGGAGGAGGGGGGGGGCTCTCCCCCTCTCCCGGTGGCGCCGGAACACCATCGAGGCCATCACCGTGATGGCGATCAACACCAACAACTTCGCCGCTGTCATCACCAACTCTCTCCCCCTCTATGCAGCGGTGTAACACCCCTTCTCCCCGCTGTAATCTCTACTTAATCTTGGTGCCCAACAATATATATTATTTCCGAATGATGTATGGCTATCCTATGATGTTTGAGTAGATCCGTCTTGTCCTATGGGTTGATTGATGATAATGATTGGTTTGAATTGTATGTTTTATTATTGGTGATGTCCTATGGTGCTCTCCATGTCGCGCAAGCGTGAGGGATCCCCGCTGTAGGGTTTGCAACATGTTCATGATTCGCTTATGGTGGTTTGCTAGAGTGACAGAAGCTTAAACCCAAGTAAGTAGGTTGTTTGCATTTGGGAGTAAAGAGGACTTGATACTTTAATTCTATGGTTGGGTTTACCTTAATGATCTTTAGTAGTTGTGAATGATTGCTAGAGTTCCAATCAAAAGTGCATATGATCCAAGTAGAGAAAGTATGTTAGCTTATGCCTCTCCCTCATGTAAAATTGCAATAATGATTACTGGTCTAGTTATCGGTTGCCTAGCGACAAATAACTTTCTTGTGACAGAAAGCTCTCTACTAAAACTAACTTAGTTATTTCTTCATCTAAATAGCCCCTATCTTTTATTTACGTGCTCTTTATTATCTTGCAAACCTATCCTACAACACCTACAAAGTACTTCTAGTTTCATACTTGTTCCAGGTAAAGCGAAAGTTAAGCGTGCATAGAGTTGTATCGGTGATCGACAAACTTGAGGGAATATTTGTTCTACCTTTAGCTCCTCATTGGGTTTGACACTCTTACTTATTGAAAGAGGCTACAATTGATCCCCTATACTTGTGGGTTATCAAGACCTTTTCCTGGCGCCGTTGCCGCGGAGTAATAGCGTGGGGTGAATATTCTCGTGTGTGCTTGTTTGCCTTATCACTAAGTAATTTTTATTTCCTGTTCTATGTTGTTCTCTATCTTAAGTTATGGATATGGAACATGAAATACCAAAAAAATTAGGTGTAATTACTACTTATAGAGATGGGGAACCCCCTAAAACCCTCGATGCTTGCTATGTGGAAAATATTAAACACTACTTTGATAATCATGAGAAAACCTCGTTCAACTTGATAATGAGAGACCCGTTGGATCAACGTGAATACTTTCGGGATTATCGCTTGACTCTGAAAGGGAAATTGTTATTGGATCAAGTTCATATGTTGCATTGGTATGCTTGGAATTTATGTCGGATATATGATTATACTTATTGCTCAAGGATGAAGGCTCCACACCTTCCCTTTTCATGTAAATTTAATGTTAATGAAACCTTGGCTTCTTATGCTAATGGTATATATGATTACTATGATGTGGAATGAACAGAAGAATTCTTCGCTTTTAAGGGTGCTTATGAAATTGAATCTTTGTTTGAAAAGTGTGAAAATCTTGATGATGTTGTTTACAGACCTGAAAATTATGCTATACTTAAATATTGCTATGAGAATTATGAATATAATGCTGATATTAATGAGTTTATTGAAAAAGTCTCCGCAATCCAAGAAGAGACTAATATTTTTGCAGGAATCTATGGAAGAAATTGTTGACACTGTGAGCTCATTAGATGAAAAATGAGGAGAGAGAAGAACAAAAGGAGGAAGAGCGGATCACCCGTGCCCACCTTCTAATGAGAGTAACTCTTTATCCCATACATTTTTTAATTTCCCTTCATGCTTACCGAAGGATGAATGCTATGATAATTGCTATGATCCCTTTGATTTGTTTGAAATATCCCTTCTTGATGAACTTGATGCTTGCTATGCTTGTGGCCATGATGCCAATATGAGTTATGCTTATGGAGATGAACTTTCTATAGTTCCTTATGTTAAGAATGAAATTGTTGCTATTGCACCCACACATGATAGTCCTATTATCTTTTTGAATTCTCCCAACTACACTCTATCGGGGAAGTTTGCACTTATTAAGGATTATATTGATGGGGTGCGTTCTACTACTAAACATGATGATTTTGATAGATATAATATGCATGTGCTTGCTGCTCCTACTTGCAATTATTATGAGGGAGGAACTACATCTCCACTTCTTTATGTTTCCAATACGATAAAATTGCAAGAAACTATTTATACTATGGATTGGCCTTTACTTTGTGTGCATGAATTGTTCTTTTATGACATGTCGATGCATAGGAAGAGGGTTAGACTTTGTAGTTGCATGATATATGTTCCTTTGTGGTCAATAATAAATTACAAATCATTTTTAATTAAAATTTTCTTTGATATACCTTGGGATCCGGGTGGATCCATTACTTGAGCACTATATGCCTAGCTTAACGGCTTTAAAGAAAGCGCTGCCAGGGAGACAACCCGGAAGTATTAGAGAGTCATTTATTTCTGTTCAGTGATTTTAAATAGTTTAAAACAAAAAAATAAAGTGGGGAACCTAAAACTTTTCAAAAACAAAAGTGAAAGTAAGAAGGACGAGCACCGTTGAAGTGGGGCAGCTCCTTGAACTTTGTTCATGCCCATGGAAACTTTGCAAATCTTGAATTACAGAAACTTTCAACAAAAATATTTACCCCCTTGAACAAATCCTTTGTATTATAAAAATAATGTGCCAAGATTTACCTTTAGGATGATTAGACTGCTTGTTTGGTTTGTGTGCAGTGCAAAAACAGAAACTTTGGCTGTAGTGCATGATTTTTCAATTTTTTACTGGAACGTCAAATATTTCTGAAATTTTCACATGGTACTGCTATGTAAATTGTTTATTTTGTCCTAATTTTCAGATTTTTTGGAGTTACAGAAATAGGGTAAATGTTCAGATTGCTGCAGATTGTCCTGTTTTTGATAGATTCTGTTTCGGATGCATTGTTTTGCGTGTTTTGATGGAACTGTGGACTTTATCATTTGTATTAGCCATGGAGAAGTTAGAGTATAGTAGTTATAATGCAAAAATAAAATATGAGTGGGTTTACAATAGTACTTAAAGTGGTGATTTTCTTTATTATACTAACGGATCTCACGAGGGTTTTGTTAATTTTTGTGTGATTAAAGTTTTCAAGTTTAGGGTGAGATCACGACAGATGAATGAATAAGGAGTGGCAAGAGCCTAAGCTTGGGGATGCCCGAGGCACCCCAAGGTAATATTCAAGGATTCCCAAGCAACTAAGCTTGGGGATGCCCTGGAAGGCATCCCCTCTTTCTTGTAACGACCATCGGTAACTTTACTTGGAGCTATATTTTTATTCGTCACATATATGCATAAATTCTTGGAGCATCGTGTGCTTTTTATTTTTATTTTAGTAATGCACCATGCTGGTATGAGATAGTCCTTTGGATGATTTATAGAATGCTTCATGCACTTCACTTATATCTTTTGAGTATGGCTTTATAGAATACTTCATATGCTTCACTTATATCATTTGAAGTTTGGATTACATGTTTCTCTTCACATAGAAAACCACCATTTGTAGAATGCTCTTTTGTTTCACTCATATTTGTTAGAGCATGGGCAAATCTTTTGTAGAAATAAGTAAACTCTCTTGCTTCACTTATATCTATTTAGAGAGTCATCAGGAATTGGTCATTCACTTGGTTAGTCATAAAATCCTACATAAACACTTGTAGATCACTGAATATGATATGTTTGATTCCTTGCAATAGTTTTGCGACATAAAGATGGTGTTATTAGAGTCATGCTAGTGAGTAATTGTGGATTGGTAGAAATACTTGTGTTTAGGTTTGTGATTCCCGAAGCATGCATGTATGATGAACCGTTATGTGATGAAGTCAGAGCATGATTTATTTTTGATTATCTTCCTCGTGAGTGGCGGTCAGGGAGGAGCGATAGTCTTTTCCTACCAATATATCCCCCTAGGGGCATGCGTATTAGTACTTTGCTTTGATGGCTAATAAATTTTTGCAATAAGTATGCGAGTTCTTATGACTAATGTTGAGTCCATGGATTATATGCACTCTCACCCTTCCACCATTGCTAGCCTCTCTAGTACCGCGCAACTAACGCCGGTGCATTAAACCCACCACATTCCCTTCCTCAAAATAGCTACCATACCTACCTATTATGGCATTTCCATAACCATTCCAAGATATATTTCCATGCAACTTCCACCGTTCCATCTATTATGATACGCACCATCATTGTCATATTGCTTTGCACAATCATAAGTTAGCTAGCATGATGTTTTCATGGCTTGTCCATTTTTTGATATCGTTGCTATGCTAGATCATTGCACATCCTAGTACACTGCCAGAGGCATTCACATAAAGTCATATTTTCTTCTAGTATCGAGTTGTAATATTGAGTTGTAAGTAATTAAAAGTGTGATGATCATCATTATTAGAGCATTGTCCCGTGTGAGGAAAGGATGATGGAGACTATGATTCCCCCACAAGTCAGGATGAGACTCCAGAATTAAAATAAAAAAGAGGCCAAAGAGCCCAAAAAGGAAAAAAAGGAGAAAATAAAAAAAATGAGAGAAAAAGAGAGAAGGGACAATGTTACTATCCTTTTCCACACTTGTGATTCAAAGTAGCACCATGTTCTTCATATAGAGAGTCTCTTGAGTTATCACTTTCATATACTAGTGGGAATTTTTCATTATAGAACTTGGCTTGTATATTCCGATGACGGGCTTCCTCAAATGCTTGGGGTCTTCGTGAGCAAGCAAGTTGGATGCACACCCACTTACTTTTCAGTTTGGGCTTTCATACACTTATATCTCTAGTGCATCCATTGCATGGAAATCCCTACTCACTTGCATTGATATCAACTGATGGTCATCTCCATAGCCCGTTGATGTGCCTAGTTGGCGCGAGACTTTCTCCTTCTTCTATTGATCCCTACCACTGCATTCTATTCCACCCGTAGTGCTATATCCATGGCTCACACTCATGTATTGCATGAAAGTTGAAAAGGCTTGAGAACAGTAAAAGCATGAAACAATTGCTTGGCTTGTCATCGGGGTTGTGCATGATGAAATACTTTGTGTGATGAAGATGGAGCATAGCCAGACTATATGATTTTGTAGGGATAACTTTCTTTAGCCATGATATTTTGAGAAGACATGATTGTTTATTAGTATGCTTGAAGTATTATTGTCTTTATGTCAAATTATAGACTATTGCTTTGAATCACTCGTGTCTTAATATTCATGTCGTGATTAGATTATATGATCAAGATTATGCTAGGTAGCATTCCACATCAAAAATTATCTTTTTATCATTTACCTACTCGACGACGAGCAGGAATTAAGCTTGGGGATGCTCATATGTCTCCGTTGTATCTATAATTTTTTATTGTTTCATGCCAAAATTCTACAACTTTCATATACTTTTGGCAACTTTTTTTTACCATTTTTGGGACTAACATATTGATCCAGTGCCCAGTGTCAGTTCCTGTTTGTTGCATGTTTTTTTGTTTGGTACAATTTCGTTTTTATCCCTAGTTCGTTCCTACCCACAGGTTTTGCCCTTACTTTTCGTGCCTGCTCAGTTTTGCCCTTAGGTTTTTCTCCAAGGTCATTCGAATGCCCTTCTGTCACGGCTCTATCCAGTCAATGCCATCTGACCATGGCGGAGCCCCGTTTTGGACATTTTTACCACAGGTCTGGATACCCCAGTCAACAAGGACTAGTCAATGGGGTGTTGGCTCCACATGTCATTGAAATTGGGCTAAGCTAACAGTAAAACTAGTTTAAACAACTAAGCTAATACTAACGGAGGCCCACTTGTCAGTGGGCCATTAGCCCACTAACTATACGAACGGACCCACTTGGCAGTGGGCCACTAGCTCCACTAACTAAACCTGTGCCCCGTGACCTAATCTAATATCCCTAAAAACTCTAATCGGTCCTGACAAAAAAAAATGAAATGGACTAAGAGGTCGGCTCGGGTACGGCCATGCCGGCATGCACGGCCAGTCGTGGGATCTCGCTGGAGCACGGCGTGCGGCCGTGGAACGTTGTGCATGAGAGGTTAATGGGAGCCGCTGGGCGCACGCGTGGCACGGCCGGCGAGGCACCACAGGAGCCACATATGAGCACGACCGGCGAACCGCCATCAAAGCTTATCGTGCGGCCGTAGAACATCACGCAAGGGTGCTGGGAGGAGCTCGGGAACTGCGGGTCGCATGCATGGCCAAACCGGTGATACTTAGTGGGGGAGTTGGGTGCTCGCGTGTGCACAACTAGGAGATGGAGCTCGCCGGAGCTTGGTGTGCAGGCGCGTTGGTGGTCTGCATGGGCAACGGCTTCCTTGATCCCGAAAGAAGGTGTCTCAGAGCTTTGCAATCACTAAATGAGCATCTCGGTCAAGTGAATCAACTAAGGGAGGCTGGAATCAACGCGCTCGTCATCATCTTCCTGATATGTCTCCAATGTATCTATAATTTTTTATTGTTCCATGCTATTATATTATCTATTTTGGATGTTTTATATGAATTATTATGCTACTTTATATTGTTTTGGGGACTAAACTATTAACCTAGAGCCCAGTGCTAGTTCCTATTTTTTCCCTGTTTTAGAGTTTCGCAGAAAAGGAATACCAAACGGAATAAAACTTTTGCGATGATCTTTCTTGGACCAGAAGAAAACCAGGAGACTTGGAGATGAAGTCGGAGGAGCAACAAGGCGGCCACAAGGGTGGAGGCCGCACCCCCTATCTCGTGGGCCCCTCTTGGGTCTCATGACCTAATTCTTTCGCCTATATATACTCTTATACCCCAAAACCACCAGGGGCATCCACGAAAACACTTTTCCACCGCCGCAACCTTCTATACCCGTGAGATCCCATCTAGGGGCCTTTTTCGGCGTCCTGCCGGAGGGGGATTCGATCACGGAGGGCTTCTACATCAACACCATTGCCCTTCCAATGAAGCGTGAGCAGTTTACCTGAGACCTACGGGTCCATAGCTAGTAGCTACATGGCTTCTTCTCTCTCTTTGATTCTCAATACCATGTTCTCCTCGATGTTCTTGGAGATCTATTCGATGTAATACTCTTTTGTGGTGTGTTTGCTGAGATCCGATGAATTGTGGATTTATGATCAGATTATCTATGAATATTATTTGAACCTTCTGAATTCTTTTATGCATGATTTAATGTCTTTGCAAGTCTCTTCGAATTATCGGTTTGGTTTGGCTAACTAGATTGGTTCTTCTTGCAATGGGAGAAGTTTTTAGCTTTGGGTTCAAACTTGCAGTGCCCTTTCCTAGTGACAGTAGGGGCAGCAAGGCACATATTGTGTTGTTGCCATCGAGGATAAAAAGATGGGGTTTTCATCATATTGCTTGAGTTAATTCCTCTACATCATGTCATCTTACTTAATGCATTACTCCATTCTTTATGAACTTAATACTCTAGATGAATGCTGGATAGTGGTCGATGTGTGGAGTAATAGTAGTAGATTGATTCGTCTCCAACGTATCTATAATTTTTGATTGTTCCATGCTGTTATATTATCATTCTTGGATGTTTCACAATCATTTTATAGTCATTTTATATCATTTTTTGGTACTAATCAATTTACATATTGCCAAATGCCACACCAAGTTACGATGATTTTTTATGGACCAGAAGGAAGAATTTGGGCCTTGGTTGCACCTGGGGGAGTCCCGAGGAGGGGACAACCCACTAGAGCGCGCCAGGAGACCTAGGCACGCCCTGGTGGGTTGTGCCCACCTCGGGTGCTCCTGGACCACCTCTTTGCTCTATAAATACCCCAATATTTCAGAAACCCTAGGTGAGTCGACGAAATATTCATCCAGCCGCCGTAGAGTCCAGAACCACGAGATCCAATCTAGACACCATCACGGAGGGGTTCACAATTCTATTGGTGCCTCTCCGATGATGTGTGAGTAATTCTTTGTAGACCTACGGGTCCGTCGTTAGTAGCTAGATGGTTTCCTCTCTCTCTCTCTCTCTTTTGATTATCAATACAATGGTCTCTTGGAGATCCATATGATGTAAGTCTTTTGGCGGTGTTTTTGTTGGGATCCGATGAACTTTGAGTTTATGATCAGATCTATGTTTTTATCCATGAAAGTTATTTGAGTCTTCTTTGTTCTCTTATATGCATGATTGCTTATAACCTCGTATTTCTTCTCCGATATTTGGGTTTTGTTTAGCCAACTTGATATATTTATCTTGCAATGGGAAGAGGTGCTTTGTAGTGGGTCTGATCTTACGGTGCTTGATCCCAGTGACAGAAGGGGAGCCGACATGTATTTATCATTGCTACTAATTAAGGATAACAAGATGAGATCTATATCTGCCGCAATAGATAAATGGATCTCGTCTACATCATGTCATCGTTCTTATTGCATTACTCCGTTTTCTCATGAACTTAATACACTAGATGCATGCTGGATAGCGGTCGATGTGTGGAGTAATAGTAGTAGATGCAGGCAGGAGTCGGTCTACTAATCTTGTATGTGATGCCTATATAATGATCATTGCCTGGATATCGCCATGATTATTTTAAGTTCTATCAATTGCCCAACAGTAATTGTTTTCGCACCGTTTGCTATTTTTCTCGAGAAGCCACTAGTGAATCCTACGGCCCCCGGGTCTCTTTTCATCATATTTGCCTCTGCGATCTATTTTCTCTTGCATTTATTTTCAGATTTGTTAAACCAAAAATACAAAATACGTTGCTGCAATTTATTTGTTCCGCGATCTATTTATCATATCGACAAATTTACCTCACGTCCTTTGCCTATCTTGAGGCGCTGTACCCCGAAATGGATTAACACGTTGGGTGGCCAGGTGTTGTTCTTTGTGTGCAGGGGCTGTTTACGTTGTGTTGGTTGGTTCTCCTACTGATTCGGTAACCTTGGTTTCATATCTGAGGGAAATACCTACCGCCGCTGTGGTGCATCATCCCTTCCTCTTTGGGGAAATACCAACGTAGCTTCAAGCGACATCAAAAGGAATTTCTGGCGCCGTTGCCGGGGAGGATCTTCAACATCAACCAGGTTCCTAATCACAAATCTCATCTCCTCGCAATTTACATTATTTGCAATTTGCCTCTCATTTTCCTCTCCCCCACTTCACAAAACATTGCCGTTTATTTGCCTTCTTTTTCGTTTGCCTTTTTCTCGTTTGATCTTTTGCTTGCTTGTGTTGTCATGTGGCTTCTATTTGCTTGCACGTCACTTGCTAAAAATTTATTGATATGGATCCTCATCCACTTGCTAATATTTTTAAGAGATCCAATTATCATGAACAAATTGCTAGCGATTTGAGTACACTAGATTATCTTTATGAAGTTTTGCTTGAGATTCATGAATCTGAAAATTGTGATGAAGAAATTTATGAAGTGATTCATGATAGCTCTTTGAATGAGAAGCATGATTGCAATGATTTTACTATAAATTCTATTTAATGTCAATTGTGCTAATAATATGCAAAACCCCAAGCTTGGGGATGCTAAGTTTGCTATGTCCACTACATATTGCAATGATCATGATTGGGGTGATTCTTATTATGACCTTCAAAATTTATTTAAGCTCCATGATGAATATGAGATTGATAACAGTGTTTGCAATAATATTGAAAGTGGATTTGGAAGAGTGTCAACTTTAGATCCCACTAATTTGGAGAATGTTCAATCTTATGAAATTTTTGATAAAAGTGGGTTTGGTGAGGTCATGACTTTAGTTAATGTTAATCCCACTATTTTGGAAGAGTGTCAACCTTGCATGCATGTGGATCATGTAGAGAATATGTTATGTGATAGATATATTGTTGAATTTGAATATGATCCCACATATAATTATTATGAGAGAGGGAAATATGAAGTTACTTCTCTTCATGTTGACATTGCTATTGTTTCTTTCTTCTTCCTTGCATATGCTAGATCTTGCTTGTCTTGCTAATTTTTTTCCTATAAAATTTGTATTCATAGGAAGTATGTTAGACTTAAATTTGTTTGCCATATGATACATGATCCTCTCTTCATATTTCAATTACTATCCTTTATGTGAGCATCATTGAAATATTATGCCTAGCTAAGGGCGTAAAACGATAGCGCTTGTTGGGAGGCAACCCAATGAATAAAATTTATTTTTGCTTTTTGATTTCTATTCTTGAGTATTAGCAAAATTATTCTACTGTTATGATTGTGCTTTTTCGTGTTTTAATTAGTGTTTGTGCCAAGCAATGCCTTTGGGAAGACTTTGGTGAAAGTTTACTGAATCTTGCTGAAAAACAGAAACTTTTGCGCTAGCGAGATTCGTTGTCATTTTTAACAGAAGGGTGCTTTTAAGTTGAATATTTTTGAAGAGGATTAATAGAAAAATTACTCACTTTTACCAATATATTTCATAATTTTTGGAGTTACAGAAGTATTTGAAATATTCAGATTGCTATAGACTGTTCTGTTTTTGACAAATTCTGTTTTCTTTGTGTGTGTGCTTGTTTTGATGATTCTATGGTTTTCTTTGATGATTTTTTGCCATAGAAAAGTTGGAATATAGTATATATAATGCAAAAACAAAATAAGAATATGTTTGCTACAATACTTATAGTAGTGGTTTTGTTTCTTATACTAACGAATCTCATGAAGGTTTTGTTTGAGTTTTGTGTGATTGAAGTTTTGAAGTTTTGGGTTATCTTACGATGGATGAAGGAATAAGAATAAGCAAAAGGCTAAGCTTGGGGATGCTCGAGGCACCCCAAGATAATATTCAAAGAATTAGCAAGCAACTAAGCTTGGGGATGCCCCCGAGTGGCATCCCCGCTTTCTTCTAACAACCATCAGTATTTTACTTGAAACTATATTTTTATTCGTCACATGATATGAGTTTTGCTTGGAGCGTCTTGTATGATATGAGTCTTTGCTTGTTTTTCTTTGTTTTTTAAGTGTCAAATCTTTTCTAGACACACCCTTTTTAGAGAGCCAAAAAATTATGCTATGCTTGCTCCTATGCTTCACTTAAATTTTTAGAGCCATGGACTTGCTCTAGTACTTCACTTATATCATTTTGAGCACGGTGTGCTTTGTTAGTTTTGAAGAAATGCTCTCATTCTTCACTTAGATTTATTTGGGAGTTAGTAAATTTTGAAGAAATTCTCTCTTGCTTCACTTAGATTAATTCGAGAGAAAGAAAAAAATTATGCTCATGATCTGCACTTATATTTATTTGAGCTTATCAAAAGCAACATTTGAAAATAGTTCCAAAATGATAGATATCCAAGGAGGATACAATAAATACTATCATGAAGATCATTGGATAAAATAAACTTGATTCTTAGTAATGGTTTTTAGATATGACGATATGATATGTGAGTCATGTTGATGAGTAATTGTGCTTTAGTAAGAATATTTATGTTAAGGTTTGTGATTCCCTATGCAAGCACAAAAGTCAATAGTTATGCAATGAAATTTATATCCTACTTATGGTGCATCATTCGGTGTTACTTATGCTTAATGCTTGGGTACGAGATTTTTCACTTGTTGGTTGGTTGCTTCTCAATCTTTTTGCTAGCCTTAATTTTGCAGTAAGTACGATCACTACTTGTGCATCCAAAACCCTTTAAACCAGTTTTGCCATATGAGTCCACTATACCTACCTATATGCGGTATTTCCATGCCATTCTAAGCAAATTTGCATGTGCCATCTCTAATGTTCAAAATAAATTTCTCTTTTGTGTGCTCTACTACTCGCGAGGCGGAAAAGGGTAGCCAATATTTTCCATGCTAAATGTGTTATTCTCACGATGAGTGTTTATTCACTTGTCATTGCACGAGAGTATGGCAAAGGTATTAGGGATGCCCAATACCGAAATGAAAAATGAATTTACTTTATGTTGTCAAATAATAAATTCCTTGGAAAGTGTTGTTATGGAAGGCACCCGTGGATACGGCTAGCCATGGAAAGTGAAAGTTATGGTGGAAAAAGGAATAAACTTTATTTTCTGTTTGGGAACCGCCTATGATGTATCTAGCATGGGAAGTGTTGGGATGCTCCAAGTCGTTTTCGTTGGTAGGAAAAGTATGCCTCTGAAAAATAATTTTATCTCTCAATTTAAGCTTTGAGCTCTGGCACCTCTGCAAATCACTACTTCCCTCCACGAAAGGCCTTTCTTTTACGTATGCAATGTTTATTTTGAATTTGAGTATCCATCTTCTCTTATAAAGCACCAACTAAGGGGCACTATGATCGTATTTGAGCATTGGGTGTAGCTAATATTCGAGTGTGTTTCATGAATGGATCATTGATTGAGCATGATGGGATAGGGGTAACTTGCTTTAGCGTTGATATTTTGAAAGACATGGTTTGTTGTTGGTATGCTTGAGTATTAAAGTCTTCATGTCAAAACTAGATGATTGCTTTGAATCATATAAAAGTCCATATGTCCATGCTATAAAGAAAAGAATGTGATGAACATGTTAGGCAGGATTCCACAACAAAAATTCTGTTTTTATCATTTTCCAACTCGAGGACGAGCAGGAATTAAGCTTGGGGATGCTGATACGCCTCCAACGTATCTATAATTTTTGATTGTTCCATGCTGTTATATTATCATTCTTGGATGTTTTACAATCATTTATAGTCATTTTGTATCATTTTTCGGTACTAACCTATTTACATAGTGTCGGGGAAATTGATCCACGACCACCTATGGGACCGGCGGACCGAGTCCCTTTCGGTTCGGTGGGGGGCGGAGATCGCACGAAGAGGGGATCGAGGCGAAGCACACGAGCAGTTTACCCAGCTTAGGAGCTCTCCGCAGAGATAACACTCCTACTGCTGCATGTTTTAGTGTATTATGTTCTTGCTCGGGAGCGTTGAGTGCTACAGTACACTCTAGCAGCTAACGAGACCGAGCGTGAGTGTTTTTCTGCCTTCAAACTGAGACGAACCCCCTCTACGTTGCGCATGGGCCTCCTTTTATATGCTCAAGGGGTCACCGACAGGTGGCAACGTAGACAAGGGTAAAAATGGAAAAGGAGTTGCGGTTGGTACAACTACCCGTATAGTGTATCCTACCTAACCCTGACGGCAGGGGACAAAGGCATTAAAATGCCCGTCTGTGTCGCCCAAACAGTGCAGAAAAGGACCGTCAGGGACGCCACCGTTCGCCATGATGGTAATCTTGTCAGCGTCGCTTGCCACCTCGCACCGCTGGCTGCACAGCCTCTTGCCACGCGTGCCTGGAAAGGCCCCAGGGCGACACGTTGGTGGATGTGCTGGAGCGCGGGTATAGGGTGGTAGCTTGTCGCGGCAAGTTCCTTGCCGCGGTCGTTGTCTTGTCGCGCCCGGAAGCTTGTCGCTCACCGGGCCTTGCCGGGATGCGTGGCGCGTCGCGGTAAGTTCCTTGAGATGCCTTGGTTGGCCTTCCCGGCAAGCTCCTCTTGCCGGGGCCTTGTCTCCTTGGATTGAATACTTTGTTCTTGAATGGCTCCAAAGGAGCCACGGAGGATCTTGCGGTCGCCCGGCAAGCCTTGCCGCGGGGTGCTGCAACTGCCTGTGCACAAGTTCACGATACTAGGGTACCCCTACTCTAGTACACCGACAGAAGCCCCCGGGCCTGGGCCACACACGGTGCTGAGCACTGTTGGGCCAGGCCCAAAGCAGGGCACGGGCACGCGCGGCCTGGGTTACGCCGTATGTTACTCCGTATCCACCGCGCCCTCCCCCAACGGCACTCGTCGAATGCGGCGTCATGGGAGAGATCGTGGGTGGTTTCTTTATTCAGAAAAGCGGAATGTCCGCCCCCGCCCTCTTTATAAGCAGGGGAAACAGGGGCGGTTCGCCCATCTTGCCGGTTGTTACTCCATTCTCGAAAATCTCCGCTGCTCCCCCCTTCTTCCCAAAGTCGAAAGAGAGCAGCGCTCCACCCCCCATTTCCACCGTTACCACCGACGCCGCCGATCTCCCCCGCCACCTCCGCCATGGCTCCGAAAGCCGACAAGGGGAAGGGCGTGAAGTCAGCCGAGGCGCAGCGGCTCGCGGCGCTGCGAAAGGAGCGGGCAATCTTCCCCCCTCAGCTTGACGTGAAGGAGCTGAGGGAGTACTACTACCTCTTCTGGTCGACGGAGACGCGAGCGCATCCGCGCACGAGGGTACTCTCAGCTGCCGCTTCGGGACTGGCTCCGAATGGGTACCCCTTCTTCGCGTTGTTCTTCTACTGCGGGCTCTGCCCGCCCTTCTCTGATTTTTTCTGTGACATCATGAACACCTACGGGTTCCGCCTCCTTGACTTCACCCCAAAGGCCGTTCTGACCATGGCAGTTTTCGCACATCTCTGCGAAAACTTTGTCGGAGTCCATCCAAACGTAGCCCTTTTCTGCCACTTATTTATGCCCCGAGTCGAGAGAGGAGAGCCCCTTGCCGGCGGAATCGCTTGGATCTCAAGAACTGGCAAGAAGGACGCTTATCTGGAGGGAGAGCTCCGCAGCAAATGGGAAGAATGGAGAGTAGAGTGGTGCTGGATTGTCGAGGAGAACCCGCAGCCATTTACCGCCCTGCGCCAAGCCCCAGTAGTGCGCGGCAACGATTGGAGCAACGTGGCCTCGGAAGATGATAGGCTGAAGATTGCCGTCACCCGGATCTTACGCCTCAGGCTTGCCGGGCTCACCGTAGGCGCCGTTGGCGCAGATTTTCTTCGCCGCCGCATCGCCCCCCTTCAGGAGAGGAGGAGACCCGCTTGGGAGTTCCAGAACTCGGCGGATATCATGAGGCTGCGCCCGGGCCTCAACTTCAACTTCACTGTCTTGGAACTGGACGCGATGCTCCTGGAACTGTTCAAGCGCGATCCTCAACATCCATTCATGTTGCCGAGGAGTGTCGCTCCGTTGTGCAACAATTCCTCGCTCGACCGCATCCGTGCAATGATGCCGCTGTGCGATTCACATGGAATTGTTCCAACTTGGCAAGAGCCTGCAGACGACGTCGTGCAGGAGTTCTTCAACAGCTTGGTAGAAGTGCCGGTCCGCCCCGATGAACAGAAGAGCCTCACCCGCGACACCACCGATGCGGAGATGCAGCGCATCGCCACTAGGCTGGAAGAGGCGGTGGCAGCAGTTGCCGTGGGCGAGTTTGGATTCACCGTGGAGGAGGCAGAGGCAGCAGAGGCGGCAAGCCTTGCCGACCGAGAGGAGCTTGTCAGCGAGGAAGAACTTGTCGGGCCTGAATCTGAGTCGAGCGAGCCCGCCGAAGGCGCGAGCGACCCGTTGAGGATCGGCCCCTCCTCCTCCCCACCTTTAGCCAGCTCGCCGCAAGCGGAGCCCCCAGCTCCAGCAAGAAGGCGTCTCCGCAGGGCCGGGGACGTGGCGGGGCGGCAGATGGGTCAACAGCCGCCGCACCGCGCGACGCGCTCGACCGCGGCAAGCACTGTTGCCGCGGGAGCACCTCACGCCGCTGCGGCAACTGGAGCGGGGTCTTCCTGGTCCACCGCCACCGCCCCTGCCAAGCGGACAAGGGAACCTACTCCTCCGCCTCGTCGCACCGGAGGCGATCCGGACTTCGACCTCTCCGTGCTCAGCTCCGACGAGGAAGAAGAAGAGTAAGATTCTTTGCTGTACTTGTAGTTCTTCAATTTTTGCTGTTTTGTCTTGTCTCTGATTTGCTTTACTCCGAACTCATTCCTTTTCAGGACTCTGGCCCAGAGAGCGGCGAAGAGAGCCAAGGTCCTGGTGATTGTCATCGAGGACGAATCCACCGCGACAGCAGTGGGCGTGTCCGAGACCACCTTGCCGGACCCGGCAACTTTTCCCCCAAGCAGCCCCCAGCGCAGCCCCCAGCGTAAGTATATAGTTTACTTCTTGCTGTCAGGCGCGTATTGGTGCTCTTGCTTTGCTGATACCTGATTGTTGGTTTGTGTAGGAGCAGAGCAGCCTCACCAGGAGTGCCCGGAAGCCGCTCCCGAAATGCCATCTGCTTCGACTACACCACCAAGGGAGGATTCCTCGGCAAGGGAGCGTTCTCCGGCAAGGGAGAATTCTCCAACAAGGAACAGTTCTCCGGCAAGGGATAGCACCAGCGACCCCCCTGTGGTGGAGACCGCGGCTGCAGATCCAGGTAATCCTCTCGCTTGAGAACTTCCCTTGGGTTCTTCTTCTTCTTCTGATTTTCTTTTTTGAATATTTGCTTGACTTTTCTCCCCTCTTCGGTCGTCAGATCCACCTGCCATGGAGCCGATGGAAACCGAGGTCGCCGGCAAGGAGAACGCGCGCGGCAACAACAACGACGCCGCTGCCACCGAAGAAGAGGCCGGCGTTGATGATCCCGCCGGCAAAGAGGCCGCCAAAGCTGCCGCCGCAGAAGCTGGCGAGGGTTCCGGCGATCGCACTGACGGCCCTGAGGCCGTAGGAGCGTCAGGCGCTACGCCGACCGCCGATCCCTCCGCCGCTGCAGCAGCGCCAGGCTCCGAAGAGCCCCAGCCCGGCGCCTATTTGAAGGCCGGTGACGGTATCTTCATCAAGCTCCCCTGGGCGTCAAGCTCCAGGGCGCCGGTCGAAGGAGAGATCTTGGATGGAGAGGTGCTCGCCTCCGCCGGGCTGACGCTGGTTGACGCGCCAAGTAGCAGCAGCGAAGAGCCTGAGGAGGAGCGGCTGCTGCGGAAGCTGTTGTCACTCTACCGCGCCCGACAAGCCTAGCTGGCATCCCGAGAAGTGCTTGTCGTGAAGGCGGGAGTGGACATCGAAAAGCGCGCGGAGGCGCTCCGGGGTCTCAGGCAGGAAGCTCTCCGATCCCTAGCAAAGGAGCGAGAGCAACTCTCCGAGGAGCGGAAAGCCTTCCTCCTCGGGAAGGCTGAGGTTGAAGAGCAGCAGCGGCTTGCTACCGAGAAGCTATCTGCGCAGGAAGGCGAATTGGCGCAGCGCAAGGTCAACCTTGACAGCCACGAGGAGGAGCTTGCCGCGCGCGAGCAAGCAATTGGGGGGCTCTCAAGGAAGCAAAGGACGCTGCAGCAGCTGCCGAAGCCGCCAAGAAGGAGCTGGAGACGAAGATGGCGCAACTGGAGGCCGATCTTAAGGCGAGCGGCGAGGAGCTTGCTGCGCTCAAGCGTGAGCGCGAGAAGGACGCCCACGCCCATGGCGAGCTGCAGGGTCGTCTTGCCGAGAGGAGCAAGGAGCTCAGCACCGCCAAGGACTCCAATGCAGATCTTGAGTTGAAGCTGACCACTTTGACTCAAACGCTGGACGGCGCCAGGGAGCAGGAGGTGGCCTTGAAGGAGTAGATCAAGGCCGACGAGGTGCTGCTGGCGAATGCTGCTGCCGCCCAGAACAGTTTCAGGCAGACTGTGGAGCACTGGACCGAGGGTCTCGTGGATGCTGCCGCAACCATCGACAGGGAGTTGGCGCAGCTGGGGATGGAGGATTTTGGATATCCCTCCGATGAGCACCTCCAACCTAGCGCCAAGCTCAGCTTGTTCTTCAAGGGCGTGGCGACGGCCCTCCAGCGGCTCCAGGAGAAGATCCCAAAGCAGCTGGCTGACGAGTCACGCAAGATCTGCGCGGGGGCTCTTCAGAAGGTGCTGGTGAAGGTGGCCTTCCGCAACCCAGGCCTCAACCTCACCAATGTCCTCAGGTCCTTGCCGCTGGATGCTGATCTGGAAGCGCTCAAAGTCCTTGTCGCACCCATTGTGGACAAGGTGAGCGAGATCAAGAGGGTTGAGGGCGATCGCGTAGATTAGGCCGCCCGTCTTTTCTTTTTCTTTGTCGCTGCTGGTCATGTCATGAGAACAATCTGTTAGAGCTGCGACAAGCTATCTTGTAATATGGCTCTATTTTGGGTAGTGATGGCTGTGTTATTTCCTTTACTTGATCCCTTCCTTTGTATGTTTTTGCCCTACGCTTTTAGGAAACTTGTCAGCGCAGGCACCTTGAGCCGCGAGCGCTGAGTGCGGGACGTCAGCAGCCTGCTGGCGGTTCCGCTACCGACAAGAAACCTTGTCGCAACTAGTCGCAGCTCTCTTAAATTGTTGAGCGGACTCGAAACAAAGTCAGGGCGCAACTAGCTACGAGTTGGTTCCTCCGTGCACAGGTTTCCCATACAAAGCACGGTCGTTCGAGGAAGATAACTTTAAAATTTTAAAACTGATTGCTCAAACTTTAGCAACTTAGCTTTTCTGTCGTTTGCTTCCCGGTAAGGCGAAACTTCCTCGAACGATGCTGGGTCCATACCAGTATCTTCTCCTTTCCCCCTGGCAAACTTGTGGGCGAGGGAACCTTCCTTTCTTTGGGAAAGAGAAAGAAGAGAAAAATAAAGATATGGAGCCTTACGGCTCGTTATTGCTTACCGGGGGTAGGTGCTGCACGAAGTGTCAGATAACGCATGTGAAAAAATAGTAGAAAGCATGAAACTGACAAGATGTGCGGGGCACATGGGCTTTACTTATGCACGGGGTCTGCGCCCGGCTTTGTACAAAGGATTACATGCAACATCGGCAAGACTTGTACAAAAGGTGGTTGCCGGAACAGGTTCTGGCAACCGCGCCCTATGGGTAAAACTTACGAAGATGCTCAATGTTCCAGGAGTTTCTCACCGGAATGCCATCTTCGGTCTCAAGGCAGACAGCGCCAGGCCTAGTGACTCGTTTCACCCGGTAAGGGCCTTCCCACTTTGGCGTCAACTTGTTGGAATTCTTGGCGGACTGAACACGCCGAAGAACAACGTTGCCTTCCTCGAAACTTCTGGCATTAACTTTGCGGCTATGGTAGCGGCGCAAAGCTTGCTGGTATCGAGCAGCTCGTACAACAGCCTGAAGACGGTCTTCCTCAAGGAGCAGCGCGTCATCTTGTCGGAGCTGCTCTTGCTCAAGCTCATCATAAGCGAGCACTCGAGGTGACCCGTATATGAGTTCCGTGGGGAGAACTGCCTCTGCTCCATAGACTAGAGTGAAAGGTGTCTGGCCAGTGGCTCGATTTAGCGTCGTTCTGATCGACCAAAGAACCACCGGCAGCTCCTCAATCCAGTTCTTTCCGCACTTGCGCAGCTTGTCGAAAGTCCTGGTCTTGAGCCCACGCAGCACTTCAGCATTCGCCCTCTTTGCTTGACCGTTGCTTCTCGGATGAGCAACAGAAGCGAAGCAGACCTTGGCGCCAAGATCTTGGACGTACTGCATGAAGGTGCGGCTCGTGAATTGCGTGCCGTTGTCGGTGATGATCCTGTTACGGATTTCGAAGCGGCAAACAATCGACCTGAAGAACTTGACTGCTGACTGTGCTGTCACCTTCCTCACTGCTTCCACTTCCGGCCACTTTGTGAACTTGTCGATTGCAACGTACAAGTACTCAAAGCCCCCGACAGCTCGGGGAAAGGGGCCGAGGATGTCGAGCCCCCAGACCGAAAATGGCCAGGATAAAGGGATCGTTTGGAGAGCTTGAGCTGGCTGGTGTATCTTCTTGGAACGGAACTGGCACGCTTCACACTTGGTTACTTGTGCAGTTGCATCCTGGAGGGCTGTCGGCCAAAAGAAACCTTGCCGGAACGCTTTGCCGGCAAGTGCTCTTGCGCCAATGTGGTGGCCACATATGCCTCCATGTATCTCTGCCAACAGCTTTTGTCCTTCTTCCCGGTGAATACACTTCAATTTCACACCGTTAAGTCTTCTTCTGTACAGTGTGTTGTCGACAAACTGGTACATACTTGACTGCCGGGCTACTCTTTCCGCTTCTTCTTGCTCTTCGGGAAGTTCTCCTGTCTGAAGGAAATGGACAATCTGTTGCGCCCATGCTGGAGCTTGTGGCTCGACAACAAGGACTAAAGGCATATCTGCTGCTGCGGGAACATCCGCTTCTACGGCGAGAACCTATGGTTCAGCCGGAGCTTGACGTTCCCCGGCAAGCTTGCCGGAGCAAAACTTGTCGGGAGCATCTGCTTCAACGGAACAAACCCTAGGGCTTGTTGGAGCAGACTGCTCCTCAGCATCCTTGGTGTTGATCTTGAGGACTTTCTTGGCGGTGGCTTCGGGGAGCTCTGCCGGAAAATAGTCACCAGAAATCAACTTCCTCTTCTTGCTCTGTCCAGTTGATGGCGTTATGGACGGTTGAGTCAGCTTGAGCACAAAGATCCCTGGTTCCACAGGTAACTTACGTGCGGCGCACTTCGACAGGCCATCGGCAATGTCATTTTGAGCTCTTGGAATATGTTCCATCTGTAGGCCGTCAAAGTGCTCTTCTAGCTTTCTCACTTCATCAACGTAAGCTTCCATCAATGGACTCAGATAATTCTTGTTCACTTGGCGGACGACAAGCTGTGAGTCACCCCTGACAATGAGCTTCTTGATCCCAAGGTCTGCTGTGATCCTGAGACCGGCAAGCAAACCTTCATACTCTGCAGTATTGTTTGTTGCTTGCTCCTTGGGAAAGTGCATCTGGACTACGTACATGAGGTGCTCTCCGGTGGGTGCAACAAGTAGCACGCCGGCACCGGCGCCTTGCAGCGAGAAGGCACCATCAAAGTACATCAGCCACTCTTTGCTTGCTTCCTTGACGGGGATGCTCGTTTTTGGAATTTCTTCATCTGGAGTTGGCGTCCACTCCGCTATGAACTCTGCTAATGCCCTGCTTTGGATAGTTGTAGTGCTCTCAAACTTGAGGCCAAAACTTGACAGTTCCATTGCCCACTCGACAATCCTGCCCGTTGCTTCTGGATTTTGCAGTATCCTCTTCAGCGGAAAACGAGTGACGACTGTGATCTCATGTGCTTGGAAGTAATGGCGCAGCTTTCTCGAGGCCATGAGAAGGCCGAAAAGCAATTTCTGCACACCAGAGTACCTTGACCTAGCCCCCTGCAGAAGGGAACTGACAAAGTAAACTGGGCGCTGCACCATTCTTTTCTGCATCTTTTCATGTGTCTGCATAGATCCATCTTTGTCGGGACCAGAGCTTGCTGGTGAAGTCCCTTTCTTGTCACTGGATGCACTTGCCATGGCTGCTGGCTCATCATCTGGCTCCCTCTCCGCTACTAACGCAGCACTAACCACTTGATTGGTTGCCGCTATATACAGCAGCAACTTCTCTTGTGGCTTAGGTGCGACAAGTTTTGGAGTGGAGGACATGTATCTCTTTAAGTCCTGCAGTGCAGCCTCCGCTTCCGGAGTCCATTTCATTGGACCTACCTTTTTCAATATTTTGAAAAATGGCAGGGCGCGCTCAGCAGACCTAGAGATAAACCTGCTGAGAGCAGCTACGCAACCGGCAAGTCTTCGTACATCCTTGACGCGCTTTGGTGCTTCAATCTACTCAATGGCCTTGATTTTGTCGGGATTGGCTTCAATTCCGCGCTGAGACACGAAGAACCCGAGAAGCTTGCCGGAGGGGACTCCAAACACACACTTCTCGGGGTTAAGCTTGAGGTTGATCTTGCGCAGATTTGTAAAGGTTTCGTCTAAATCTTGGATCGGAGTTGCCTTGTCCTTGCTTTTGACCACCATGTCATCCATGTAGGCTTCCACATTTCTGTGCATTTGTGGCTCAAAAGCATCATGGACTACTCTTGCAAATGTTGAACCATCATTTTTTAAACCAAAAGGCATTCGTACGAAACAGTATGTCCCACATGGGGTGATGAATGCGGTTTTCTCCTCATCCTCTTCTGCCATGAAGGTCTGATGGTATCCTGAGTATGCATCAAGAAATGAAAGCAAGTCACATCCGGCCATGGAGTCAACAATCTGGTCGATACGCGGCAAGGGAAATGGGTCTTTGGGACAAGCTTTATTGACATCGGTAAAGTCGATACAAAGCCTCCATTTCCCGTTTGCCTTGCGCATGACTACAGGATTGGCCAACCACGTAGGATGGAGCACTCCTCTGACAAGGCCTGCTGCTTCCAACTTCTTGATTTCTTCCGCGATGAATTCTTGGCGCTCCACTGCCTGTTTTCTGACTTTCTGCTTGACGGGCCGCGCATGAGGACATACGGTAAGATGGTGCTCGATTACTTTCCTAGGAACACCGGGGATGTCAGACGGTTGCCATGCAAACACGTCGACATTCGCCCGCAGGAAAGCAACGAGCGCGCTTTCCTATTTAGGGTCGAGGGTGGCACTGATGGTGAAGGTACCACCAGTGCCGTCCTCCTTGGCGGACACCTTCTTGGTCTCTGGTGGAGCTACCATTGTCTTCTTACACTTGCTGGTGGAGCTCGATGGTGCGTCCTCGACGGTAGCGCAGCACTCCGAAGAGCTGCGCTTGCCGGAGTGGGCATCAGAACTCTTGCTGGACTTGGTCTTCTTCTTTCCCCCGGGAGCTTCAACGGCAAGTGATCTGCGATCTGTTGCGACTGCTGCTTCCCGATAGATCTTGTCGGCGCAGATAAGAGCATCCTTCTTGTCGCCAGGGACATAGATGACACTTATCGGGCCTGGCATCTTCAGCATGTTGTACGCATAGTGAGAGGCTGCCATGAATTTGGCGAGTGCTGGACGGCCAAGTATCCCATTGTAAGGCAATGGAAAGTCGGCAACGTGAAAAGTGACCCTCTCAGTCCTGAAGTTCAACTCGCTGCCAAATGTCACCAGCAACGTGATCTTTCCCTTCGGCTTGCTTCTTCCCGGACTAATTCCTTGGAATGTGCCGGTCTCTTCGAGCTCGCCATCAGGGATCTGGAGTTTCTGGAGTACCGCGGAGGAGATCAGGTTCAAGCCGGCCCCGCCGTCAACTAGCATCTTAGTGACCTTGAGGTTGCGGATAGTTGGTGAAACCAACATCAACAAGCACCCGACCGCAGTTATGCGATCAGGGTGGTCCTCAATATCAAAGATGATAGGCGTGCTGGACCATTTCAGAGGCTTGCATGACTCGACGGGTGGCTCTGCTGCATTGACTTCCCGCACCCACTGCTTGAGCTGGCGGTGTGAAGTATGCAGAGAAGCACCGCCATCAACGCATAGGACCTCTATGGCTTTCTGAAACTCCTGCTCATCAGTCTCATCATCATCCATATCTTCATCGTCGTCGTCATCTTCATCCTTGTTGCGGCCGCGGGGAGGTCTGTCTCCTTGCCGCTGCTTGGCCTTGCCGCGGCGTCCTCCTCGGCTAGGGCGTTTCTTGCCGGCTCCTCCAGCACCTTCCTGGGCCTTCTCCTTGTCGCGTCGCTCATATGTAGCCTTTTGCTGCTCGACAAGCTGCTCGACCTTCTTGCAGCTCTGGAGGTCATGGCCCTTGGTGCGGTGGATCTTGCAGTACTGCTTGTTGGTGCCGTCTTACTTGTCGGCGACCGCCACAGCCTGGTGGTTGGTGCCTGCGGCAATCTCCTTGCCGGAGCTACCAGCTTTGGCCTTCTTGCCGGACTGCTCAACGACTAGCACATCTTTGCCTTTCTTTTTCCTGTTGTTCCGCCGCCGGTTTTTCTTTGCCGGGGCAGCATCCTCACTATCAGATCCTCCTGCTTCCGTATTCTCTCCGGGGAGTTTCCTCCCTTCCTCAGCACGTGCACACTTGTTGGTCAGGGCATATAGCTCACTGACGTCTCTGATCTTGCACATCGCCATCTCCTCCCGCATCCTGCGGTTTTGCACGTTCTGATGGAACGCGCTGATTACCGCGGCAGGGTGGACATCTGGGAAATTGTGTTGTACGCGGCTGAATCTCTGAATGTACTTGCGCAGGGGCTCTCCTTCCTTCTGGGCGAGCAGATGAAGGTCGCTTTCTTGGCCATGAGGCTTGTGGCCGCCTGTAAAGGCGCCGACAAACTGATGGCACAAGTCAGCCCAGGAGGATATGGAGTTGTCCGGCAAGTGCATGAGCCAAGATCTGACATTGGGCTTGAGCACCAGCGGCAAGTAGTTGGCAAGGATCTTGTCGTCCCGTCCCCCGGCAGCTTGCACCGCGATGGTGTAGATGCTGAGGAACTCCGACGGATGCGTCTTGCCGTCCTACTTCTCTGGTACGTCTGGTTTGAAATTCTTCGTGCTGGGCCACTGGACTTGCCGCAGCTCACGAGTGAACGCAGGGCAACCTACCGCGTACGGCAAGTCGCATGGTTCCCCTGGAGCATGCATGTCGACAGAGGGCCCAGCGCGCTGGTCCGATTGACGCCGCGCTTCTCTTTGGCTCTTGATGCGAGTACGAGCGTCTTCTTGCTGTCGTTCGTGAAGAACTTGGCGCTGATCGCGACGAGCTCGTGGATCCGACGATGCAGTGGAGTCGCTTTCGAGGTGGATCTGGCGAGTCAGCGATCTTGGCCTTCGGGGTGGAGAGTGCATGGTGGTTGCACCCCCACCGGTTTCGTCGCCACCGGCTCGTGCCTGGCGGTCCTGCCGCGGCAGCGATGTATTCGGCTACCGCGGAGTGTCACCGTTGGCGAAGCCGATGAGACTCTGAATGGTGGCCCTCCATTGATCGATCTTGTCTTCCATTGGAGGGTAATCTAGGAGCAGTTGAGCTCGCGCCAAAGCTTCTGCTAGAGTGGTGGGCAGCAATGGTGAACGGTGCGAGGAACGGGATATGATCGGACTTCTAACTATGTTAGAAGGAGCAGTATCTCGTCCGGGCGACCGTGTCTCGCTCGTTTCAGCACGTTGGCGTGCATGCTGGTCTTGAGCACCCCGAGACCCACCAGCTCGATCTTGGTCCAACAAACGCATGGTACTACGAATACCATGACGCTGTCGGTCCTGCGCCTCCTGAGATGGGCGAGGTGCATGTACTAACGCCGAGGTCTGCGCAGCCTTGTCCTTGGTCCTGGCAGCATCGTGGGCTTCCTCGTCGATGCCCGTTCTTCCATCGGCGTCTACCCCACCACCCGATTGCTCCGGTGGTGGTGGGATCGACATGGACGGAACAGTTGCCCCCGAAGGCTTCTTCTTCGGTGGCATGTCGATGAAGAGGTTGAAGATCTAGCTCGTGTGAACGCCGGATAAGATTCACACAACCTCGACGCCCCCTACCTGGCGCGCCAAAGATGTCGGGGAAACTGATCCACGAACACCTATGGGACCGGCGCACCGAGCCCCTTTCGGTTCGGTGGGGGGCGGAGATCGCACGAAGAGCGGAGCGAGGCGAAGCACACGAGCAGTTTACCCAGCTTCGGAGCTCTCCGGAGAGATAACACTCCTACTGCTGCATGTTTTAGTGTATTATGTTCTTGCTCGGGAGCGCTGAGTTCTACAGTACACTCTAGCAGCTAACGAGACCGAGCGTGAGTGTTTTTCTGCCTTCGAACTGAGCCGAACCCCCTCTACGTTGCGCATGGGCCTCCTTTTATATGCTCAAGGGGTCACCGACAGGTGGCAACGTAGACAAGGGTAAAAATGGAAAAGGAGTTGCGGTTGGTACAACTACCCATACAGTGTATCCTACCTAACCCTGACGGCAGGGGACAAAGGCATTAAATGCCCGTCTGTGTCGCCCAAACAGTGCAGAAAAGGACCGTCAGGGACGCCACCGTTCGCCATGATGGTAATCTTGTCAGCGTCGCTTGCCACCTCGCACCGCTGGCTGCACAACCTCTTGCCACGCGCGCCTGGAAAGGCCCCAGGGCGACACGTTGGTGGATGTGCTGGAGCGTGGATACAGGGTGGTAGCTTGTCGCGGCAAGTGCCTTGCCGCGGTTGTTGTCTTGTCGCGCCCGGAAGCTTGTCG
The DNA here is from genome assembly GCF_002162155.2 of Triticum dicoccoides. Classification (NCBI taxonomy): domain Eukaryota; kingdom Viridiplantae; phylum Streptophyta; class Magnoliopsida; order Poales; family Poaceae; genus Triticum; species Triticum dicoccoides. Next base: position 484,623,248 of record NC_041387.1, on the reverse strand, counting down.
CTCACCGGGCCTTGCCGGGACGCGTGGCGCGTCGCGGTAAGTTCCTTGAGATGCCTTGGTTGGCCTTCCCGACAAGCTCCTCTTGCCGGGGCCTTGTCTCCTTGGCTTGAATACTTTGTTCTTGAATGGCTCCAAAGGAGCCACGGAGGATCTTGGCGGTCGCCCGGCAAGCCTTGCCACGGGGTGCTGCAACTGCCCGTGCACAAGTTCGGGATACTAGGGTACCCCTACTCTAGTACACCGACACATAGTGCCAAGTGCTAATTGCTGTATTCTGCATGTTTTTTGCATCACAGGAAACCAATATCAAACGGAGTCCAAATGCCACACCAATTTACGATGATTTTTTATGGACCAGAAGGAAGAAGTTGGGCCCTGATTGCACCTGGGGGAGTCCCGAGGAGAGGACAACCCACCAGGGCGCGCTAGGAGACCCAGGCACGCCCTAGTGGGTTGTGCCCACCTCGGGTGCCCCCTGGACCGCCTCTTTGCTCTATAAATACCCCAATATTCCAGAAACCCTAGGGGAGTCGACGAAATATTCATCTAGCCGTCGCAGAGCCCAGAACCACGAGATCCAATCTAGACACCATCACGGAGGGGTTCACCACTTCCATTGGTGCCTCTTCGATGATGTGTGAGTAGTTCTTTGTAGACCTACGGGTCTGTAGTTAGTAGCTAGATGGCTTCCTCTCTCTCTCTCTCTCTTTTGATTATCAATACAATGGTCTCTTCGAGATCCATACGATGTAAGTCTTTTGGCGGTGTGTTTGTTGGGATCCGATGAACTTTGAGTTTATGATCAGATATATGTTTTTATCCATGAAAGTTATTTGAGTCTTCTTTGATCTATTATATGCATGATTTCTTATAGCCACGTATTCCTTCTCTGATATTTGTTTTTTTGGCCAACCTGATCTATTTATCTTGCAATGGGAAGAGGTGCTTTGTAGTGGGTTCGATCTTACAGTTCTTGATCCCAGTGACAGAAGGGGAACCCACATGTATGTATCGTTGCTACTAAGGATAACAAGATGAGATCTATATGCCGCTATAGATAAACGGATCTCATCTACATCATGTCATCATTATTATTGCATTACTCTGTTTTCTCATGAACTTAATATAGTAGATGCATGCTGGATAGCGGTCGATGTGTGGAGTAATAGTAGTAGATGCAGGTAGGAGTTGGTTTACTAATCTTGGACGTGATACCTATATAATGATAATTGCCTGGATATCTTCATGATTATTTGAAGTTCTATCAATTACCCAACAGTAATTGTTTTTCCACCGTTTGCTATTTTTCTCGAGAGAAGCCAATAGTGAATCCTACGGCCCCCGGGTCTCTTTTCATCATATTTTCCTTTGCGATCTATTTTCTCTTGCATTTATTTTCAAATCTATTAAACCGAAAATAAAAAATACCTTGCTGCAATTTATTTGTTCTGCGATCTATTTATCCTATCTACAAATTTACCTCACGTCCTTTGCCTATCTTGAGGCGCCTTACCCCGAAAGGGATTGACAACCCCTTTAACACGTCGGGTTGCGAGGTGTTGTTCTTTGTGTGCGGGGGCTATTTATGTTGTGTTGCTTGGTTCTCCTACTAGTTTGATAACCTTGGTTTCATATCTGAGGGAAATACCTACCGCCGTTGTGCTGCATCATCTCTTCCTCTTTGGGGAAATACCGACATAGTTTCAAGCGACATCATAGGTGCAGGCAGGAGTCGGTCTACTTGACACGGACGTGATGCCTATATTCATGATCATTGCCTTAGATATCATATTCATGATCATTGCCTTAGATATCGTCATAACTTTGCACTTTTCTATCAATTGCTCTGCAGTAATTTGTTCACCCATCATATTATATTCTATCTCGAGAGAAGCCTCTAGTGAAACCTATGGCCCCTGGGTCTCTTTTCCATTATATAAGTTCTCTTTTTTCATCATACAAGTTTCCGGTCTACTATTCTTGCAATCTTTTTCTTTCCGATCTATAAACCAAAAATACCAAAAATATTTACTTTATCGTTTATCTATCTCTATCATATCTCACTTTTGCAAGTAACCATGAAGAGATTGACAACCCCTTTATCACGTTGGGTGCAAGTTTGTTTGATTGGTTGTGCAGGTATTCGGTGATTTGTGCGATGTATCCTACTAGATTTATACCTTGGTTCTCAAACTGAGGGAAATACTTACTCTACTTTGCTGCATCACCCTTTCCTCTTCAAGGGAAAAACCAACGCAAGCTCAAGAAGTAGCAGGAAGAATTTCTGGCGCCGTTGAAATTCTTCCCGCTACTTCTTGAGCTCTCATTGGTTTTTCCCTTGAAGAGGAAAGGGTGATGCAACAAAATAGAGTAAGTATTTACCTCAGTTTGAGAACCAAGGTATCAGTCCAGTAGGAGATAACACACAAGTTACCGAATACCTACACAAACAATCAACAAACTTGCACCCAACGCGATAAAGGGGTTGTCAATCCCTTCACAGTTACTTGCAAAAGTGAGATCCGATATAGATAGATAAACGGTAAAGTAAATAGTTTTGGTATTTTTGGTTTATAGACTGGAAAGTAAAAGATTGCAAAATAAAGAAACGGTGATAGAAATTGGCAAGTTGATAGGAAACTAATATGATGTAAAATAGACCCTGGGGCCATAGGTTTCACTAGTGGCTTCTCTCAAGATAGCACATATTACGGTGGATGAACAAATTACTGCCGAGCAATTAACAGAAGAGCGCATAATTATGACGATATCTAAGGCAATGATCATGAATGTAGGCATCACATCCGTGTCAAGTAGACCGTGCATCTACTACTATTACTCCACACATCGACCGCTATCCACCATGCATCTAGAGTTTTAAGATCGTAAAGAACAGAGTAATGCATTAAGTAAGATGACATGATATAGAGGAATTAACTCAAGCAATATGATGAAAACCCCATAATTTTTAGCCTCGATGGCAACAATACAATACGTGCCTTGCTGCCCCTACTGTCACTAGGAAAGGGCACCGCAAGTTTGAACCTAAAGCTAAACACTTCTCCTATTGCAAGAAGAACCAATGTAGTTGGCCAAACCAAACCGATAATTCAAAGAGACTTGCAAAGACATTAAATCATGTATAAAATAATTCAGAAGATTCAAATAATATTCATAGATAATCTGATCATAAATCCACAATTCATCGGATCTCAGTAAACACACCACAAAAGAGTATTACATCGAATAGATCTCCAAGAACATCGAGGAGAACATGGTATTGAGAATCAAAGAGAGAGAAGAAGCCATGTAGCTACTAGCTATGGACCAGTAGGTCTGAGGTAAACTACTCACGCTTCATTGGAAGGGCAATGGTGTTGATGTAGAAGCCCTCCGTGATCGAATCCCCCTCCGGCAGGATGCCGAAAAAGGCCCCTAGATGGGATCTCATGGGTATAGAAGGTTGCGGCAGTGGAAAAGTGTTTTTCTGGATGCCCCTGGTGGTTTTGGGGTATAAGAGTATATATAGGCGAAAGAATTAGGTCATGAGACCCACGAGGGGCCCACGAGGTAGGGGGCGCGCCCTACCCCCCTGGGCGCGCCCTCCACCCTTGTGGCCGCCTCGTTGAGTCTCCGACTTTATCTCCAAGTCTCCTGGTTTGCTTCTGGCCCAAGAAAGATCATCACGAAAGTTTCATTTCGTTTAGACCTCGTTTGGTATTCCTTTTATGCGAAACTATAAAACAGGCAAAAAACAAACTAGCACTAGGCTCTCGGTTAATAGTTTAGTCCCAAAAATAATATAAAATAGCATATAAATGCATATTAAACATCCAAAACAGATGATATAATATCATGGAACAATAAAAAATTATGGATACGTTGGAGACGTATCAAGCATCCCCAAGCTTAATTCCTGCTCGTCCTTGAGTAGGTAAATGATAAAAACAGAATTTTTGATGTGGAATGCTACCTACCATATTTATCCATGTAATTTTCATTATTATGGCATGAATGTTCAGATCCCAAAGATTTAAAAAAGTTAAATATTGACATAAAAACAATAATACTTCAAGCATACTAACAAGGCAATTATGTCTTCTCAAAATGACATGGCCAAAGAAAGCTTATCCCTACAAAATCATATAGTCTGGCTATGCTCCATCTTGATCACACAAAATACTCAAATCATGCACAACCGCTATGACAATCCAAGCAATTGTTTCATACTTTGATGTTCTCAAACCTTTTCAACTTTCACGCAATACATGAGCATGAGCCATGGACATAGCACTATGGTGGAAGAGAATATGGTGGTTGTGGAGAAGAGAAAAAGAGGGAGATAGTCTCACATCAACTAGGCATACCAACGGGCTATGGAGATGCCCATCAAAAGATATCAATGTCAGTGAGTAGGGATTTCCATGCAACGGATGCACTAGAGCTATAAGTGTATGAAAGCTCAAAAAGAAACTAAGTGAGTGTGCATACAACTTGCTTGCTCATGAAGACATAGGGCATTTGAGGAAGCCCATCATTGGAATATACAATCCAAGTTCTATAATGAAAAATTCCCACTAGTATATGAAAGTGACAAAATAAGAGACTCTCTATCATGAAGATCGTGGTGCTACTGTGAAGCACAAGTGTGGAAAAAGGATAGCAACATTGCCCCTTGTCTCTTTTTCTCTCATTTTTTTCTTGGCTTCTTTGGCCTCTTTTTTTCCTTTTTCTTTTTTTTATTTCCTCACATGGGACAATGCTCTAATAATGATGATCATCACACTTCTATTTACTTACAACTCGAAAAATTACAACTCAATACTTAGAACAAAATATGACTCTATGTGAATGCCTCCGGCGGTGTACCGGGATGTGCAATGAATCAAGAGTGACATGTATGAAAGAATTATGAAAGATGGCTTTGCCACAAATATGATGTCAACTACATGATCATGCAAAGCACTATGACAATGATGAAGTGTGTCATAATAGACGGAATGGTGGAAAGTTGCATGGCAATATATCTCCGAAAAGGCTATGGAAATGCCATAATAGGTAGGTATGGTGGCTGTTTTTAGGAAGGTAAATGGTGGGTGTATGGTACCGGCGAAATTTTCATGGCATAAGAGAGGCTAGCAATGGTGGAAGGGTGAGATTGTCTATAATCCATGGACTCAACATTAGTCAAAAAGAACTCACATACTTATTGCAAAAATCTATTAGTAATTGAAAGAAGAAATATGCGCATGCTCCTAGGGGGATAGATTGGTATGAAAATACCATCGCTCGTCCCCGACCAGCGCTCATAAGGAAGAAAATCAATAAATACTTCATGCTCCAACTTCGTTACACAATGGGTCATCATATGTGCATGCTACGGGACTCACAAACCTCAACACAAGTATTTCTCAAGTTCACAATTACTCCACTAGCATGACTCGAATATCACCATCTTCATATCTCAAAACAATCATAAAGAATCAAACTTCTCATAGTATTCAATGCACTTTATATGAAAGTTTTTATTATATCCCTCTTGGATGCCTATCATATTAGGACTAAATTTATAACCAAAGCAAATTACCATGCTGTTCTAAAAGACTCTCAAAATAATATAAGTGAAGCATGAGAGTTCTACAATTTCTATAAAATAAAGCCACCGCCGTGCTCTAAAAAGATATAAGTGAAGTACTAGAGCAATATTGCCTAGCTCAAAAGATATAAGTGAAGCACATAGAGTATTCTAATAAATCATGATTCATGCGTGTCTCTCCCAAAAGGTGTGTACAGCAAGGATGATTGTGGAAAACGAAAAAGCAAAGACTCAAATCATACAAGACGCTCCAAGCAAAACACATATCATGTGGTGAATAAAAATATAGCCTCAAGTAAAGTTACCGATAGACGAAGACGAAAGAGGGGATGCCTTCTGGGGAATCCCCAAGCTTAGGCTGTTGGTTGTCCTTGAATATTAACTTGGGTGCCTTGGGCATCCCCAAGGTTAGGATCTTGCCACTCATTACATAGTCCATCAAATCCTTACCCAAATCTTGAAAACTTCACAACACAATACTCAACAGAAAATCTCATGAGCTCCGTTAGTATAAGAAAATATATCACCACTTTAAGGTACTGTTGAAAACTCATTCTTTATTTATATTGGTGTAATATCTAATGTATTCCAACTTTTACATGGTTCATAACCCCCAATACTACCCATAGATTCATCAAAATAAGCAAACAACACGCAAAAACAGAATCTATCAAAAACATAACAGTCTGTAGCAATCTGTAACTTTTGAATACTTCTGTAACTCCAAAAATTCTGAAAAATTAGAAAAACCTGAGAAGTTTGTTTACCAATCAAGAGAAAAATGAATCATATCAAAATCACGTTTATGTGAATTTTGAAAATTATTTTCCTGGGCGCAAAAGTTTCTGATTTTTTGCGGGATCAACACAACTATCACCGTAAGCTATCCTAAAGGTTTAAGTTGGAACAAAAACTAACTAAAACATAAAACCACATCTAACAAGAGGCTACATGAATTATTTGTTACTAAATAGGAACAAAAAGTAAGGAACAAAAATAAAATTGGGTTGCCTTCCAACAAGCGCTATGGTTTAACGCCCTTAGCTAGGCATTGATAATTTCAATGATGATCATATGAAAGAGAAGAATTGAAGCACAAAGAGAGCATCATAAAACACGTGACAAACACATCTACGTATAACATACTTCCTACGCATATGCATTTATAAGAAAACAAATTATCAAGGCAAGCAAAAACTAGCATATGCAAGGAAGAAGAAAGAGACGATAGCAATCTCAACATGAAGAGAGGTAATTCAGTAAGATGAAAATTTCTACAACCATATTTTCCTCTCTCATAATAGTTACATGTAGGATCATAAGAAAGTTCAACAATATAGCTATCACAAAACATATTCTCAACATGATCCACATGCATGCAAAGTTGACACTCTTACAGAATAGTGGGATCAACATTAACTAAAGTCATGACCTTTCCAAACCCACTTTTATCAAAAATTTCTTAAGATTGAACATTCTCCAAATATGTGGGATCTAAAGTTTACACTCTTCCAAACCCACTTTCAATATTATAGAAAACATTATTATCAATCTCATATTCATCTTGGGGCTTAAATAAATTTTCAAGATCATAAGAAGAATCACCCCAATCATGATCATTGCAAAAAGTGGTGGACATAGGGAAACTAGCATCCCCAAGCTTGGGGTTTTGCATATCATTAACACAATTGACCTTAATAAAATCTATAATAACATCATTGCAATCATGCTTTTCATTCAAAGATCTATCCTGAATCACTTCATAAAGCACTTCATCACAATTTTCCGATTCACGGATTTCAAGCAAAACCTCATAAAGATAATCTAGTGCACTCAACTCACTAGCAATATGGTCATCATAATTGGATCTCTTAAAAATATTAGCAAGTGGATGAGGATCCATAAACTTTTAGCAAGCGAAGATGCAAGAAAAAAGAAGGCACATGGTAGCACAAGCGAACAAAAGATCAAACAGAAGAAGGGCGAATAAAAAGGAAAATATTTTTGAAAATCGTTTTAGAGGTGGGGGAGAGGAAAATGAGAGGCGATTGATACTGTAATGCAAGAGATGATAGTTTATGATGGGTACTTGGTATGTCTTGACTTGGCGTAGATCTCCCCGGCAACGGCGCCAAAAATTCTTCCTGCTACTTCTTGAGCTTGCGTTGGTTTTTTCCTTGAAGAGGAAAGGGTAATGCAGCAAAGTAGAGTAAGTATTTCCCTCAGATTGGAAACCAAGGTATCAATCCAGTAGGAGACAATGCACAAGTCACCGAATACCTACGCAAACAATCAACAAAATTGCATCCAACGCGATAAAGAGGTTGTCAATCCCTTCACGGTTACTTGCAAAAGTGAGATCCGATATAGATAGATAAACGTTGAAGTAAATATTTTAGTATTTTTGGTTTATAGATCAAAAAGTAAAAGATTGAAACGTAAAGAAACGGCGACAGAAATTGGCAGACCCGAGGGGCATAGATTTCACTAGTGGCTTCTCTCAAGATAGCAAATATTACGGTGGGTGAACAAATTACTGCCGAGAAATTGATAGCAGAGCGCATAATTATGACGATATCTAAGGCAATGATCATGAATATAGGCATCACATCCGTGTCAAGTAGACCGAAACGATTCTGCATCTACTACAATTACTTGATGTCTACTACACAATCTTCTTGTTGTAGACGTTGTAGGGCCTCCAAGTGCAGAGGTTTGTAGGACAGTAGCAAATTTTCCTCTAGTGGATGACCTACGGTTTATCAATCCGTGGGAGGCATAGGATTAAGATGGTCTCTCTCAAACAACCCTGCAACCAAATAACAAAGAGTCTCTTGTGTCCCCAACACACCCAATACAATGGTGAATTGTATAGGTGCACTACTTCAGCGAAGAGATGGTGATACAAGTGCAATATGGATGGTAGATATAGGTTTTTGTAATCTGAAATTATAAAAACAGCAAGGTAACTAATGATAAAAGTGAGCACAAACGGTATTGCAATGATAGGAAAAAAGGCCTAAGGTTCATACTTTCACTAGTGCAAGTTCTCTCAACAATAATAACATAACTGGATCATATAACTATCCCTCAACATGCAAAAAAAGAGTCACTCCAAAGTCACTAATAGCGGAGAACAAACAAAGATATTATTGTAGGGTACGAAAACACCTCAAAGTTATTCTTTCTGTTCGATCTAATCAAGAGTCCGTAGTAAAATAACACGAAGCTATTCTTTCCGTTCGATCTATCATAGAGTTCATACTAGAATAACACCTTAAGACACAAATCAACCAAAACCCTAATGTCACCTCAAGTATCCATGGGTATGATTATATGATATGCATCACACAATCTCAGATTCATCTATTCAAACCAACACAAAGTACTTCAAATAGTGCCCCAAAGTTTCTACCAGAGAGTTAAGACGAAAAATGTGTGCCAACCCCTATGCATAAGTTCACAAGGTCAGCGAACCCGCAAGTTGATCACCAAAACATACATCAAGTAGATCACATGAATATCCCATTGTCACCACAGATAAGCACATGCAAGACATACATCAAGTGTACTCAAATCCTTAAAGACTCAATCCAACTAGATAACTTCAAAGGGAAAACTCAATCCTTTACAAGAGAGTAGAAGGGGAGAAACGTCATAAGATCCAACTCTAATAGCAAAGCTCGCGATACATCAAGATCATGCCAAATCAAGAACACGAGAGAGAGAGAGAGATCAAACACATAGCTACTGGTACATACCCTCAGCCCCGAGGGTGAAGTACTCCCTCCTCTTCATCAAGAGCGCCGGGATGATGAAGGTGACCACTGGTGAGGGACCCCCTCCGTCAGGGTGCCGGAACAGGGTCCCGATTGGTTTTTGGTGGCTACAGAGGCTTGCGGCAGCGGAACTCCCGATGTATGGTGCTCCCCGATGTTTTTAGGGTATATGAGTATATATAGGTGAAAGAAGTAGGTCAGGGGAACCACGAGGGGCCCATGAGGGTGGGGCGCGTCCCTAATCCCCTGGGCGCGCCCTCCTACCTCGTGTCCACCTTGTTGCTTCCTTTACGTTGTGATGCCCCCGAAACAATCGTACACTAATCATACACGCAAATGTGTACAATCAAGATCAGGGACTCACGGGAAGATATCACAACACAACTCTAGACACAAATTAAAATAATACAAGCTTTATATTACAAGACAGGGGCCTCGAGGGCTCGAATACATAGCTCGATACACAAGAGTCAGCGGAAGCAACAATATCTGAGTACAAACATAAGTTAGACAAGACTGCCTTAAGAAGGCTAGCACAAAAGCAACACAATCGAAGAGGCAAGGCCTCCTGCCTGGGACCTCCTAACTACTCCTGGTCTTCGGTGGCCTCCATGTAGTAGTATCCGTCGGTGGTGGCATCTAGCTCCAAGGATCCACCATCTGGTTGCATCAACCGGAAAGAAGAAAGAAGGGGGAAAAGGGGGTAGCAAAGCAACCGTGAGTACTCATCCAAAGTACTCGCAAGCATCAGATCTATACTAATTATGCATTTGTATCAAATGAAAGGGTTGTATCCATGGAATGAACTACAGAATGCCAGAATAGAGGGGGAAAGCCTAGCCTATCAAAGACTAGCATCTTCACGCAGCTCCGAGCATCTTGCAGCATGTAGAAGAGTAAAGAATAGCAGTTTATATTTAACAAGCATGTTGTAACATTAAGGCCCAGAGATCCTTCCTCGACTCCCTGCGAGAAAGCAATCCCGGAGCCACATATCTCAAGTATCCATTTGTAGTTGTATAAGATCAGGATATAAGTCTGAACGTCCGTTACCGTGGACACGGCTATTAATAGATAATCTTCCCTGCAGGGGTGCACCAAGTTTTCCAACACGCTCGATCACTCTGGCCGGACACACCTTTCTAGGGTCAATGCCCGGCCTTGGAAGATCAACATGTCGCAGCCCTACCTAAGCTCAGCAGAGAGGTCCCCGCCGGTCTACCTCCTAAGCACTCCGGGGTCTGGGCCCATTGCTCGTTGCACTCCGGGTCGTTGCGAGCAGGGCGGACCAGGCTCCACCACTACAGGATGGTGCCGACCCAGCCATGCCACACTGCTGAACTAGACGTCTGACAAAGCTTCAGCTGATAATGCGACGTCGAGGCCCATAACTATTCTCACGTGGTGGTTGGTGCGTAAAGGCCAGAGGCCAACTCAGAACAAATATCGAAACCATAGTGTATTATTAGCTTGCGGAGACGAGCAGAGACTCACGATCTAAAGTGACCCCGTCGCCCCGTCTGTGGACTTACGACAAGGGCCTAGAATGCTTGGCTGTGCCACGTAACCATCTTGCGGGCGCTCTCCGGGCCCGCCCGACTTACACCAAGGTCTCAAGTAAAGTCATTGTAACCGTGTGTCCAGACATCAAGGGGAAAACCCGAGTAATCACCCACAGAGGATTCCACTCAATGTAATCAACAAGGTGAACATAAGAGGGACCACCCTCGAGGTTCACACTTGAGGTGTTGAACGATAGAGCCGTATCGGGAATGGTTAAAGAGGAAATCACCCTCGATGACCACGACCGAATAGCTACACTACAAAACTATTACCAGGAGTGCGTTATGAGGGATCACCCTCGACACTCGATAGTAGCTCTGTAGAGTCGAGCAACAAAAGGGGCGTGATGTGATGTGAGGTGTCGGGCTTTGGTCATCGATCATGTAGCTCGAGTCATCGATGATGAAGCAGGGGCAATAAGGACAAGGTGGGGGTCACTGATGAATCACTAACCAACCTATACTAAGCAGTTTAGGATAGGCAGGTAGGTAACAAGTAGCAGGTACAAAAGCAGGCTATGCATCAGAATAGGAGCAAACAATAATAGTAGCAAAATCTAATGCAAGCATGAGAGTATAGAATGGGCGATATCGGGATGATCAAAGGGGGGGCTTTCCTGGTTGCTCAGACAAGAAGGAGGGTCGTCGTCGACATAGTCGATCACAGCGGCATCAGCCGCAGTCTCGGGGTCTACCGAAGAGAAGAGGGGAAGAAACAGTAAATACATAGCAAGCAAGAGCATAACAGGACAACAGGCAGAGCTAGACGTGTTCTAACGCGGTGCTACACGATACCGGTGAAGTGGGATAACGTCCGGGAAAGTTTTCCCGGTTCTGGACGTCTGTCAGACAGATGAACCGAAGGGGAAAAGTTCAACGTTTGCTAAGTTAGGGACGTGTGACAGATGAACGGACTGCGTATTCGGATTCGTCTCGTTGTTCTGCGCAACTTTCATGTAGAAAACTTTTTCATCCGAGCTACGGATTATTTTATATTAATTCTTTAAAGATTTAAACCCTTTTTAACATTATTATTAATTTGAATTAAAAAAACAGAATATACATTTGCCACCTAGCTCTACACTAGCCTGAGTGTATGACCAATGGGGTCTAGGAGTGGTCCAGTTAGCAGAGTTGACCCGGTCAACATTTGACTGGTCAGAAGGTGAATAGCGTCTAGGTCCCACTTGTCACTATCTCTAGCTTTATTATATCAATCGTTTTTGTTTAATTAACAGGGGGTCCACCTGTCAGTGATACATTAGATTAATCCTAATACACTAATTAACATCTAACCTATATCTAACTAATCTAACAGGGTCGGCCCTTAATACAGAGAGCCAGCCGGCCTCTAGCTCTGTACACGGGCGCGCTGGGTTCGGGGCGCCGGCAGTCAGCGACGGGGAGCACCGGCGGGAGTGGGACATTACCCAGGCAGCAGGGCGCCAGCGACCACGATGACCAGGAGGCACGAGTGCGGTAGGAAGGCGGCAGGGCGCATGAGGGGCATCCTCACGCGGGCGGGAGCGGCCGGGATGCTCCGGCGGCGCTCGCAGGAAGCGCCAGCGGTCACCGCTTCGTCCAAGGGGGAGTGCAGCGCAGCGGTAGTACCAGCAGCGCAGCAGCGGCGGCAGGCGCGAAGGGGGAGTAGCAGCAACGCGACGACAGCAATAGCAGCACAACCGCGAGCAGCAGAAGCATGTGAACGTGCGTCCGCGGGTGAGTTCCGGCCATGGTGAGCGGCGGCGAGCGTGGGACGTCATCTACGGCGATGGATTCGAAAGGGAAATAGGGGGAATCGAATGAGGTGCTTACTGCGAGCACGTAA
>NC_041387.1:484571466-484610120 GCF_002162155.2 Triticum dicoccoides | reverse complement strand
GGGGAGAAGGCCCGATCCCGAAGCTTGACAAAGTCCCGGCTCGAACTGATGGATGTAGTCGAAGGAGACGAGGACGGTGAAGCTCCTGGATGTCTTGGCGCGATGAGGAAAAGCTGGTGGTCGCAGCTACTCTCGCGGCATGGCCATAGACGCGCTCGGGAGGAGGGGGGTCTGGAGGAGGGAGGCGGAACCAGAGGGGGAGAGGGGGCAAGTGGGAGCGGGGATTGAGGGGGTGTGGCGTCAGCGACCTTATCCCCTCCGGGGAATGTAGCGGCGTGGGCAGGCGAGGCGGTCGGGAACGAACACGAGCGTCCCGGTCGTTCGAACAGTGGGAAGGGAGACGACCGGGGGAGTGTGGGTTGGTGGAGGTGGGCTGGGCTGTGGTGTACTGTAGCTAGCAGGCCTAAGTGCACAGGAGCTTGTTAGCCCTTTTTTTTCAAAGAAACGAAATAGTTACTTCTGTAATTAGAGAGCTAGCAAACGATTTGGTTGATCATGAGACTTGGCACATAATTACTTAATAATAAACTGAGAGGGCACCAAAAAGTTTGAGGGCAATTTGAATGGTGTAAATATTTTTGGAAAATGCAAAGAGCCGAAATAATGTTGTTGGACCACTGGAATAATTTCCAGGGGCAATTTGGGGATTCCTATGAGGTTGGTTCCAACATGACAAATATCCAGGGATTATTTTCCACACTTTGAACATTTTAGTTTTCATGTTTGGCAGTTTGAATTTTGGAATTTGATTCGAATTTGAAATTTGAACCGGTTTCGAACCAACTTGAGTTTAACAATAGTAATCATGATGATGTGGCATCATTAGGAGGGAATTACTGTAGCTTAATTATCCGGGCGTCACAGACTTCCACTTCAAGTCTCTTGGATTGCATTTGTTCCAAAAACGATTCTCTCGAAGGTTTCATTCCGTTTGGACCCCGTTTGATATTCCTTTTCTGCAAAACACTGAAATAGGCAAAAAACAACAATTTGCACAGGGCCTCCGGTTAACAGGTTAGTCCCAAAAATAATATAAAAGTGCACAGTGAAGCCCATTAAACATCCAAAACAGATAATATAATAGCATGGAACAATAAAAAATTATAGATACCTTGGAGACTTATCAAGCATCCCTAAGCTTAATTCCTGCTTGTTCTCGAGTAGGTACATGATAAAAACAGAATTTTTGATGTGGAATGCTACCTAACATAATTCTCAATGTAATTCTCTTTATTGTGGAATGAATGTTCAGATCCAAAAGATTCAATATAAAAGTTTAATATTGACATACAAATAGTTATACTTCAAGCATGCTAATCGAGCAGTTTATGTCTTATCAAAATAACATAGCCAAAGAAAGCTTATCCCTACAAAATCATATAGTTTGGCAATGCTTCATTTTCGTCACACAAAATGCTCCCATCATGCACAACCCCGGTTTCAGCCAAGCAATTGGTTCATACTTTTTAACGCGCTTCAGCCTTTTCAACCCTCATGCAATACATGAGCGTAAGCCATGGACATAGCATTATGGGTGGAGTAGAGTATGATGATAGGGATTATGTGAGAAAACAAAAAAAAAGGAGAAAGTCTCATATTGACGCGGCTAATCAACAGGCTATGGAGATGCCCATCAATTGATGTCAATACGAGGAGTAGGGATTGCCATGCAACAGATGCACTAGAGCTATAAATGTATGAAAGCTCATCAAAAGAAACTAAGTGGGTGTGCATCCAACTTGCTTGCTCACGAATACCTAGGGCATTTTGAGGAAGCCCATCATTGGAATATACAAGCCAAGTTCTATAATGAAAAATTCCCACTTGTATATGAAAGTGACAACATAGATGACTCTCTATCATAAAGATCATGGTGCTATTTTGAAGCACAAGTGTGGAAAAAGGATAGTAACATTGTCCCTTCTCTCTTTTTCTCTCATTTTTTTATTTGGGCTTCTTTGGCCTCTTTTTTTATTTGGGTTTCTTTGGCCTCTTTTATTTTTCATAAAGTCCGGACTCTCATCCCGACTTGTGGGGGAATCATAGTCTCCATCATCCTTTCCTCACATGGGACAATGCTCTAATAATGGAAATCATCACACTTCTATTTATTTACAACTCAAGAATTACAACTCAATACTTAGGACAAAATATGACTCTATGTGAATGCCTCCAGCGGTGTACTAGGATATGCAATGAATCAAGAGCGACATGTATGAAAGAATTATAAAGGTGGCTTTGCCACAAATACAATGTCAACTACATGATCATGCAAAGCAATATGATAATGATGGAGCATGTCATAATAAACGTAACGGTGGAAAGTTGCATGGGAATATATCTCAGAATGGCTATGGAAATGCCATAATAGGTAGGTATGGTGGCTGGTTTGAGGAAGATATAAGGAGGTTTATGCGTGATAGAGTGTATCGTATCACGGGGTTTGGATACACCGGCGAAGTTTGCACCAACTCTCAAGGTGAGAAAGGGCAATGCACTGTACTTTAGAGGCTAGCAAATTTCGGAAGGGTAAGAGTGCGTATAATCCATGGACTCACATTAGTCATAAAGAACTCATATACTTATTGAAAAGTTTATTAGCCCTCGAGGCAAAGTACTACTATGCATGCTCCTAGGGGAAGGGTTGGTAGGAGTTAACCATCGCACGATCCCGACACCCCATGCTTCAAGTTTGTCACACAATGTTCACCATACGTGCATGCTATGGGACTTCCCAACTTTAACACAAGTATTTCTCAATTTCATAATTACCTAACTAGCATGACTCTAACATTACCACCTTTATATCTCAAAACAATTATCAAGTATCAAATATATCATAGTGTTTAATGCACTCCATATGAAAGTTTTTATTTTACCCAACCTGGATGCCCATCATATTAGGACTAATTATATAACCAAAGAAAATTACCATGCTGTTCGAAAAGACTCTCAAAATAATATAAGTGAAGCATGAGAGATCAATAATTTCTACAAAATAAAACCACCACCATGCTCTAAAAAGGTATAAGTGAAGCACTAGAGCAAATTTGACTAGCTCAAAAGATATAAGTGAAGCACATAGAGTATTCTAATAAATTCCGATTCATGTGTATCTCTCCCAAAAGGTGTGTACAGCAAGGATGATTGTGATAAACTAAAAAGCAAAGACTCAAATCATACAAGACGCTCCAAGCAAAACACATATCATGTGGTGAATAAAAATATAGCTCCAAGTAAAGTTACCGATGATTGAAGACGAAAGAGGGGATGCCATCCGGGGCATCCCCAAGCTTAGGTTCTTGGTTCTCCTTGAATATTACCTTGGGTTGCTTTGGTCATCCCCAAGCTTAGGCTTTTGCCACTCCTTATTCCATAGTCCATCGAATATTTACCCAAAACTTGAAAACTTCACAACACAAAACTTAACAGAAAACTCGTAAGCTCCATTAGTATAAGAAAATAAATCACCACTTAGGTACTGTTATGAACTCATTCTAAATTCATATTGGTGTAATATCTACTATATTCCAACTTCTCTATGGTTCATACCCTCCGATACTACTCATAGATTCATCAAAATAAGCAAATAAACATAGAAAACAGAATAAGTAAAAAACAGAACAGACTGTAGTAATCTGTATCATTCGAATACTTCTGTAACTCAAAAAATTCTGAAATAAATTGGTGGACCTGAGGAATTTGTCTATTAATCATCTTAAACAAGAATCAACCTAAAATCACTCTCCAGTAAACAATGGCAGCTAATCTCGTGAGCACAAAAGTTTCTATCTTTTACAGCAAGATCGCATAGACTTCACCCAAGTCTTGCCAAAGGTTCTACTTGGCACAAACACTAATTAAAACATAAAACCACATATAACCAGAGGCTAGATGAATTATTTATTACTAAACAGGAGCAAAAAGAAAATAACAAAAATAAAATTGGGTTGCCTCCCAACAAGCGCTATTGTTTAACGCCCCTAGCTAGGCATGATGATTTCAATGATGCTCTCATAAAAGATTAGAATTGAAACATAAAGAGAGCATCATGAAGAATATGCCTAGCACATTTAAATCTAACCCACTTCCAATGCATAGGGATTTTGTGATCAAACAATTTATGGGAACAAGAATCAACTAGCATAGGAAAGCAAAACAAGCATAACTTCAAGATTTTAAGCACATAGAGAGGAAACTTGATATTATTGAAATTCCTACAAGCATATATTACTTCCTCATAATAATTTTCAGTAGCATCATTAATAATTTCAACAATATAACCATCACATAAAGCATTATTTTCATGATGCACAAGCATAGAAATTTTACTACTCTCCACATAAGCAAATTTCTTCTCATGAATAGTAGTGGGAGCAAACTCAACAAAATAACTATCATGTGAGGCATAATCCAATTGAAAATTAAAATCATGATGACACGTTTGATGGTAATCATTATTCTTTACATCATACATGTCATCACAATAATCATCATAAATAGGAGGCATGCTTTCATCATAATAAATTTGCTCATCAAAACTTGGGGGACTAAACATATCATCTTCATCAAACATAGCATCCCCAAGCTTGTGGCTTTGCATATCATTAGCATCATGGATAGTAAAAGAATTCATACTAACAACATTGCAATCATGCTCATCATTCACATATTTTATGCCAAGCATTCTATGTAATTCTTCTTCTAGTACTTGAGCACAATTTTCCTTCCCATCATTTCCACGAAAAACATTAAAAAGATGAAGCATATGAGGCGACCTTAATTCCATTTTTTGTAGTTTTCTTTTATAAACTAAACTAGTGATAAAACAAGAAACTAAAAGATTCAATTGCAAGATCTAAAGATATACCTTCAAGCACTCACCTCCCCGGCAACGGCGCCAGAAAAGAGCTTGATGTCTACTACACAACCTTCTTCTTGTAGACGTTGTTGGGCCTCCAAGTGCAGAGGTTTGTAGGACAATAGCAAATTTCCCTCAAGTGGATGACCTAAGATTTATCAATCCGTGGGAGGCGTAGGATGAAGATGGTCTCTCTCAAACAACCCTGCAACCAAATAAGAAAGAGTCTCTTGAGTCCCCTACACACCCAATACAATGGTAAATTGTATAGGTGCACTAGTTCGGCGAAGAGATGGTGATACAAGTGCAATATGGATGGTAGATATAGGTTTTTGTAATATGAAATTATAAAAACAGCAAGGTAACTAATGATAAAAGTGAGCACAAATCGTATTGCAATGTTAGGAAACAAGGCCTAAGGTTCATACTTTCACTAGTGCAAGTTCTCTCAACAATAATAACATAACTGGATCATATAACTATCCCTTAACATGCAACAAAGAGTCACTCCAAAGTCACTAATAGCGCAGAACAAACGAAGAGATTATTGTAGGGTATGAAACCACCTCAAAGTTATTCTTTCTGATTGATCTATTCATGAGTTCGTAGTAAAATAACACGAAGCTATTCTTTCTGTTCGATCTATCATAGAGTTCATACTAGAATAACACCTTAAGACACACATCAACCAAAACCCTAATGTCACCTATATACTCCAATGTCACCTCAAGTATACATGGGTATGATTATACGATATGCATCACATAATCTCAGATTCATCTATTCAAACCAACACAAAGTACTTCAAATAGTGCCCCAAAGTTTCTACCGGAGAGTCAAGACGAAAACGTGTGCCAACCCCTATGCATAAGTTCACAGGGTCACTGAACCCGCAAGTTAATCACCAGAACATACATCAAGTAGATCACATGAATATCCCATTGTCACCACAGATAAGCACATGCAAGACATACACCAAGTGTTCTCAAATCCTTAAAGACTCAATCCGATAAGATAACTTCAAAGGGAAAACTCAATCCATTACAATAGAGTACAGGGGGAGAAACATCATAAGATCCAACTATAATAGCAAAGCTCGCGATACATCAAGATCATGCCAAATCAAGAACATGAGAGAGAGAGAGAGATCAAACACATAGCTACTAGTACATACCCTCAGCCTCGAGGGTGAACTACTCCCTCCTTGTCATGGAGAGCGCCAGGATGATGAAGATGGCCACCGGTGAGGGATCCTCCCTCTAGCAGGGTGCCGGAACAGGGCCCTGATTAGTTTTTGGTGGTTACAGAGGCTTGCGGTGGCGAAACTCCCAATCTATGGTTCTCCCCAATGTTTTCAGGGTATATGAGTATATATATAGGTGAAAGAAGTCGGTCAGGGGAGCCACGAGGGGCCCACGAGGGTGGGAGGCACGCCTACCCCCCTGGGCATGCCCTCCTACCTCGTGGCCGCCTCGTTGCTTCCTTGTCGTCCATTCCAAGTCTTCTGGATTGTATTGTTCCAAAAACGATGCTCCCGAAGGTTTCATTCCGTTTGGACTCCATTTGATATTCCTTTTCTGTGAAACACTGAAATAGGCAAAAAAACAACAATTTGCACTGGGCCTCCGGTTAATAGGTTAGTCCCAAAAATAATATAAAAGTTCATAGTAAAGCCCATTAAACATCCAAAACAGATAATATAATAGCATGGAACAATAAAAAATTATAGATACATTGGAGATGTATCAAGCATCCCCAAGCTTAATTCATGCTCGTCCTCGAGTAGCTAAATGATAAAAATAGAATTTTTGATGTGGAATACTACCTAACATAATTCTCAATGTAATTCTCTTTATTGTGGCATGAATGTTCAGATCCAATAGATTCAAGATAAAAGTTTAATATTGACAAACAAATAGTAATACTTCAAGCATGCTAACCAAGCAGTTTATGTCTTATCAAAATAACATAGCCAAAGAAAGCTTATCCCTACAAAATCATATAGTTTGGCCATGCTTCATTTTTGTCACACAAAATGCTCCCATCATGCACAACCCTGGTTTCAGCCAAGCAATTGGTTCATACTTTTTAATGCGCTTCAGCCTTTTCAACCCTCACACAATACATGAGCGGAAGCCATGGACATAGCACTATGGGTGGATATTAGAGTATGATGATAGGGATTATGTGAGAAAACAAAAAAAGGAGAAAGTCTCATATTGACACGACTAATCAATGGGATATGGAGATGCCCATCAATTGATGTCAATACAAGGAGTAGGGATTGCCATGCAACAGATGCACTAGAGCTATAAATGTATGAAAGCTCATCAAAAGAAACTAAGTGGATGTGCATCCAACATGCTTGCTCACGAAGACCTAGGGCACTTTGAGGAAGCCCATCATTGGAATATACAAGCCAAGTTCTATAATGAAAAATTCCCACTAGTATATGAAAGCGACAACATAGGAGACTCTCTATCATGAAGATCATGGTGCTATTTTGAAGCTCAAGTGTGGAAAAAGGATAGTAACATTGTCCCTTCTCTCTTTTTCTCTCATTTTTTTATTTGGGCTTCTTTGGCCTCTCTTTTTGTTCTCTTTTTTTTCTCTCGTGGGCTTCTTTGGCCTCTTTTTTTTATTTGGGCTTCTTTGGCCTCTTTTATTTTTCATAAAGTCTGGAGTCTCATCCCGACTTGTGGGGGAATCATACTCTCCATCATCCTTTCCTCACATGGGACAATGCTCTAATAATGGAAATCATCACACTTCTATTTATTTACAACTCAAGAATTACAACCCAATACTTAGGACAAAATATGACTCTATGTGAATGCCTCCGGCGGTGTACTGGGATATGCAATGAATCAAGAGCGACATGTATGAAAGAATTATAAAGGTGGCTTTGCCACAAATACAATGTCAACTACATGATCATGCAAAGCAATATGATAACGATGGAGCGTGTCATAATAAACGTAACGGTGGAAAGTTGCATGGCAATATATCTCGGAATGGCTATGGAAAAGCCATAATAGGTAGGTATGGTGGCTGTTTTGAGGAAGATATAAGGAGGTTTATGTGTGATAGAGCGTATCGTATCACGGGGTTTGGATGCACCGGCGAAGTTTGCACGAACTCTCAAGGTGAGAAAGGGCAATGCACGGTACACTAGAGGCTAATTGGGGAAGGGTAAGAGAGCGTATAATCCATGGAATAACATTAGTCATAAAGAACTCATATATTTATTGCAAAAGTTTATTAGCCCTCGAAGCAAAGTACTACTACGCATGCTCCTAGGGGAAGGGTTGGTAGGAGTTAACCATCGCGCGATCCCGACCTCCACTCATAAGGAAGGGAATCAAAGAACACCCCATGCTTCAAATTTGTCACACAATGTTCACCATATGAGCATGCTACTATAATAGCAAAGCTCGCGATACATCAAGATCGTGCCAAATCAAGAACACGAGAGAGAGAGAGAGAGAGAGAGAGAGAGAGAGAGAGAGGGAGAGAGAGAGAGATCAAACACATAACTATTGGTACATACCCTCAGCCCCGAGGGTGAAATACTCCCTGCTCGTCATGGAGAGCGCCAGGATGATGAAGATGGCCACCGGTGAGGGATCCCCCCTCCGACAGGGTGCCGGAACAGGGCCCCGATTGGTTTTTGGTGGCTACAGAGGCTTGCTGCGGCGAAACTCCCGATCTATGGTGCTCCCCGGTGGTTTCAGGGTATATGAGTATATATAGGCGAAAGAAGTTGGCCAGGGGAGCCACGAGGGGCCCATGAGGGTGGGGGTCGCGCCTACCCCTCGGGCGCGCCCTTCTACCTCGTGGCCGCCTTGTTGCTTCCTAGACGTTCACTCTAAGTCTCCTGGTTTGCATTTGTTCCAAAAATGATTCTCCCGAAGGTTTCATTCCGTTTGGACTGCGTTTGATATTCCTTTTCTGCGAAACACTGAAATAGGCAAAAAACAACAATTTGCACTGGGCCTCTGGTTAATAGGTTAGTACCAAAATAATATAAAAGTGCATAGTAAAGCCCATTAAACATCCAAAACAGATAATATAATAGCATGGAACAATCAAAAATTATAGATATGTCGGAGACTTATCATTACTCCACACATCCACCGCTATCCAGCATGCATCTAGAGTATTAAGTTCATAAATAACGGAGTAATGCATTAAGTAAGATGACATGATGTAGAGGAATTAACTCAAGGAATATGATGAAAACCCCATCTTTTTATCCTCGATGGCAACAATACAATATGTGCCTTGCTGCCCCTGCTGTCACTGGGAAAGGACACCGCAAGATTGAACCCAAAGCAAATCACTTCTCCCATTGCAAGAAAACCCAATCTAGTAGGCCAAACTAAACCGATAATTCGAAGAGATTTGCAAAGATATCAAATCATGCATATAAGAATTCAGAGAAGACTCAAATAATATTCACAGATAATCTGATCATAAATCCACAATTCATCAGATCTCGGCAAACACACCGCAAAAGAATATTACCTCAAATAGATCTCCAAGAACATCAAGGAAAACATGGTCTTGAGAATAAAAGAGAGAGAAGAAGCCATCTAGCTACTAGATATGGACCCGTAGGTCTATGGTAAACTACTCACGCTTCATCGGAAGGGTAATGGTGTTGATGTAGAAGCCCTCCGTGATCGAATCCCCCTCTGGCAGGATGCCGGAAAAGGCACCTAGACTGGATCTCATGAGTATAGAAGGTTGCGGCGGTGGAAAAGTGTTTTCGTGGCTCCCCGTGATGTTTTTGGGGTATAAGAGTATATATAGGCAAAGGAACTAGGTCAGGAGAGCTCTGAGTGGCCCATGAGGTAGGGGACGCGCCCTACCCCCCGGGCGCACCCTGCACCCCCGTGGCCACATCGTTGAGTCTCCAACTTCATCTCCACGTCTCCTGGTTTGCTTCTGGTCAAAGAAAGATCATCGCAAAAGTTTCATTCCGTTTGGACTCCGTTTGGTATTCCTTTTCTGTGAAACTCTAAAACAGGCAAAAAAATAGAAACTGGCACTGGGCTCTCGGCTAATAGGTTAGTCCCAAAAATGATATAAAATAGCATATAAATGCCTATTAAACATCCAAAACAGATAATATTATAGCATGGAACAATAAAAAATTATAGATAGGTTGGAGACGTATCACGTTGCCGAGGAGATCTATGCCAAGTCAAGACATACCAAGTATCCATCATAAACTCTCATCTCTTGCATTACATTATTCACCATTTGCCTCTCGTTTTCCTCTCCTCCACTTCTAAAAGGATTTTCGAAAAGATTTGCCTTTTCTTCGCCCCTCTTCTGTTCGTCTTTCTCGCTTGGTTTTTGTTGTGCTCGTGTATTAGATCGCTTGATTCGCCTTCATGGCTAGTATTCCCATCATTGTTAGTACTCCCGATAATGAAGTCCTCAATTGTAAACAAAGGGAGGGAGAAAATTTAGAAGATGCTTGGTATAGAATTTGCAATGCTCAAAATAAATCTACTCGAAAGCAATCTACTGCTATTCTTCTTCGCAATTTTTATGTGGGCGTTACTCCTTGGAATAGATATGTTCTAGGTACTATTACCGGGGGAAATTTCTTGGGGAGCCATACTTGTGATTCTTACAATGCTATGATAGATTTGTTAGGCCCACCACCTCTTTTATTCAACGAAATTGTTTTAACTTTGGAACATGTGATGCAAAGGCTTGATATTATTGTGAATAAAATTGCTACCATTGAGTTGATTGAAAATTTAGATTAAAATATTCATAATCAGATTACTCAATATGGATCTAAGTTAGGAGTTACTTTAAAGAATCTTAAAGAAAAGGAACCTATAGTTAATGAAAAGATAGATCAAGATTCTGTTAGAATTGGCAAACTAGAGGATATTATTACCAACTTGGGTTCCGCTTTTTTTTCCATTAAAACTACTCAAAATCTTCCTCCTACTAAGACTTCCAAGTTTATTTACGTTCCTAAGAATAGGGGTGAATATTCTAGTAAGGAAAATCAAGATCTCAAAACAATTAGTGTTCACCCCAATTTTCTCGATGTTATTAAGGAACCTTTTTCCATGAATGAATTTCTTGATTTCTTGCCTAGGAGTTTCATCATTGATAAAGCCAAAGAATATCCTAAGGATTATACGTGTTCAATTGAAGAATTGCATACCAAAGAAGACAATACCTAGATCTATTAGTGTTTTTATGCCTAGCTAAGGGCGTTAAACAATAGCTCTTGTTGGGAGGCAACCCAATTTTATTTTTGTTCTTTGCTTTTTGTTCCTGTTTAGTAATAAATAATTCATCTAGCCTCTAGTTAGATGTGGTTTGGTGTTTTAATTAGTGTTTGTGCCAAGTAAGACCTCTAAGATAGCTTACGGTGATAATTGTCTTGATCCTGCTAAAAAACAGAAACTTTTATGCCCAGTAAATAATTTCCAGGATTTTACTGAAACGTGCTTTTGATCTGATTCTTTTTGCTCTGGATTGGTGCCAAAATTGCCTAGGCTGTCCTAATTTTTCAGAATTTTTGGAGTTACAGAAGTATTCGAGAGTTACAGATTGCTACAAACTGTTCTGTTTTTGATAGATTCTGTTTTCTTTGTGTTGTTTGCTTATTTTGATGAATCTATGGGTAGTATCGGGGGTATGAACCATGGAAAAGTGGGAATACAATAGATATTATACCAATATAAATAAAGAATGATTTTGAAGCAGTACCATAAAGTGGTGATTTATTTTCTTATACTAACGGAGCTTATGAGATTTTTTGTTGAGTCTTGAGTTGTGAAGTTTTCAAGTTTTGGGTAAGGATTTGACGGACTATGGAATAAGAAGTGGCAAGAGCGTAAGCTTGGGGATACCCAAGGCACCCCAAGGTAATATTCAAGGACAACCAAGAGCCTAAGCTTGGGTATGCCCCGGAAGGCATCCCCTCTTTCATCTTCGTCTATCGGTAACTTTACTTGAGGCTATATTTTTATTCACCACATGATATGTGTTTTGCTTGGACCGTCTTGTATGATTTGAGTCTTTGCTTTTTAGTTTGCCACAGTCATCCTTGCTATACATACCTTTTGAGAGAGACGCACATGAATCATGATTTATTAGAATACTCTATGTGCTTCACTCACTACTGGAATCAGGATCTTTGCTGTCAGCTGGCTGATGGCAAAGAATGTCTTTGCCATCAGCTTGAAGAAAATTGTCGGCAAAGAATGAGCTGACGACAAAGTTCATGTTTGTTGTCGGCCAGATCTTTGCCATCTGCCAGCTGACGACATAGAAGCTTTGTCGTCAGCTGGCTGACAGAAAAGAGTGTGGGTGGCCCATGATAACCCACAAGTATAGGGGATCGCAACAGCATTCAAGGGTAGAGTATTCAACCCAAATTTATTGATTCGAGACAAGGGGAGCCAAATAATATTCTTAAGTATTAGCAGTTGACTTGTCAATTCAACCACACCTGGATAACTTAGTATCAGTAGCAAAGTATTTAGTAGCAAAGTAGTATGATAGTAATGGTAACAGTGGCAAAAGTAAAGATAGCAGTTTTGTAGTAGTTGTAACAGTAGCAACGGAAAAGTAAATAAGCGAAGCACAATATGTGAAAAGCTCGTAGGCATTGGATCGGTGATGGATAATTATGTCAGATGCGATTCCTCATGTAATATCTATAACATAGGGTGACACAGAACTAGCTCCAGTTCATCAATGTAATGTAGGCATGTATTCCGAATATAGTCATACGTGCTTATGGAAAAGAACTTGCATGACATCTTTTGTCCTACCCTCCCGTGGCAGCGGGGTCCTAGTGGAAACTAAGGGATATTAAGGCCTCCTTTTAATAGAGTACCGGACCAAAGCATTAACACATAGTGAATACACGAACTCCTCAAACTACGGTCATCACCGAGAAGTATCCCGATTATTGTCACTTCGGGGTTGTCGGATCATAACACATAATAGGTGACTATAGACTTGCAAGATAGGATCAATAACTTACATATATTCATGAAAACATAATAGGTTCCGATCTGAAATCATGGCACTCGGGCCCTAGTGACAAGCATTAAGCATAGCAAAGTCATAGCAACATCAATCTTAGAACATAGTGGATACTAGGGATCAAACCCTAACAAAACTAACTTGATTATATGGTAAATCTCATCCAACCCATCACTGTCCAGCAAGCCTACGATGAAATTACTCACGCACGGCAGTGAGCATCATGAAATTGGTGATGGAGGATGGTTGATGATGACGACGGCGACGAATCCCCCTCTCCGGAGCCTCGAACGAACTCCAGATCAGCCGTCCCTAGAGAGATTAGGGCTTGGCGGCGGCTCCGTATCGTAAAACGTGATGGAACTTTCTCTCTGATTTTATTCTAATGCCAAGGATAGCTTGGATGATATCCGAAGTTATAACCGGGGTCGTACTGAGATGCAGCAGCAAATGCATCCTGAGCAGCGGCATGTTGGCGAGCCGCCTCCACTCTCCCCTCGTGTTCAGCTGCCTCCTCCCTGGTAACAACATATCTTCGTTTTGCCTGGTAATCAAAAAGGGAAGGAGCAGGGAGAATAACATGGACAGAGCTACGTTTGTCAAAGATTAGTCGATACTGGAGGAAATGCTCATTCCTCAAAAGAAAATGATGTTTGACCATCGCGTCATAATCTAAATAAGTAGGAAGCAACTCCATATCCTCCTCTCGTGGGGCTATACCAAGATAATTAGCAACACTAGTCTCATAAATCCCTCCAAATAAATCTCCAGATATACTATTATTATGCAACCTACGTGCAACTATTGCCCCCAAGTTGTAATCTTTATTACCTAACACAACACACATGAGGACACAAAGATCAGGGACACACATGTGACATGCTTCATCTTTACTGTTAATGCATCTACCAATGAAGAGAGCAAAATAATATATAGCGGGAAAATGAATGCTCCCTATGGTAGCTTGTGCTATATCCTTAGATTCTCCCACAGTAATACTAGCAACAAAGTCTTTATATTCAGATCTGTGGGGTTCATGAACATTGCCCCACTACGGGAGTTTGCAAGCAGTTGTAAAATCTTCTAAGTCCATGGTATAAGATTGATCATAAATATCAAACAGGACACTCTGAGAATTACGCGAAGATGTATATTTAAACCTTCTTACGAATGAATCAGTCAATTGGTAGTACTGAGGACACTTACCTTGTAAGAAGTCCTCAAGATCGGCATTACGCACATATGCGTCACATTCATCCTTAATGCGTGCATTGACCATAAACTCTTCTGACGGCCACTCACAAGCTCGCACTTCAGCATCCCTTGGTAGTTCATCATCTTGCTCACGCATAGCATGCCTAGGTCCTCTCTTTATTGAGGAACCACCTTGGTACAATCTCCTAGACATATTTCTTTCTCTGAAAAATTTCTGAAATTTTTAGTAACTTCAAAATAAAAGTGAATAAAACTAAACAAGATTGGTAGCAACTACTCCTACAAGTGCCTAGAGCCTATATCATGCATTAGAATTACTTCGGACCTCATAAAATTAACATGCAAGCTCAAGAACAGGGTCACCTATACAACAAAAATTTGCAATGAATAAAGTACTAGAACAAAAACTAATTGGACCAATGGAGGAGTCACATAACAAGCAACAATCTCCCACAGCAGTTTTGTGAATGGAGCTTTGAGCAAGGAGATCGAAAATTGCAGCAAAATGAGCTAGAACTCGTGCTTGAGCTGGATAGGGATTTTTTTGGGAGGAAGATGGAGTGTGTGGGTGCAGGAATAAGTGGAGGGGGCCACCATGGGCCCACGAGACAGGGGCGCGCGCCCAGGGGGTGTGGGCGCGCCCTCCACCCTCGTGGCCATATGCTTGCCCCATGCAGTGTTTTTTCAGTGCCTAAAATCCTCAAATATTCCATAAAAAATCATACTAAATTTGCAGGGCATTTGGAGCACTTTTATTTTCTGGATATTTTTTATTGCATGGATAATTCAGAAAACAGACAAATAATACTTTTTTTGCTTTATTTATTCTTAATAACAGAAAGTAAAAAGAGGGTATAGAAGGTTGTGCCTTCTAGTTTCATCCATCTCATGATCATCAAAATGAATCCACTAACAATGTTGATCAAGTCTTGTTAACAAACTCATTCCGAATAACACGGGACCGGAGAAATTTCGAATAACACTAGGTTACCTCAACGGGGATATGAACATCCCCAACAATAAGAATATCATACTTTTTCTTGACAGTAGGAAGAGGTAATTCAAAACCTCCAATAATGATAGTTGGAAATCTTCCAACAGAATTGATGCTATGAACTTGAGGTTGTTTCCTTGGAAAGCGTACCGTATGCTCATTACCATTAACATGAAAAGTGGCATTGCCCTTGTTGCAATCAATAACAGCCCCTGCAGTATTCAAAAAGGCTCTACCAAGGATAATCGACATACTATCGTCCTCGGGAATATCAAGAATAACAAAGTCCGTTAAGATAGTGACATTTTCAACAACAACAGGCACATCCTCGCAAATACCGACAGGTATGGCAGTTGATTTATCAGCCATTTGCGAAGATATTTCAGTAGGTGTCAACTTAGTCAATTCAAGTCTAGGATATAAAGAGAGAGGCATAACACTAACACCGGCTCCAAGATCACATAAAGCAGTTTTAACATAATTTCTTTTAATGGAGCATGGTATAGTCGGTACCCCGGGATCTCCAAGTTTCTTTGGTATTCCACCCTTAGAAGTATAATTAGCAAGCATGGTGGAAATTTCAGCTTCCAGTATCTTTCTTTTATTTGTAATGATATCCTTCATGTACTTAGCATAAGGATTTACTTTAAGCATATCAGTTAAGCGCATACGTAAGAAGATAAGTGTAATCATGTCATCAAAGCGCTCAAAATCCTCATCATCCTTTGTCTTGGATGGTTTAGGAGGAAAAGGCATGGGTTTCTGAACCCATGGTTCTCTTTCTCTACTGTGCTTCCTAGAAACAAAACCTCTTTTATCATAACATTGATTCTTTGATTCTGGGTTATCAAGATCAACAGCAGGTTGAATCTCTACCTCATTTTTTTTTGCTAGGTTGAGCATCAACATGAACATTATCACTAGGCTCATGTTCATCACCTTATTGTGTTTCAGCCTCAGAAATAGAAATATCATTGGGATTCTCAGGTGTGTCTATAACAGGTTCACTAGAAGCATGCAAAGTCCTATCATTTTTCTTTTTCTTCTTTTTGGAAGAACTAGGTGCCTCTAAATTATTTCTCTGAGAATCCTGCTCGATTCTCTTAGGGTGGCATTTAGGATACAAAGGTTCCTGAGTCATTTTACCAATTCTAGTAGCCACTCTAACAACAAAGTCATGTTTATTATTTAATTCATTTAGCAAATCACTTTGAGCTTTAAGTACTTGTCAGCTTGAGTGGTAACCATAGAAGCATATTTGCTAATGAGTTTAAGTTCACCTTTAACTCTAGCCATATAATCACTCAAGTGTTGTAACATCCCAAATTTTCAATTTGGAATGTTATACATAGATCATCATTGCATATCATTTTTTTGTTGCATTGTTGGCTCGATCCTAGAAATTCTATGCAACTCAACGACCCACGGAGAGAGTTGGGGATTTCGTTATTTTCTTATTTGAGTTTTTCTCAAATTTTGAAAATAGGATCATTGATTTTATTTATTTTATCTTCAATTATTTCTACTACCAAAAATTCAGAGAGGGAATAAAATGACTTCCCCAAAATAAAGAAATAATGAAGATTTAATAAGAAATCAAATAAGATTTATTTTGGAGTTTTTCGCCCTTTTATTTGGATTTAGGAAAAATGCGCAATTCACAAAATTGCATTTAGGCCCCAAATAAATGTTCTTCTTGTCCGGCTTGATTTTAGAAGCCGGGGAAAATTTATTTCGGGATTTTTGGAGTCCGTTTAGTATTTCTTTTTATTTTTCTTCTGCGTGGAATTATTTAAAAAAACGCGTAACCGACCTACGGGCCGTGTCCGCCTAGGACTCCCGGCCCGCGGGGCTTTATAAGCCGGGGAGGCCCAGCCGCGCCAAAACCCTAGCAGCCGCCCAGCCCGATCCACCGCCGCCGCCAGCCGCCGCCGCCGCGAGCAGCCGCCAGCCACGCCGCCGCCCCGCGCCGCCGCCTCGCCCGCCGAGCCGCTGCCGGACCCCGCCGCCATCGCCGTCGTCGCCGGACCCCGCCGACCCCACCGCCCGCAAGCTCGCCGAGGTTTGCCGCCGCCTCGACCTCCATGCCGTTTTTTTTAGAAAAATGATCGGTTTTCCATCGGTTTATTTTCGGTTTTTTTAGTTTCGGTTTTTTTATTATTACATCGGTTTTATTTTCGGTTTAGTTTAATTAGAGAGCGTTCGCTCGTTCGTTCGTTTTGACGAACGTACTCGTCAGATCTGTTTAGTCAACGAACGTTCGTTCGTCAGCCCGTTCATCATTTTTCTTTTTCTTGAATTTAATCTGCGATTTTTCTGATCGTGATTCCTGATCCGATTTTCGTTTTAGTATAACTTTTCGCTCATTTATCGGAATCAGGCGATTCAAGCGCCTGGAGTTTTGTCTCGAAACCCTCTTTCCGAATAATCATTTTAAACAAGTTTTTGCTTCTGTAAAATTTGACTTAGATCCAGATTAGGAAAATGAAGCTATTTTCTTTCGCCGTTTGACCTTCGTTGCTTTGTTTGATTTGGTTGTTTTTGCAAACCGAAGTTCTTAAGTTGAACTTTTCAGGTTAGATCGTTTATTCGAGTTTTACCTGTGCATTAGATGAGTACTTATTGTTTGTTTGTTTGTTTGTCTGCGATAGAATACCCGGAGTGCGCCGCATGTTGCTTCGAGTCTCTAGGTTTCGTGGATCATCAGCAAGGCAAGTAACACTTTGATCATACCTTTTCTCATACCCAGTTTTTATGCATTAGACCAATCATCAAACAATTGCATGATTAGGATCTAATTAAATTGTGGGATGGGAAGTAGATGAGGTAGTACCTATTACCTGTTTTATTTTCAAACCCCTGGGAGTTACTTCTACGTTTGCTTATTATGCCATGCTATGCTAGTAGACGTGGATTGGGTGAGTGTATCCATGACAGATGTGAGATTGTTAAATTAATGGTTTATTTAAGGTGGCAACTTAAACACACATCTGGGTGGATTGAGGCACCTGGTTTTTATCAGGACTTGCCTGTATTTCTTCGGACTGCCACCCAGGCTCAAAGGGTCATGAGATTATTCAAACTAGAAACTTCCGTGTGCAGCCACAAGCCATTATGGGCTCTGGCATAGTTGATTAAGTCGTGCAAACTCTAATGGGTAGACTAGCAGATGTAGGGGAAAGTAAGTGTACCGGTCTACCCACATGTAAGGTGCTAGTGCTTCCGAAAGACTATGTCTCGGTCATCCGTTTCTCAAACATCATGTAGTGCGAGGAATCAAACGGAGGCGATCAAGTCTTGTGGGGAACAGTGCGCAAACCTCTGCAGAGTGTATAAACTAATCATGGTTAGCCGTGTCCCCGGTTATGGACGTTTTGAGTATCTAGTACCTGGATATCATGTGAATCTCATCATGTTACTCTAATTTAATATTGTTGGGTTTAATGAGTACTTTTAATTGGGATTGAGAATGCTGTCAACCATTCTCAATGTTCAACAACCACCATGATAGTTAAATAAATTTATTCCTTTGTAGTAGGGAAAAATTGGCTTTATGCAAAACTGTAACCATAGAGCTTTTCCACCAGCCAAATATGCATGTAGTATAGCTTAATCCATTGTTATCCTCTATGTGTTACATTGCCAGCATATTCCATGTGCTGACCCATTTTCGGGCTGCAACGTTTCATGTTGCAGACTTTTCAGACGATGAGTAAGGTGCTTTTAGGTCGTGGTTCTATACTCAGTGATGCCGTTGGAGTTGATGGACTCGCTTATCTTCCAAGTCTTCCGCTGTTATCGATTTTAGATGGCCTTAAGCCATATTTATTTCAATAAGTTCTCTTTTGAGACATTCGATGTAATAAGTGTGTGATTGCTACTCTGTTATAAATCCTCCAAGTACTGTGTGGTGTCAGCATTACTGATCCAGGGATGACACTGAGCACAGAGATCAGACTGTTTGAGGTCTGGTCGCTACAAGGTGGTATCAGAGCACAAGCTGACTTTAGGACACGGCCACTAAGCTTAAGCCTTAGATCACTACTCTTTCTTCCCTTTCTGACTCCTCATCTTTTCTATTCTTTAGGATGGCGGATGCAAGGATCAAGTTCGCACAACCAGATGAGAATTCACCTTTTGGATGTCACTTGAAGGAAGCCACTAGATACCTGAACATAGGAGTACCAAGCTTCACTGGGACTTTCAACGCCACTTTACCCGAAGAGGAGCGCTGGAGGATTCAAGTCTACATTCCAGGAAGGACATTTGCACCAGTCACGGAACCAATAGAATTTACCTTTGATGCACCAACATGGAGCCTAGGAAAGAGCATGGCAGCTCACATCGCCATGGGACGAATTGGAGAAGTTTACTACAACGATCTCAAGAAATACTATCTACCAGATTTGTGGGCGCCGAGATGAGCATTGGGAGATGATCACTACCAGGAGGGACAGATCAATTGCAGCTTATATTCAGGAGTTAAACCAACACATCCGGCGCCAGGAAAATCAGATGTGCGTAGATATGGAGGATTTGCAGAATGCTATGACCAAGATCAAGGAGCTAGAAGAAGAACTCAAGGCTACACGTAAAGACTATATGGTAGAAATCGTCGCTCTAGTAAGACAGAACGGCGACCTTAAGGAGAAGATTGGAGTATTCATGGGAGGATCAGCACCCAGAGGAGAAGAGGATGAACCTACTTGCCCAGATAATTATATCATCATCGACGACACCGACTCGGATCCCGACGACAGCGATGATGACTATGTTGATGAAGCTAGAGAAGATATCATGGAATCTGCATCGGAGCAGTTTTTCTAGTTGACCACCATAACAGTAGTAGAATTTTCCACCATTTAATTAGTTTTAGTCCAAGCACTTTTGTAACGATAGTTAGACCGTTGTATGCCCTTGTTTGAATTGATTGGAATGATATTGTGTGTTTTGTCTCATGTGCATATGGGTAGTGTTATCTCACTAGACCTCATTCTATTCTTAACTCTCCCCTTTAAACCCTCAGATGCCTCCGAGACGCGACCTTGAGTTTGTTTTTCCGCTAGAGATCACTCAATTGATTCAGCAGCAGAATACCTTGATTCAAACATTGATACAGAACCAAGGCAACAACAACAACAACAACCCACCACCACCACCACCTGTTGACCATCTGGCACGTTTCTTAAGGTTGAATCCGTCGGTGTTTTCCAGTAGCACCGAGCCGATAGTAGCAGATGATTGGCTCCATAAGATAGGGAGGGAGTTGACCACTGCAGGATGCACGGATGGAGAAAAGGTGAAGTTTTCCGCACATCAGCTTGACGGACCCGCAGCAGCATGGTGGGAGAATTTTACAGCCACTTACCCTGTAGATCCTGTCACATGGAATCAGTTTCAGCAAGCTTTTCGTACTGCCCATGTTTCAGCAGGAGCTATGGCCATGAAGAAGCGTGAGTTTCGCAACTTACGCCAAGGAGGACGGACAGTTGGCCAGTATGTGGATGATTTTAGTAAGCTAGCACGTTATGCCCCAGATGACGTTGCTACAGATGCAGCTAAGAAGGAGAAGTTTCTAGAAGGACTGAATGATGAGATGAGCATGCAGTTGATGGTAGCCACTTTCAATAACTACTAGGAGTTAGTAGATCGTGCTCTTATGATTGAAGGGAAGCAGCAGCAGATTGACAACCGTAAGAGAAAGTATGCACAGGGGAAGAACAATTCTGGAGCTTAGCAGAAGCCACGCTTTACCCCAAAGTCAGGAGGACACTTTCAGCATACTCATGGAGGAGGCAGCTCACACAATCATAATGGCACAAAGAATGGAAACGGGAATGGAGGAAGCAATGGACAAAGCCGCACCAACCCGTCCACACCATCCAAGGTAGACCTGAGTCATATCACTTGTTATAAGTGCCGTAAGACGGGGCATTATGCAAATGACTGCCCGGAAGCCCAAAATGGAAATGGCAATGGAAGCTCAGGAAATAAGCCGAACCCTTTCAATAGGGGGCAAGTGAACCACGTTACCATGGAGGAGGTTGAAGCTCAGCGAGACGCAGTAATAGGTAAGTTTTTGGTTAAGGCATTTACTGCAGTTGTTCTTTTCGATACTGGTGCATCGCATTCATACATATCAAGGGGATTTGTGGATAAGTTTAGCCTGCCCACTAAGACTCTTAAGACACCCATGCTAGTAAGTTCACCGGGAGCTGAGTTTATGGTCAGTCAAGGATGCTTTCAGGTGCCATTAAGAATAGGAAGGCATGTTTTCCCAACGGATTTAATTATATTGGAATCCCAAGGTTTGGATGTAATTCTTGGTATGGATTGGCTGTCGATGTATGGAGGAAACATTGATTGCGCCAGCAAGACAATTTTGCTTATGACACCAGAAGGAATAAGAATCAAGTATGTATCACGGCATGAGCCGATGAGAGCACATGTAAATTCCTTATCAGGAGTTGTGCAGGAGGAAGTACCAGTGGTAAAGGATTTCCCCGATGTATTTCCAGAAGAGTTTCCAGGCATGCCACCGGATAGAGACATTGAGTTCTTAATTGAACTACTGCCAGGCACGGGGCCGATATCCAAGAGACCATACAGGATGCCAGCCCAAGATTTGGAGGAAATTAAGAAGCAGATTAAGGAGCTGTTGGACAAAGGTTTTATTCGCCCAAGTTCTTCGCCTTGGGGATCGCCAGTACTTCTGGTGGAGAAGAAGGATGGATCGTTAAGAATGGTTGTTGATTATCGCGAATTGAATGAAGTAACAATCAAGAACAAGTACCCACTACCAATGATCAATGATCTGTTTGATCGGTTGCAAGGAGCTAAGGTGTTTCCCAAGATCGATTTGCGATCAGGATACCATCAGTTGAAGATTCGGGAGCAAGATATACCGAAGACGACTTTTACCACCAGGTATGGGCTGTATGAGTATACCGTTATGTCATTTGGTCTGACTAACGCCCCAGCCTATTTTATGAACATGATGAACAAGGTGTTTATGGAGTTTTTGGATAAGTTCGTCGTGGTTTTCATTGTTGATATTTTGGTTTACTCGAAGAATGAAGAGGAACATAAAGAACACTTGCGTGTGGTACTCGAGAAGCTCAGAGAACATCAGCTATACGCCAAGTTCAGCAAGTGTGAGTTTTGGTTGAAAGAAGTTGGATTTCTCTGACATGTTATATCCGGAGAAGGTATCGCAGTAGACCCCACTAAAGTTGTCACTGTGACAAACTGGGAAGCACCAACAATAGTTGGAGAAATCCGGAGTTTCCTTGGACTCGCAGGATAGTACCGGAGATTTATTGAAAATTTCTCGAAGATTGCAAAGCCTATGACAGAGTTGTTGAAGAAGCATACTAAGTTCATTTGGACTGAGGAGTGTGAGGCTAGTTTCCAGGAATTGAAGAAACGTTTGGTTACCTCACCAGTATTAATTCTGCCAGATCATACTAAGGATTATGAAGTGTATTGCGACGCTTCACGTCGAGGACTTGGAGCAGTGCTTATGCAGGAGGGAAGAGTTGTTTCGTATGCTTCACGACAACTTAAGCCTCATGAGTTGAATTATGCTACTCATGATTTGGAGTTAGCAGCCATAGTGCACGCACTGAAAACGTGGAGACATTTTCTCATTGGGAATCATTGTGAGGTGTACACGGATCACAAGAGTTTGAAGTACATCTTCATGCAGAAGGAGTTAAATCTGAGGCAGAGGAGATGGTTGGAGCTTATTAAGGATTATGATATGAGATTGCATTATCACCCCGGGAAGGCTAACATTGTAGCAGACGCGTTGAGCCATAAGAGCCACGTCAATACACTAATGATGGGAGGAATACCCAAGGAGTTAGCCGAGGATCTTCATGATCTATGTTTGGAAATAGTTCCGAGAGGCTATGTAGCAGCAATGGAGATTCAGTCTACATTGATGGATAAAATTAGAGAAGCTCAAAAGACAGATAAAGAAGTTGCCTCTATAAAGGAGAAAATTAGCGAAGGGAAGGCTAAGGGATTTCGTGAGGGTGAGTACGATACCCTATGATTTGAGGACCGTGTTTATGTGCCCAATGACCTGGAGATCAGGAAGTTGATTCTGCAAGAGGCACATGATTCACCATATTCGATTCACCCCGGAAATACCAAGATGTATTTGGATTTGAAGGAAACTTTCTGGTGGACCGAAATGAAGAAGGATATTGCAGAGTATGTAGCAGTTTGTGATGTATGTGAGAGGGTGAAAGTAGAACACCAGAAGCCAGCCGGATTGTTGCAGCCATTGCCTATACCCGAATGGAAGTGGGACAAACTAGGCATGGATTTCATCACGGGATTGCCCAGGACTCGTTCAGGCTATGACTCAATTTGGGTTGTAGTCGATCGTTTGACAAAGGTAGCTCATTTCATCCCAGTAAAGACTACCTACAGCGGTGCCAAATTGGCTAAGATATACATGACAAGGATTGTATGTTTGCATGGAGTTCCGAGGAGTATCGTATCAGATAGAGGAACCCAATTCACCTCAAAGTTCTGGAAGCAGTTACACGAAACATTGAGAACCAGGCTGGAGTTTAGCACAACATTCCATCCATAGACAGATGGACAGACCGAGAGAGTCAATCAGATTTTGGAGGATATGCTTAGAGCTTGTGTTTTGGATTATGGATCAAGTTGGGATGACAACTTGCCATGCGTGGAGTTTTCTTACAACAACAGTTATCAATCTAGTTTGAAGATGGCCCCTTTCGAAGCCTTGTATGGAAGGAGGTGCAGAACCCCGTTGTTGTGGGATGAGGTGGGAGACCGCCAGTTGTTTGGACCGGATTTGATTAAGGAGTCTGAACAGAAGGTAAAATTGATCCGCGACAGGCTCAAGGTAGCTCAGTTAAGACAGAAGAGTTATGCAGATTCGAAACGCAAGGAGACAGAACACGAAGTCGGAGACAGAGTTTATTTTCGAGTACCTCCACTTCGAGGAGTTAAGCGTTTTGGAGTTAAAGGGAAGTTAGCGCCACGTTTTGTGGGGCCATACAAAGTTTTGGAACGCATGGGAGAAGTAGCTTACAAGTTGGAATTACCTGAGGGATTGTCAGGAGTTCACAATGTGTTCCATGTTTCTCAGTTGAAGAAGCGTCACGCAGAGATGGTTGATATACCATTGAGAGATACAGTGCCACAAGAAGCAATTCAGTTGAAGGATGATTTGACTTATGAAGAGAAACTAGTTAGAATTCTGGATTATGCCAGTCGAGTTACCCGGAGTAAGGTTATCAAGTTTTGCAAAGTTCAGTGGAGCCACCACACCGAGGAGGAAGCCACCTGGAAGCGAGAGGAAGATCTACTCAAGGACCACCCTCACCTATTTGCTAGCCAACCCGAATCTCGAGGGCGAGATTCATCTTAAGGGGGGTAGGTTTGTAACATCCCAAATTTCCAATGTGGAATGTTACACATAGATCATCATTGCATATCATATTTTTGTTGCATTGTTGGCTCGATCCTAGAAATTCTATGCAACTCAAGGACCCACGGAGAGAGTTGGGGATTTCGTTATTTTCTTACTTGAGTTTTTCTCAAATTTTGAAAATAAGATCATTGATTTTATTTATTTTATCTTCAATTATTTCTACTACCAAAAATTTAGAGAGGGAATAAAATGACTTTCCCAAAATAAAGAAATAATGAAGATTTAATAAAAAAAATCAAATAAGATTTATTTTGGAGTTTTTCGCCCTTTTATTTGGATTTAGGAAAATGCGCGATTTTCAAAATTGCATTTAGGCCCCAAATAAATGTTCTTCTTGTCCGACTTGATTTTAGAAGCCGGGGAAAATTTATTTCGGGATTTTTGGAGTCCGTTTAGTATTTCTTTTTATTTTTCTTCTGCGCGGAATTATTTAAAAAAAACGCGTAACCGACCTACGGGCCGTGTCCGCCTAGGACTCCCGGCCCGCGGGGCTTTATATGACGGGGAGGCCCAGTCGCCCCAAAACCATAGCCGCCGCACCAGCCCGAT
This sequence comes from Triticum dicoccoides, assembly GCF_002162155.2. Taxonomy (NCBI): domain Eukaryota; kingdom Viridiplantae; phylum Streptophyta; class Magnoliopsida; order Poales; family Poaceae; genus Triticum; species Triticum dicoccoides. Next base: position 484,584,983 of record NC_041387.1, on the reverse strand, counting down.
CCGCCGCCGTCGCCAGCCGCCGCCGCCAGCAGCCGCCAGCCGCGCCGCCGCCCCGCCCGCCGAGCCGCCGCCAGACCCCGCCGCCGTCGCCGGACCCCGCCGACCCCGCCACCCGCACGCTCGCCAAGGTTCGCCGCTGCCTCGACTTCCGTGCCGGGTTTTTTTAGAAAACCGATCAGTTTTCCGTCGGTTTATTTTCGGCTTTTTTTAGTTTTGGTTTTTTTATTATTAGATCGGTTTTATTTTTGGTTTAGTTTAATTAGCGAGCGTTCGCTCGTTCGTTCATTTTAACGAACGTACTCGTCAGATATGTTTGGTCAACGAACGTTCGTTCCTCAGCCCGTTCGTCGTTTTTCTTTTTCTCGGATTTAATCCGCGATTTTTCTGATCGCGATTCCGGTTCCGATCTTCGTTTTAGTATAACTTTTTGCTCGTTTATCGGAATCAGGCGATTCAAGCGCCTGGAGTTTCGTCTTGAAACCCTCTTTCCGAATAGTCAACTTAAACAAGTTTTCGCTTCTGTAAAATTTGACTTAGATCCAGATTAGTAAAACGAAGTTGTTTTCTTTCGCCGTTTGACCTTCGTTGCTTTGTTTGATTTGGTTCTTTTTGCAAACCGGAGTTCTTAAGTTGAACTTTTCAGGTTAGATCGTTTATTCGAGTTTTACCTGTGCATTAGATGAGTACTTATTGTTTGTATGTTTGTTTGTCTGCGATAGAATACCCGGAGTGCGCCGCCTGTTACTTCGAGTCTCTAGGTTTCGCGGATCATCAGCAACGCAAGTAACACTTTGATCATACCTTTTCTCATACCCAGTTTTTATGCATTAGACCAATCCTCAAACAATTGCATGATTAGGATCTAATTAAATTGTGGGATGGGAAGTAGATGAGGTAGTACCTATTACCTATTTTATTTTCAAACCCCTGGGAGTTACTTCTAAGTTTGTTTATTATGCCATGCTATGCTAGTAGACGTGGATTGGGCGAGTGTATCCATGACAGATGTGAGATTGTTAAATTAATGGTTTACTTAAGGTGGCAACTTAAACACACATCTGGGTGGATTGAGGCACCTGGTTTCTATAAGGACTTGCCTGTATTTCTTCGGACCGCCACCCAGGCTCAAAGGGATCATGAGATTATTCAAACTAGAAACTTCCGTGTGCAGCCACAAGCCATTATGGGCTCTGGCATAGTTGATTAAGTCATGCGAACTCTTACGGGTAGACTAGCAGATGTAGGGGAAAGTAGGTGTACCGGTCTACCCACATGTAAGGTGCTAGTGCTTCCGAAAGACTATGTCTCAGTCATATGTTTCTCAAACATCATGTAGTGCGAGGAATCAAACAGAGACGGTCGAGTCTTGTGGGGAAAAGTGCGCAAACCTCTGCAGAGTGTATAAACTAATCATGGTTAGCCGTGTCCCCGGTTATGGACGTTTTGAGTATCTAGTACCTGGATATCATGTGAATCCCATCATGTTACTCTAATTTAATATTGTTGGGTTTAATGAGTACTTTTAATTGGGATTGAGAATGATGTCAACCATTTTCAATGTTTAACAACCACCATGATAGTTAAATAAATTTATTCCTTTGTAGTTGGGAAAAATTGGCTTTATGCAAAACTGTAACCATAGAGCTTTCCCACCAGCCAAATATGCATGTATTATAGCTTAATCCATTGTTATCCTCTATGTGTTACATTGCCAGCATATTCCATGTGCTGACCCGTTTTCGGGCTGCAACGTTTCATGTTGCAGACTTTTCATACGACGAGTAAGGTGCTTTTAGGTCGTGGTTCTATACTCAGTGATGCCGTTGGAGTTGATGGACTCGCTTATCTTCCACGTCTTCCGCTGTTATCGATTTTAGATGGCCTTAAGCCATATTTATTTCAATAAATTCTCTGTTGAGACATTCGATGTAATAAGTGTGTGATTGCTACTCTGTTATAAATCCTCCAAGTACTGTGTGGTGTCAGCATTACTGATCCAGGGATGACACTGAGCACAGAGATCAGACTGTTTGAGGTCTGGTCGCTACAAGTGTCCTATCTCAAAAGCATAATTCTTTAATTCTTTGTCAACATAAGCTTTAAAACTTTCTTGTCTAGCCATAAAGTCATCAAACTCATCTAAGCATGGGCTATGAAATGTAGTAGAGGGAATTTCAACTTTATCATATCTATAGAGAGAATTTACCTTTACTACATGTGCCGGGTTATCAAGACAATGTGTTTCCTCAACATGCGGTATATGAAGACCATGTATTTCTTCAATAGCTGGTAAATTCTTAACATCTTCAGCTTTAATACATTTTTCTTTCATTGATTTCTTTGCCTCTTGCATATCTTCAGGACTGAGAAATAGAACACCCCTCTTCTTCGGAGTTGGTTTCGGAATAGGCTCAGGAGTTGGCTCGATTGGCTCAGGAATTGGCTCAGGAAGAGTCCAATTATTTTCATTAGTCAACATATTATTCAATAGTAATTCAGCTCGGTCGACTGCCCTTTCCCTGAAAACACAACCAGCACAACTATCCAAGTAGTCCTTGGAAGCATCGGTTAATCCATTATAAAAGACTTCAAGTATTTCATTTTTCTTAAGAGGATGATCAGGCAAAGCATTAAGTAATCGGAGAAGCCTCCCCCAAGCTTGTGGGAGACTCTCTTATTCGATTTGCACAAAATTATATATTTCCCGCAAGGCAGCTTGTTTCCTAGGAGCAAGGAAATGTTTAGTAGAGAAGTAATAAATCATATCCTGGGGACTACACACACAACCAGGATCAAGAGAGTTAAACCAAGTTTTAGCATCACCCTTTAATGAGAACGGAAATATCTTAAGGATATAATAATAGCGAGACTTCTCATCATTAGTAAACAGGGTGGCTATATCATTTAACTTGGAAAGATGTGCCACAACAGTTTCAGATTCATAGCCATAAAAAGGACCAGATTCAACCAAAGTAATTATTTCAGGATCAACAAAGAATTCATAATCCTTATCAGTAACACAGATTGGTGAAGTAGCAAAAGCGGGGTCAGGTTTCAGTCTAGCATTAAGGGATTGTTGCTTCCATTTAGCTAATAACTTCTTAAGGTCATATCTCTCTTTGCAAGAAAAAATAGCTCTAGCAGCTTCTTCATCCATAACATAACCCTCAGGAACAATAGGCATTTCATAATCAGGGGGGAGAACTTTCATCATCACTAGCATCAATAATATCGTCATTAATAATTTCATTCTCTCTAACCCTAGCAAGTTGTTCATCAAGAAATTCAACTAATGGCATAGTAGTATCATGCACAAAAGTAGTTTCATCATAAGTATCATGCATAGAATAAGTGGCATCATCAATAACATGCGACATATCAGAATTCATAGCAGTAGCAGGTTTACGTGTCGCAAGCTTACTCAAAATAGAAGGAGAATCTAGTGCAGAGCTAGATGGCAGTTCCTTACCTCCCCTCGTAGTTGAGGGAAAAAATCTTAGTTCTTTCGTCTTTCAAGTTCTTCAATGTGATCACTAGATATAAATCCCAAGTGACTCAAAGAATAGAGCTATCCTCCCCGGCAATGGTGCAAGAAATTAGTCTTGATAACCCACAAGTATAGGGGATCGCAACAGCTTTCGAGGGTAGAGTATTCAACCCAAATTTATTGATTCGACACAAGGCGAGCCAAAGAATACTCTTAAGTATTAGCAGTTGAGTTTTCAATTCAACCACACCTGGATAACTTAGTATCTGCAACAAAGTATTTAGTAGCAAAGTAGTATGATAGTAATGGTAACAGTGGCAAAAGTAAAGATAGCAATTTTGTAGTAGTTGTAACAATAGCAACAGAAGAGTAAATAAGCGAATCACAATATGTGAAATGCTCATAGGCATTGGATCAGTGATGGAAAATTATGTCGAATGTGATTCCTCATGTAATAGCTATAACATAGGGTGACACAGAACTAGCTCCAGTTCATCAATGTAATGTAGGCATGTATTCTGAATATAGTCATACGTGCTTATGGAAAAGAACTTTCATGACATCTCTTGTCCTACCCTCCCGTGGCAGCGTGGTCGTAGTGGAAACTAAGGGATATTAAGGCCTCCTTTTAATAGAGTACCGGACCAAAGCATTAACACATAGTGAATACATGAACTCCTCAAACTATGGTCATCACCGAGAAGTATCCCGATTATTGTCACTTCGGGGTTGTCGGATCATAACACATAATAGGTGACTATAGACTTGCAAGATAGGATCAAGAACTCACATATATTCATGAAAACATAATAGGTTCAGATCTGAAATCATGGCACTCGGGCCCTAGTGACAAGCATTAAGCATAGCAAAGTCATAGCAACATCAATCTCAGAACATAGTGGATACTAGGGATCAAACCCTAACAAAACTAACTTGATTACATGGTAAATATCATCCAACCCATCACCGTCCAGCAAGCGTACAATGAAATTACTCACGCACAGCGGTGAGCATCATGAAATTGGTGATGGAGGATGGTTGATGATGATGACAGCGATGAATCCGCCTCTCTGGATCCCCGAACGGACTCCAGATCAGCCCTCCCGAGAGAGATTAGGGCTTGGCGGCTGCTTCGTATCGTAAAACGCGATGAAACTTTCTCTCTGATTTTTTTTCTCCGCAAAACAGAATATATGGAGTTGGAGTTGAGGTCGGCGGAGCATCAGGGGGCCCACGAGATAGGGGGGTGCACCCAGGGGGGGAGGGCGCGCCCCCCACCCTCGTGGACAGGGTGTGGGCCCCCTGGCCTTGATTCTTTCGCTAGTATTTTTTATATTTTCCAACAGTTATCTCTGTGGATTTTCAAGTCATTCTGAGAACTTCTGTTTTCTGCACAATAAACAACAACATGGTAGTTCTGCTAAAAACAGCGTCAGTCCGGGTTAGTTTAATTCAAATCATGCAAATTAGAGTCCAAAACAAGGGCAAAAATGTTTGGAAAAGTAGATACGTTGGAGATGTATCAACTCCCCCAAGCTTAAACCTTTGCTTGTCGTCAAGCAATTCAGTTGATAAACTGAAAGTGATAAAGAAAAACTTTACAAACTCTATTTGCTCTTGCTATTGTAAATATGTAAAGCCAGCATTCAAGTTTTCAGCAAAGATTATGAACTAACCATATTCACAATAACACTTAGGTCTCATATTTTCTCATATCAATGGCATAGTCAACTAGCGAGCGATAATAATAAAACTCGGATGACAACACTTTCTCAAAACAATCATTATATGATATAACAAGATGGTATCTCACTAGCCCTTTCTGAGACTGCAAAACATAAATGCAGAGCACCTTTCAAGACCAAGGACTGACTAAACATTGTAATTCATGGTAAAAGAGATCCAGTCAAGTCATACCCAATATAAACTAATAGTAATACATGCAAATAACAATGTGCTATCCAGTGGGTGCTTTTTAATAAGAAGGTGATGACTCAACATAAAAGTAAATAGATAGACCCTTCGCAGAGGGAAGCAGGGATTTGTAGAGGTGCCAGAGCTCGATTTTAAAATATAGATGAATAACATTTTGAGCGGCATACTTTCACTGTCAACGCAACAACTATGAGATGGCGATATCTTCCATGCTACATACATTATAGGCGGTTCCCAAACAGAATGGTAAAAGTTTATACTCCCCCACCACCAACAAGCATCAATACATGGCTTGCTCGAAACAATGAGTGCCTCCAACTAACAACAACCCTGGGGGAGTTTTGTTTAATTATTTTGATTTACTTTGATCTTTTTTATCATGGGAGTGGGTATCCCAGTTACCAGCCATTTTCTCGTGAATGAGGAGCAGAGTCCAGTCCTCTTGAGAATAACCCACGTACCATGGAGGATACAGACAGCCCTAGTTGAAACATGAGCTGCTCGAGCATACAAAACAGAATTTCATTTGAAGGTTTGGAGTTTGGCACATACAAATTTACTTGGAACGACAGGTAGATACCGTATATAGGAAGGTATGGTGGACTCATATGGAATAACTTTGGGGTTTATGGAGTTTGGATGCACAAGCAGTATTCCCGCTTAGTACAGGTGAAGGCTAGTAAAAGACTCTGAAGCGACCAACTGAGAGAGTGACAACACTCATGAACATGCATTAAAATTAATTTACACCAAGTACAATCATGAGTAGGATATAATCCACCATGAACATAAATATCGTGAAGGCTATGTTGATTTTGGTCAACTACATGCGTGAACATGTGCCAAGTCGAGTCACTCAATTCATTCAAAGGAGGATACCATCCCATCATACAACATCATAATCATTTTAATAGCGTGTTGGCACACAAGGTAAACCATTATAACTCATAGCTAATTAAGCATGGCATAAGCAACTATAATCTCTAAATGTCATTGCAAATATGTTTACTTCATAATAGGCTGAATCAGGAATGATGAACTCATCGTATTTACAAAAACAAGAGAGGCTGAGTTCATACCAGCTTTTCTCACCTCAATCATTTCATCATATATCGTCATTATTGCCTTTCACTTGCACGACCGAATGGTGTTTATAATAATAATAGTGCACGTGCATTGGACTAAGCTGGAATCTGCAAGCATTCAATTCAAGAGAGAAGACAAAGTAATATGGGCTCTAAGTTAAATAAACAATCATGCATATGAGAGCCACTGAACATTTTCAATATGGTCTTCTACTCTCGATCCCCAAAGGAAAGAAAAGAAATAAAACTATTTACACGGGAAAGCTCCCAACAAGTAAAACAAGAATGAGAAATCATTTTGGGTTTTCATTTTAGTTACTACTACAAGCATGGAAATTAAACTAACTAATTGTTTTGGTTTTTCTTAAGGTTTATCAAGCACACAAGAAGAAAGCTAGAAAAATAAATTAAACTAGCATGGATAATACAATGAAAGGGTATGAGCAACGATGACTAGAATAATGTGTGAACATGAATGTAAAGTCGGTGAGAAATACATACTCCCCCAAGCATTGGCTTTTGGCCTAGTTTGGTCTAATGCCATGGATAGCCTGGCTGATATCCGAAGTTATAACTGGGGTCATACTGAGATGCAGCAGCAAATGCATCCTGAGTAGTGGCATGTTGGCGAGCTGCCTCCGCTCTCCCCTCATGTTCAGCTGCCTCCTCCCTGGTAACAACATATCTTCGTTTTGCCTGGTAATCAAAAAGGGAAGGAGCAAGGAGAGTAACATGGACAGAGCTACGTCTGTCAAAGATTAGTCAATGCTGGAGGAATTGCTCATTTCTCAAAAGAAAATGATGTTTGACCATCGCGTCATAATCGAAATAAGTAGGAAGCAAATCCATATCCACTTCTCGTGGGGCTATACCAAGATAATTAGCAACACGGGTCGCATAAATCCCTCCAAATAAATCTCCAGATATACCATTATTATGCAACCTACGTGCAACTATTGCCCCCAAGTTCTAATCTTTATTACCTAACACAGCACTCTTGAGGACACAAAGATCAGGGACACACATGTGACATGCTTCATCTTTACCGTTAATGCATCTACCAATGAAGAGAGCAAAATAATGTATAGCAGCAAAATGAATGCTCCCCATGGTAGCTTGTGCTATATCCCTAGATTCTCCCACAGTAATACCAGCAACAAAGTCTTTATATTCAGATCTGTGGGGTTCATGAACATTGCCCCACTGCGGGAGTTTGCAAGCAGTTGTAAAATCTTTTAAGTCCATGGTATAAGATTGATCATAAATATCAAACATAACACTCTGAGAATTACGCGAAGATGTATATTTAAACCTTCTTACGAATGAATCAGTCAATTGGTAGTACTGAGGACACTTATCTTGTAAGAAGTCCTCAAGAGGCATTACGCACATATGCGTCAGATTCATCCTTAATGCCTGCATTGACCATAAACTCTTCTGACGGCCACTCACAAGCTCACACTTCAGCATCCCTTGGTGGTTCATCGTCTTGCTCACGCATAGCATGCCTAGGTCCTCTCTTTGTTGAGGAACCATCTTGGTACAATCTCCTAGACATATTTCTTTCTCTGAAAAATTTCTGAAATTTTTAGTAACTTCAAAATAAAAGTGAATAAAACTAAACAAGATTGGTAGCAACTACTCCTACAAGTGCCTAGAGCCTATATCATGCATTAGAATTACTTCGGACCTCATAAAATTAACATGCAAGCTCAAGAACAGGGTCACCTATACAACAAAAATTTGCAATGAATAAAGTACTAGAACAAAAACTAATTGGACCAATGGAGGAGTCACATACCAAGCAACAATCTCCCAAAGCAGTTTTGTGAATGGAGCTTTGAGCAAGGAGATCGAAAATCGCAGCAAAATGAGCTAGAACTCGTGCTTGAGCTAGATGGGGATTTTTTTTGGGAGGAAGATGGAGTGTGTGGGTGCAGGAATAAGTGGATGGGGGGCCACCATGGGCCCACAAGACAGGGGCGCTCTCCTAGGGGGTGTGGGCGCGCCCTCCACCCTCGTGGCTAGATGCTTGCCCCCCTGCAGTGTTTTCAGTGCCTAAAATCCTCAAATATTCCATAAAAAATCATACTAAATTTGCAGGGCATTTGAAGCACTTTTATTTTCGGGATATTTTTTATTGCACGGATAATTCAAAAAACAGACAAATAATACTATTTTTGCTTTATTTATTCTTAATAACAGAAAGTAAAAAGAGGGTACAGAAGGTTGTGCCTTCTAGTTTCATCCATCTCATGATCAAAATGAATCCACTAACACGGTTGATCAAGTCTTGTTAACAAACTCATTCCGAATAACACGGAACCGGAGAAATTTCGAATAACACTAGGTTACCTCAACGGGGATATGAACATCCCCAACAATAAGAATAGCATACTGTTTCTTGACAGTAGGAAGAGGAAATTCGAAACCACCAATAATGATAGTTGGAACTCTTCTAATAGAATTGATGCTATGAACTTGAGGTTGTTTCCTAGGAAAGTGTACCGTATGCTCATTACCATTAACATGAAAAGTGACATTCCCCTTGTTGCAATCAATAATAGCCCTTGCTGTATTCAAAAAGGGTCTACCAAGGATAATTGACATACTATCGTCCTCGGGAATATCAAGAATAACAAAGTCCGTTAAGATAGTGACATTTGCAACCACAACAGGACATCCTCGCAAATACCGACAGGTATGGCAGTTGATTTATCAGCCATTTGCAAAGATATTTTAGTAGGTGTCAACTTATTCAATTAAAGTCTACGATATAGAGAGAGAGGCATAACACTAACACCGGCTCCAAGATCACATAAAGCAGTTTTAACATAGTTTCTTTTAATGGAGCATGGTATAGTCGGTACCCCTGGATCTCCAAGTTTCTTTCTATTCCACCCTTAGAAGTATAATTAGCAAGCATGGTAGAAATTTCAGCTTCCGGTATCTTCCTTTTATTTGTAATGATATCCTTCATGTACTTAGCATCATGATTTACTTTAAGCATATCAGTTAAGCGCATATGTAAGAAGATAGGTCTAATCATTTCAGCAAAGCGCTCAAAATCCTCATCATCCTTTGTATTGGATGGTTTAGGAGGAAAAGGCATGGGTTTCTGAACCCATGGTTCTGTTTCTCTACCGTGCTTCCGAGCAACAAAATATCTTTTATCATAACGTTGATTCTTTGATTGTGGGTTATCAAGATCAACAGCAGGTTCAATCTCTACCTCATTGTTTTTTCTAGGTTGAGCATCAACATGAACATTATCATTAACATTATCACTAGGCTCATGTTCAGCAACTGATTGTGCTTCAGCATTAGAAATAGAAATATCATTGGGATTCTCATGTGTGTCTATAACAGGTTCACTAGAAGCATGCAAAGTCCTATCATTTTTCTTTTTCTTCTTTTTGGAAGAACTAGGTGCCTCTAAATTATTTCTCTGAGAATCCTGCTCGATTCTCTTAGGGTGGCATTCAGGATACAAAGGTTCCTGAGTCATTCTACCAGTTCTAGTAGCCACTCTAACAGCAAAGTCATGTTTATTATTTAATTCATTGAGCAAATCACTTTGAGCTTTAAGTACTTGTCAGCTTGAGTGGTAGCCATAGAAGCATATTTGCTAATGAGTTTAAGTTCACCTTTAACTCTAGCCATATAATCACTCAAGCGTCCTATCTCGAAAGCATTATTCTTTAATTCTCTACCAACATAAGCGTTAAAACTTTCTTGTCTAGCCATAAAGTCATCAAATTCATCTAAGCATGGGCTATGAAATTTAGTAGAGGGAATTTCAACTTTATCATATCTATAGAGAGAATTTACCTTTACTACCTATGTCGGGTTATCAAGACAATGTGTTTCCTCAATAGGCGGTATATTAAAACCATGTATTTCTTTAATATGTGGTAAATTCTTAACATCTTCAGCTTTAATACCTTTTTCTTTCATTGATTTCTTTGCCTCTTGCATATCTTCAGGACTGAGAAATAGAACACCCCTCTTCTTTGGAGTTGGTTTAGGAATAGGCTCAGGAGTTGGCTCAATTGGCTCAGGAATTGGCTCACAAAGAGTCCAATTATTTTCATTAGTCAACATATTATTCAATAGTAATTCAGCTTGGTTGATTGTCCTTTCCCTAAAAACACAACCAGCACAACTATCCAAGTAGTCCTTGGAAGCATCGGTTAGTTCATTATAAAAGATATCAAGTATTTCATTTTTCTTTAGAGGATGATCAAGCAAAGCATTAAGTAATCGGAGAAGCCTCCCCCAAGCTTATGGGAGACTATCTTCTTCGATTTGCACAAAATTATATATTTCCCGCAAGGCAACTTGTTTCTTATGAGCAGGGAAATATTTAGTAGAGAAGTAATAAATCATATCCTGGGGACTATGCACACAACCAGGATCAAGAGAGTTAAACCAAGTTTTAGCATCACCCTTTAATGAGAACAGAAATATCTTAAGGATATAATAACAGCGAGAACTCTCATCATTAGTAAACAGGGTGGCTATATCATTTAACTTGGTAAGATGTGCCACAACATTTTCAGATTCATAGCCATAAAAAGGATCAGATTCAACCACAGTAATTATTTCAGGATCAACAGAGAATTCATAATCCTTATAAGTAACACAGATAGGTGAAGTAGCAAAAGCGGGATCAGGTTTCATTCTAGCATTAAGGGATTGCTACTTCCATTTAGCTAATAACTTCTTAAGGTCATATCTATCTTTGCAAGCAAAAATAGCTCTGGCAGCTTCTTCATCCATAACATAACCCTCAGGAACAACAGGCAATTCATAATCAGTGGGAGAACTTTCATCATCACTATCATCAATAATATCGTTATTAATAATTTCATTCTCTCTAACACTAGCAAGTTGTTCATCAAGAAATTCACCTAATGGCACAGTAGTATCACGCACAGAAGTAGTTTCATCATAAGTATCATGCATAGCAGAAGTGGCATCATCAATAACATGCGACATATCAGAATTCATAGCAGTAACAGGTTTAGGTGTCGCAAGGTTACTCAAAACAGAAGGAGAATCTAGTGCAGAGCTAGATGGCAGTTCGTTACCTCCCCTTGTAGTTGAGGGAAAAATCTTAGTTCTTTCGTCTTTCAAGTTCCTCATAGTGATCAGCAGATATAAATTCCAAGTGACTCAAAGAATAGAGCTATGCTCCCCGGCAACGGCGCCAGAAATTAGTCTTGATAACCCACAAGTATAGGGGATCGCAACAGCTTTCGAGGGTAGAGTATTCAACCCAAATTTATTGATTCGACACAAGGGGAGCCAAAGAATATTCTTAAGTATTAGCAGTTGAGTTGGCAATTCAACCACACCTGGATAACTTAGTATCTACAGCAAAGTATTTAGTAGCAAAGTAGTATGATAGTAATGGTAACAATGGCAAAAGTAAAGATAGCAGTTTTGTAGTAGTTGTAACAGTAGCAACGGAAAAGTAAATAAGCGAAGCACAATATGTGAAAAGCTCATAGGCATTGGATCAGTGATGGATAATTTTGTCCGATGCGATTCCTCATGTAATAGCTATAACATAGGGTGACACAGAACTAGCTCCAGTTCATCAATGTAATGTAGGCATGTATTTTGAATATAGTCATACGTGCTTATGGAAAAGAGCTTGCATGACATCTTTTGTCCTACCCTCCCGTGGCAGCGTGGTCCTAGTGGAAACTAAGGGATATTAAGGCTTCATTTTAATAGAGTACCGGACCAAAGCATTAACACATAGTGAATACATGAACTCCTCAAACTATGGTCATCGCCGAGAAGTATCCCGATTATTGTCACTTCGGGGTTGTCGGATCATAACACATAATAGGTGACTATATACTTGCAAGATAGGATCAAGAACTCACATATATTCATGAAAACATAATAGGTTCAGATCTGAAATCATGGCACTCGGGCCCTAGTGACAAGCATTAAGCATAGCAAAGTCATAGCAACATCAATCTCAGAACATAGTGGATACTAGGGATCAAACCCTAACAAAACTAACTTGATTACATGGTAAATATCATCCAACCCATCACCGTCCAGCAAGCCTACAATGAAATTACTCACGCATGGCGGTGAGCATCATGAAATTGGTGATGGAGGATGGTTGATGATGACGATGGCGATGAATCCCCCTCTCTGGAGCCCCGAACGGACAAATCAGCCGTCCTGAGAGAGATTAGGGCTTGGCGGTGGCTCCGTATCGTAAAACGCGATGAAACTTTCTCTCTGATTTTTTTTCTCCGCAAAACGGAATATATGGAGTTGGAGTTGAGGTCGGTGGAGCATCAGGGGGCCCATGAGACAGGAGGGCGCACCCATGGGGAGGGCGCGCCCCCCACCCTCATGGACAGGGTGTGGGCCCCCAGCCCTTTATTCTTTCGCCAGTATTTTTTATATTTTCCAAAAGTTATCTTCGTGGATTTTCAGGTCATTCTGAGAACTTTTGTTTTCTACAAAATAAACAACACCATGGCAGTTCTGCTGAAAACAGCGTCATTCCGGGTTAGTTTCAATCAAATCATGCAAATTAGAGTCCAAAACAAGGGCAAAAGTGTTTGGAAAAGTAGATACATTGGAAATGTATCAGCCCACTAGCGAGGACCACCTAACGGACACTTTCTTTGTCGTATGCTAGCAGACGGCAAAGAAAGTGGCCAAACTAACATCCGTTAGTTTGGCTCTTTGCCGTGTGCTAGCAGACGGCAAAGAACCATGCCCTAACAAAATGCCAACGACACATGCTGACTGATCTCTCTGCCCCCCTCTCTCTGTCCCTCCCCCGAGCTGCTGCCGCCCCGTGCCAACTCCGTCGCGCTGCCGCCCCCGCTGCCTTGGTGACCCCCTCCTCCGCCCCACGCCACCCCTCGTCGTGCCGTCCCGCCCTGCCCCCGTGCCCGAGCCGCCGCCACCCCACACGACCCCTGTTGTTGCGGCACCCCCCTCCTCCACCCCGGCGGCCCTGGTGT
>NC_041387.1:484506884-484571289 GCF_002162155.2 Triticum dicoccoides | reverse complement strand
GTTCCGCCCCCTCTTCCAAGATGTAGAAGTGAGGTACGGTGAAAAATTCCCCCCTTCCTCCATTTCTTTCCAGCATGGTTTACCCTGGCCCCCTCATGCTAGTCTAGTCTTTGTTGGATCACACCGTGTTGTTCTTTGATTTGGATGCCGAACGCGTGTTTTCCTGCTACCAGTAGTCATGATTTGTTCCGGTTCTTGGTGCGAATTTGGTGGTGGTTTAGGTTCGTCGGTGGCCCTATGAGGTGTAGAATATGCTTAGGAATGGAGTTGTTCAGTTGTTTGTTGGTGTAAGGTTGCTAGTTGCTTGCTGTACTGGTGCTGGATGGATCATTTGCCTCACCAGTATTTAGATCCACTTTAGGCCCTTCAAGTGAACATATCTGTGATGCTCTCAGATGCCTTGACCATCTTTTCTTGTTCCGATGTGCTAAATTAGTCCGTTGTTTCAGGTTTTAGTTCTGTTAAAGGAGCTATTGTGCATGATGCTTTCCTCCTAATTTTTTTCATGCCCTGGCGAGTTATTGTATTAGATCTTGGGTGAGGCATTAGGGCAGTTGCATCTCCTAGGTTGAGTGACTGTAAATTTTCTCAACTGCTTGTGTTTAACTTGGCTTGACAAGTAGTTATAATCCTTGTTCAACTTTTGTGAGGAACATTCATGTAATCATAACATATGTGTGTGTATGTGTGTGTGTTTGTGTGGCTGTCATGAATCTCCAGATTATTGGCTTAGTTTACTGAAGATGTTTAGCTCCGTCAGTGGTTGTATATGTTGTAGAAGATGTTTAGGAATGGATCTACTCAGCTGATTGTTCGTGCGAGGTTGCTACCTGCTAGGCCCGTGTATTTGCTTGTTATACTGATGTGGGATGGATCATTGCCTTGCCTGTGTTAAAATCCACTTCAGGGCCTTAGAGGGGTTTGGAAGTGAATATGTGTGTGATGCTCTCGTCCTCGTTAGTTGCATGTGACTATCTTTTCCTGGTCAAAAAATGGTGTGCATGCTTGTTGCTAGATAGATGTTTGTTAGCTCGTACGGGGTAAATTAGTTCTTTGTTTGAAATAATAGTCTGTTAAATATTCTCTTTAGTGTATAGGAGCTTTCATGCAAGGTGATTTCCTCCCATTTTTCGTTGGCTGGGGAGCTATTGTATTAGATCCTGGATGAACCCTTAGGGCAGTTGCATGTCTCGTCCAAATGGATAGATGATTGTAAAATTTATCAGATGCTTGCGTTTATCTTGACTCACTAAATATATATAATCCTTGTTTAACTTTGAAGAAACGTTCATGATATCGTGTAATCATAACATTTGTGTGGCTTATATTTCAATATGTGGTTTATATGGCATGAAATTGGTATCATTAGCTTTTGTCTTGTCAATACTTAGTACTTACTAATAAATGTGAGTTTTTATCCTATGAACCCCACAATGATAAAATAATTCTGGGTCAAAGTCTTCTCTCACTGGATCTTAATATATATGTCCTACATTTGAAGTACTCCAAAACAAAACAAAAAATCTCGATAAAACTAAGAAAACGTAGCTCATATCGATTGGTGGTAAATGACGGTGGATATTGAGCTCGATCGACTTTTCTATGATCAATTTGAAACATGAGCATTACTAATTGGTCTCTTCTACTGCTTATCAGAGATGGGGGGAGGCTGCCACCGTAGGCTGCGCTCTGCCACACCGGAGAACGAGCTGGATGCTTTCAAGTTCTTCAGTATCATACTTGAGAATTCATCTAGGAGGCTGTCGGCGTTCTGGGAATGGGGGTCCCCAGACTTGCCTGCCTGCGGCCTGCGGCGTGGCTCAAGGGGCAGCCCAGAACGGCCCATCTTCATCAGCATGAGCTCAAGACACTCGCGAGGGGCCAAGCCTCGTGGGGTGGACAATAGGAAGCTTCCTCAGGCATGGCCTCGTCAGGCTGGCTCGCGAGGAGGTGGAGAGATCAAGGCGGGGTGCCTCATGAGGTGCCCATGACGACCAAGGGCGCCAGGCGGGCGCCAGCCCGCGCAGTGTCCTCTCTTTCCTCTTTGGTGCAAAGGGAGCAAGCGCAGGCGAGAGCATCAAGCAAAGGCATCCATTTCGGTGCAACAAGACCAAGACCGTCGCAACGGTAGGAAAGAAGTCATCGTGGAGCCCAGGAAGGCGTCATCGTCAGAGCCTTTGGCAGTTGAGGACCAAATTTAGTCAGGATAAGTGTACTAGATGTTCCCCTTCAAAATGGCCAATTGTTGGCGCCCTTCCCGCTCAATATTTGGGAAGAGGCCCAGGGCCTTTGCCTATAAATAGGGCTAGCCACCCACAAGAGAGGAGGGAGGAGAGAGACCAGATCATCATCTGGAAGCCAGTAGAAAGGGCGACTTAACTCTCCCTAGCAGTTCATCGCACCAACCAAGAACTGACCCTCGCGAGGTTGTTCTTCCTTGTATTGTTCATCATCAGCCCAAGAGGCAATCCACCACACCACACACTGGAGTAGGGTATTACACCATGATGGTGGCCTGAACCAGTATAAACCCTGTGTCTCTTATGTTGTTCCTTTGATTGCTTAGATCCTAGTGAGGCGGTGAGGTGCAGGTACGCAGAGGGCGAGATCTCCGTGCGCACCCCAGTGTTCGAACCTAGAGGGTCTGCCGGAACCCGAAATCCGACATTTGGTGCGCCAGGTAGGGGTGCACCGGAGCTTTTCCTTCCACCGACCCGCTCTCCGCCGACACCGCGACTCTCCCTGCGATGAGCGGCACGCCGCCCGCTCCGTTCGTTAGCGCTAGCGCGGGGGCTAGGGGGCTCCGAGCCTTGGCCCCAGCCTTGCGACAGGTGCGGTGGCTGGACAAGTCACCGGCGGCTTCTGTGGCCCCATGGGAAGAGCTGCGCAACCTCTTCCTCGCCCAACATGCTGCACCGGCGCTCCCGGTCATCGCAGCCCTCCCGGGCGGCTCACAGGCGCCACCTTCGGGCCGCCATGTCAAGCCATTCGTCCGCTAGGTCGGAGCTGCCTTCGCGCGGCAGGGGGCTCCCTCAGGTCGGTTGACGCCCAAGGCTGATCTGGCCTTCAGCTCAGAGGACCACCCCTCCAACTCAGCCTGCTCGGGCGCGCTCCCGATGTTGTGCACCCCCACCATCTGCCAGGTGGCCGTCACCAGGACTCTCATCGACGGTGGCTCGGGCCTCAGCGTGCTCTCGATTGAAGCCTTCAGCCTCCTCCACATTCCACCAGAGGGGCGTCGGCCCAGACGGCCCTTTTTGGGCGTCGGGGGCGGGTCCTCTAGCTCCCTGGGGCAGATCTGTCTCCCAGTAACCTTCGGCACCTACGACAACTTATGCACGGAGCTAATCGACTTCGACATCGCCCCCATCGGCCTCCCATACAACGCCATCCTCGGCTACCCGGCGCTGGCCCGGTTCATGGCCGCGACTCACCCGGCGTACAACCTCATGAAAATGCCTGGGAGCAGCGGCGTCCTCACCGTGTGCGGAGATACCGGGGATGGGTTGCAAGCGCTCAAGCTCGCCTTTAAGGCGGCAGTGTCGGTGCAGCCTGCCGACTCGGACGCCCCTGAGCCCAAGGGGGCTGCGTCGGCCAAGAAGAAGCGGTTATTCATCCAAGACAAGGCAGAAACCAAGCAGATGCTGGTTGACGAGGACGGATCCACTGACGCCACCTTCACCATAGGCGCCAACCTCGAGCCCGAGCAGGAGGAGGCCCTGGTCAAGTTCCTTCGCGCGAACAAGAAGGTATTCGCATGGGATCCCGATCAGCTGGCGGGGATCCCTAGAGGCGTAATCGAGCACCACCTCAACGTGTGCCCCAATGTCCGCCCCATGAAGCAGAAAGCAAGGAGGCATTCCATGATAAAGCAGGCTTTCATCGTCCAAGAGACCCGCAAGTTGGAAGCTGCAGGGGTCATTCGCGAGGTCCGATACCCGGAGTGATTGGCCAACCCAGTCGTCGTGCCAAAGAAAGGGGGGAAAGGAATGTGTGTCAACTTCACCAATCTCAACAAAGCTTGCCCGCAAGATCCGTTTCCGCTCCCCCGCATCGATCAGATCATCGACTCCACCGCCGAGTGCGACCTGTTATGTTTCTTGGATGCCTTCTCTGGGTATCACCAGATCAAGATGGCGATAGAAGACGTGGAGAAAACGGCTTTTCTGACCCCGTATGGGGTGTACTGCTACACATGCATGTCGTTTGGGCTGCGCAATGCGGGGGTGACCTTTCAGCGGCTGATGCACATCACCTTGGGCCCGCAGCTCGGGAAGAACGTTGAGGCCTACGTTGATGATATTGTGGTGAAGTCTCGCGAGGCCAAGACCATGATACAAGACCTGGAGGAAACCTTCACAAGCCTCAACGCTATGAGCCTGCGTCTCAACCCAGAGAAGTGTGTGTTTGGGGTCCCCTCAGGGAAGCTCTTGGGCTTCCTCGTGTCCCACGGAGGCATCGAGGCTAACCCAGAGAAGGTCAAGGCGATCAAGGACATGAGCCCGCCAAAGACCCTTAGAGAAATGCAGAAGCTCACTGGGCGCGTGACAGCACTAGGACGCTTCATCTCCAAGTTGGGGGAGCGAGCGCTGCCTTTCTTCCACCTAATGAAGAAAAAGGGACCCTTTGAATGGATTGAAGAGGCCGACAAGGCGTTCCAAGATCTCAAGAGGTACCTAACCAGCCCTCCGGTAATGGTGGCCCCGCGCCCTCAGGAACCCCTAGTGTTCTACCTTGCAGCCACTCCCTACTCCGCCAGCGCAGCCCTGGTGGCAGTTAGGGAGGAGCGTCGGAACAAAGCCACGGCACCTGCCCGGGTCGAGGAGAAGCATGAACAAGGAAGATCCACAGAGACCACTGCCACAGCCAAGAAGGATTAGCCGCCGCTGGGGAACACACTCGGGACAGCGGAAACCCCTCCCCTAGCGACCAGCCGCTGGGGGCTCCCCTGTCTCAGGAGGCGCCACGGTCTCCGGAGGGCACCATCGACACCAGCATTCCCAACCTTGTTGAACATCATGTGTACTTCGTCAGCAGAGTGTTGCGGGACGCAAGGGCGCGGTACCCCATACCTCAGAAACTTCTCCTCGCGCTATTGGTGGCCTTGCGCAAGCTGCGGCATTATTTTCAGGGCCACCCCATCAAGGTTGTCTCAGCGTACCCTTTGGAAAGGGTGCTCAGGAGCCCTAACTTGGCTGGAAGAGTCGCTGAGCGGAACATTGAACTGCAAGCGTTTCAGCTCGAATTCAGCACAACTAGAGTCATCAAGGGAGGTGTATGTGTCAAAACCGGCGGATCTCGGGTAGGGGGTCCCGAACTGTGCATCTAGGCGGATGGTAACAGGAGACAAGGGACACGATGTTTTACCCAGGTTTGGGCCCTCTTGATGGAGGTAAAACCCTATGTCCTGCTTGATTGATATTGATGATGTGGGTATTACAAGAGTAGATCTACCACGAGATCAAGGAGGCTAAACCCTAGAAGCTAGCCTATGGTATGATTGTTGTTCGTCCTACGGACTAAAACCATCCGGTTTATATAGACACTGGAGAGGGCTAGGGTTACACAGAGTCGGTTACAATGGTAGGAGATCTACATTTCCGTATTGCCAAGCTTGCCTTCCACGCCAAGGAAAGTCCCATCCGGACACGGGACGAAGTCTTCAATCTTGTATCTTCATAGTCTTGGAGTCCGGCCGATGATGATAGTTCGGCTATCCGGACACCCCCTAGTCCAGGACTCCCTCAGTAGCCCCTGAACCAGGCTTCAAAGATGACGAGTCCGGTGCGCATATTGTCTTCGGCATTGCAAGGCGGGTTCCTCCTCCGAATAATTTATAGAAGATTGTGAACACAAGGATAGTGTCCGGCTCTGCAAAATAAATTCCACATACCACCATAGAGAGAATAATATTTACACGAGTTCAATCTGCTGACGTATTTTGTGGCGTGACGTCACACCACCACCAAGCTTTTACTCGAATTGTTTTTATTGTACCACCTCAGCGCATTTAGCGAAGCGGTTTCCTTGGCACGTCTTGTCGAAGCAGAGATCGTGTTCCCCTTATTCCGGGATTCCCATCAATACGGACGTGGGTAACCCAACCGCGCCATTGATTGCGGCGCTTGGGAGATAAGCGAGTTTTATCAGGCTGGTGGGGACGCATGGTTTCGTCCGCCCATATAAGGGGATAAAGATCCACCCTTTTACCTACGCCTTCTTCCTCCTTTGCTTATCCATCTCCGCGAACTCGAGCTCCAGTGCCCAAGTCCGCACATCTCACCTCAACCTTCTCCAACTATGTCCGGAGCGGGAGGCAAGTGGATGGCCTCCTCTGTTACGGAGGGGCACATCCAGAAGCTGCGCGCCGCCGGATATCTGTCCAGCGACATCGCGCACCGGCTCCCCGATGAGGGGGAGCTCATCCCCACCCCCAGGCCCCATGAGAGGGTAGTATTCCTTTCCCATTTCCTCCGTGGACTGGGCTTCCCACTCCATCCCTTTGTCTGAGGGCTCATGTTTTACTACGGCCTGGATTTCCATGATCTGGCCCCGAATTTGATCCTCAACATCTCGGCGTTTATCGTCGTGTGCGAGGCCTTCCTCTGCATCCAGCCCGACTTCGGCTTGTGGCTCAAGACCTTCAGTGTCAAGCCGAAGGTTGTGAAGGGCAGCCAAGCGGAGTGCGGAGGCGCCATGGTGGGCAAGATGCCCAACGTTACTTGGCTCGAGGGCACCTTCGTGGAAACCATTAAGGGGTGGCAATCGGGGTGGTTCTACATCACCAAGCCGCATGACCCTGAATGGGCAGCGGCCCCCGAATTCAGATCTGGCATCCCCATATGGCTCACCTCCTCGAAAGAGAGTGGCCGGACATGGGGTGATTCGGAGGAGCTGACCGGACTTCAAGCCTGCATACAAAAGCTAGTGAACAAGAAGCTCAAGCTTGTCAACATAGTCCAGGTCATACTCATCCGTCGGATTCTCCCGTGCCAACAACGGGACTTCAATATGTCGGAGTTCGATCCGGCGCAGCACTAGACTTTGAGCGGGCTCTTTGACACTACGTATGAAGAGGCCTGGAGGGTGCTGTTTAAGGGTGCCGAGGCTCCCGCATCCGCCACCGAAGATCGCGGATTCAGCTCGCAGTGTTCGGCTAGCGAGGTAAGCGATTTTACCCTTTACGGGACACTTGTTTTCCATAGTTTGACTCTATGCGGGATGTAAACTCCCTCTCCTTTGACAGGACTGGCTGAAGAAGGCCGAGCAGACTAACTGTCCGGCCCCTTTGCCAGAAGACCCAGCGGACGCCCGCTTAACGGGACTGCTGGTTCCGGCACCCCACGTGGTGCCGAAGAAGAAGGCCAAGAAGAAGGCCACGGGCACTCGAAAGAGTTCCAGTTTTCAGGTGTCATCGGACGATGACTCCAAGGCGGACTCCTCCCACGAAGGCGAGGAGGAGAAGAAAGAGGCATCTGCCCCAGCGGGGGGAGGGAAGAAAAGGAAAGCCTCCCCAACGAGGGAGGCCGAAGGGTCCAAGAAGGGAAGGACTCTTCCCCTGGACTGCTCTGCCAACGCCGGCGACGATGACAAGGATTGGCCTCCAAGGGCCAAGCCCTTGGCGAGATCGTAAGTATCCGGACTCCCGAATAACTTCATGATTTTTCTTTTCGCCACATGGTGTCTTTCTAATGCCGCATACAACCCTGCAGTCCGCCCAAGGATGATCTTCCCGCTTCGTCGAGCGGGTCCTTGGGTGCGTCGCATATGGATTCCCTTCCGACCGCCTCCACCCCCCGTGATGCGGACGATGCCGAGGTGGGATCCCGGGAAGGGACCCGCCAGGAGGAGGAGGCCCTGGAGGTGCCGCAGGGCAACCTCCCAGACTTTGCACCGGACTCCGCACCGGAACCTGTAGTGGCTCCGGAGTCCGGCAGGCGGCCCCTTCGTAAGAAGGGCAAGACCGTGACGCCGGCGGTCTCCGTCCAACCGGAGGCGCCGGATAGCTTGCTGGAAGTGCTCAACGGCGCTTCCATCGAAGAGGAACACCACACCGTCATGAGTGCGGTGATTCAGAAGGTTCAGCTCGCCAAGAGCGGGCTGACTGAAGCCTGCAGCAGCCTTCTAACAGGCTTTGAGGTAAGAATTTTGATATATGTAAAATATTACCGCATAGACAGTAGCCCCTGATGCTCGGTTCGGTGTTCGGAAAGAAAAGCCGGACTGAGGATCTAAAAAGATATACGCAGGAGTCATAAAAAATATGTCAATATGGGATTGCAGGCTGTGCTGCTGACCTCTGCCGCACTGACCGCGGAGGTCAATACTTTGAAGCAAAGCCTCGAGCGGTCCGAGAACGAGCTCGGCCGTGCCAAGAAGCAGCTCGAGGACAAGGAAGGTGAGTAACACCTTATTAAAATTGTACCTTACAGAAAAGGATTTGGTTGCAAGAAGAATGACAAGGATAACGTGGGTATTGCAGGGGCCACGAACGAGGTGGCAACCCTGAAGGAGGCGGTGTCCGCGGCCGAACGTAATGTGGCCGCGGAGCGCACCGAGCGAGAGAAGCAGGAGGCGCGGGTGGCGGAGGTACAGCAAGAGCTCCAGGCCCTCGTGGAAAAACATGAGAATTTGGAGCGCGACTCGAAGACTCGAGAGTCCGAGCTTGCATCGGCTCTTGAGAGTGCCAAAGCCGCTAAGGCCGAAGCCTACAAGGCCCTCCAGGAAATCGAGGCGTTGAAGAAAATAGCGGCGGGTAAGGCATTTTTCATGCAAAGTAAGCATGTGAGTGTGAATTACCTATCACTTACCCGAATTCGGAGCTCTCCAGGAGCGTTCGCAGATCTGCCCCGCAGCGTGTCTGATGCTGCCGCTTTCTATAGGGCCGACGAGGGAAGCTCGACGGAGAAGGTCTTCTGGTCTCAGTATGCTGAGGCCGGACATCCGGTGCCCCTGAGCGACCAGCTGAAGCAGCTGGTCGAGCTCCACAAGGTGGTCGAACAGGCCATGAAGGGCCTCATAGTTCGGCTGTGGCCCAAGGAGGCCATGCCTGGGAGCTACTTCGGCCTGGTGCAGCGGCTGGTGGATGCGTGTCCATGGGTTTAAGTCATCAAGCACTCCACCTGTATTGAAGGTGCCCGTCGGGCCCTTGCCCGCGCAAAGGTGCAATGGGGCAAGATGGATGCTGAGAAGCTTGTGACGGACGCGCCACCGCCGGGCAAGGAGTATCGCACACCCGAGATGTATTATAAGAGTGTCCTGAAGGGTTCCCGCATTATTGCGGGTGAGTGCTCCAAAGATGTAGTATTTGAGTAGACTCGCGTTTTGTTATCCTGTGCGCTGAAAACTTTGTTCATATGCGCTAAGCAACGCTTGTTAATTTAAAATATTACCTTCTGTGCGGCCGTTTATCAAATCTGAGAGATGGCAAGTCGTCGGCTTCAGCCCCCATGCCACGAGTGCTGGGGTGTTCGGGATAAATTTGAGAACTCTTGTTCCCATTTTTGGGTCCATCTAGGGAGGCGCTCAACACAACGAACAAGGCAACCAGACTTATAATGCTTGAACACTCCCACTTAGCCATAGAATTCTATAATTTTAAATTTCGGCGAAACCCCTAGTGTTCGGAAGGCCGAATTTGGGGCGCTATCCACGCCTGGGACGGACAAAGCCGGTTCCTCGCTCTAAGCGGCATAAGTCTTTAGGGACTCGAAAAGACCTCTCGAACAGCGACCGGCTCTCGCCTCATCATGACGGTCAGTTTTAGCTTTCTCCACTGAGGCGCTCGCCCAGCTCAACTGGGGCGCAATCGCAGTGGTTCTCCCAGTGCTACCTTAGCCGATACAATGGAACGTAAGGTACCAAAACATGGGAGCCGGGCAAACCCAACTATATACCCAAGACATGATTCGGCGCTGATGCATATAATGCTATAAGTTCGGGGTGCTGCACTTGTGAAAGTGTTCGGACTTATCACACCATGATGCGGGAAACATAAGCCCCTGGTGTAAGCCGTACCAAAGTGTACGGAGGCAACATGTCATAAATGAACATATGTATAAGAAAGAAATGCAATTATAAGCAAAAAGGTGCTGCATTGTTTATTCAAGAAATACTGCTGTGAATGCAGAACGATACAAATAGTGCGATAAGCAAGGAATGGGACTATTAAACATGTCCCCCTCTAGGGGTAGGCTGTGGAATGGTGTATAAAACAGATTGAATGCTCGTAATGCAGACCACCTGGATATTCGTCGTAGCCTTTCTCCTTCCCTGGCTGTTGCATCGTGAGTTCGGCAGGTCTACTGCCGGACAGGGCCTCTGATGAACGGGGTCCTGTGGGTAAAAAAAGAAAAAGAGAAAAAAAAGAGAACGACACACTTTAGAGCCCCTGGTGTGGTTAAGCCGCATTCTGGGCCTATCGTGGTCGTGCCCCTCCCCCTATGCCCATGGTATCTCCAGAGCGTAATGATGTACGCGAAGGACCAGTCTTGCAATTTTGCAGGGGCTGGGGTTGGGGCCGCATTGCTACGCGTGCTCGGAACGTGCCAGGTGGTCTTGTTGTAGGTTACTCCGGGTGCGTTTAGCCGTGTCCGGTCGCTTAACGGCCAGACTCAAGAATTGCCTTAAGAGGCTGCACTGTACTTCTGCCGCGAGAGCCGCTATATGTTCCTCCGTTCGGAGAGAGCGTTCAGTGTTTCCGTTGACCATAATGACTCCTCGAGGGCCTGGCATCTTGAGATTTAGGTATGCGTAGTGCGGCACCGCATTGAACTTTGCAAACGCGGTACGTCCGAGCAGGGCATGATACCCGCTGCGGAACGGAACTATGCCGAAGATTGACTCCTCGCTTCGGAAGTTATCCGGGGATCCGAAGACCACTTCCAGTGTAACTGAGCCTGTACAATTGGCCTCTACACCTGGTATGACGCCTTTAAAGGTCGTATTTGTGGGTTTAATCCTTGAGGGGTCTATGCCTATTTTACTCACTGTATCCTGATAAAGCAGGTTCAGGCTGCTGCCGCCGTCCATCAGGACTCTGGTGAGGTGAAATCCAACGACGATTGGGTCTAAAATGAATGCGGCGAATCCGCCATGGCGGATGCTGGTGGGGTGGTCCCTTCGATCAAAAGTGATCGGGCAGGAGGACCATGGATTGAACTTTGGGGCGACTGGCTCCATCGCGTATACATCCCTGAGTGCACGCTTCCGCTCCCTTTTGGGTATGTGGGTTGCGTATATCATGTTCACCGTCCGCACATGTGGGGGGAAACCCTTCTGTCCTCTATTGTTCGGCGGTCGGGTCTCTTCCTCGTCATCGCTATGCAGCCCCTTGTCGTTGTTTTCGGCAATTAACTTGCCTACCTGCTTGAATACCCAACAGTCCCTATTGGTGCGGTTAGCTGGCTTTTCGGGGGTGCCGTGTATCTAGCACGAGCGATCGAGTATTCGGTCCAAATTGGACGGACCCGGAGTAGTTCTTTTGAATGGCTTTTTCCGCTGACCGAGTTTAGAGCCTCTGAATCCGGCATTGACTGTCGTATCCTCACTATTGTCGCCGTTAATGCGGCGTTTGTTCTTGTTGCGACGCGACCTGCCATTGCGGTCCTTGATATCCGGACTGCCAGAAATTTTGCTGAGGTTGTTGCTGCGGGCTAGCCAGCTGTCCTCTCCCGCGCAAAAGCGGGTCATGAGTGATGTGAGGGCTGCCATGGATTTTGGCTTTTCCTGTCCCAGGTGCCGGGCAAGCCACTCGTCGCGGATGTTATGTTTGAAGGCTGCGAGGGCCTCCACATCCGGACAGTCAACGGTTTGATTTTTCTTTGTTAAGAACCGTGTCCAGAATTGTCTGGCCGATTCGTCTGGCTACTGAATTATATGGCTTAGGTCGTCAGCGTCTGGTGCTCGCACATACGTGCCCTGGAAGTTATCAAGGAATGCGGCTTCCAGGTCCTCCCAACACCCAATTGATTCTGCTGGCAAGCTGTTGAGCCAATGCCGAGCTGGTCCTTTAAGCTTGAGTGGGAGGTATTTGATGGCGTGAAGGTCATCACCGCGGGCCATGTGGATATGAAGGAGATAGTCTTCGATCCAAACCGCGGGGTCTGTTGTGCCATCATAAGATTCAATATTCACGGGTTTAAACCCTTCGGGGATTTGATGATCCATTACTTCATCTGTGAAGCATAGTGGGTGTGCAGCGCCTCTGTATTGGGCTATATCATGACGGAGCTCAAAAGAGCTTTGTCTACTGTGTTCGGCCCGGCCGGACTTGCTGTGTCTGGTGCGACAGTTGTCGTCACGTATCATGGGGCGCCCACGCGATCCATAGATCGATCTTGATTGTCTTGCCTTATCCTCCAATATATCTCGCAAGTCCAGAGCGTTGCCCTGTGGTCTTGTGCTTTTTGAGCGATGCCGGGGTACGGTTCTAGTGGAGGTCCTAGAGGCCTCTCTGTCGAGGCCACGGGGTGGTCGGTCAGCCGTATTGTGCTCTGTTGATGCCGGTTTCTATGTCTCCTCCTCTAATCGGGGGAGCAGCTTGCGTTTGGGGTAGCTTTTGGAGGGGCGTTCGAGCTCATGCTCTTCGGCCGCAAGGACTTCAGTCCATCTGTCGGCTAGCAGATCTTGATCAGCTCTAAGTTGTTGCTGCTTTTTCTTGAGGCTGTTTGCCGTGGCCATAAGCCTACGTTTAAAACGCTCTTGTTCGACGGGATCCTCAGGCACGACGAATTCGTCGTCGTCGAGGCTTGCCTTGTCTTCGGAGGGAGGCATGTAATCCTCTACCTCTTCGTCTGCCGCTCTCTCATGAGGGCTGGCTCCTCCATCCTCCTGTGCTGAATCCTGCTGGAGGGGGTTGTCTTCGGCACTGTCTGGGGTGTTATTATCTTCGGTGTCGGAATCTCCATTCTTGCTGTGGCGGGATTTAGAGCGGCACCACTGACGCTGGCGCTTAGGCTGTTTCTTGCAGGGGTCATCCTCCGCTGTTCCTTCGCCATTCCCATCCTTTGGGATATCCACCATGTATATGTCATATGATGAGGTGGCTTTCCAGTGCCCAGTAGGCGCTGGTTCTTGGTCGTCTCCGGCATCGTCGTCCATACCATCGATGTCTTCGGAGTCGAAGTCTAGCATGTCGGTTAGATCGTCGACAGTGGCTACTAAGTGGGTGGTGGGTGGGCTTTGAATTTCTTCGTCGTCCACATCCCAACCGTCCTGGCCGCAGTCTGGCCAGGGCTCTCCTGATAACGAGAGATACTTTAGCGAACTCAAGATGTCGCCGAAAGGTGAGTGTTGAAAGATGTCCGTAGCGGTGAACTCCATGATCGGCGCCCAATCGGATTCGATTGGAGGGGGAGCAGGAGGTTCGTAGTCTGGCGAGGAGTCTGGCACCTCGGAGTTACGAGCTTTATGAGGGACAAGGTCAGTATTCGGCTCCATCACCGTAGAGGTTGCAGCCCCCGAGGCGGTGTCTAGCCACCCGTCCTCGATCTGCGCAGCCGGCTCCGAATTGAGGGTCGGAGCGGACTCGTGTGCGGCCTCCAGGGCACTGTCCGGCTGCAGAGCTAAATCATGCCCATCGTGACAGTGCGGCGCGCTCGGCTGTGGCTCGAATCCATCGAAGATCAAGTCCCCACGGATGTCAGACGTGAAGTTCAAACTTCCAAATCTGACCTGACGGCCAGGGGCGTAGCTTTCGATCTGCTCCAGATGGCCAAGCGAATTGGCCCATAGTGCAAAGCCGCCGAATATGAAGATCTGTCCGGGGAGAAAAGTCTCACCCTGGACTGCGTCGTTGTTGATGATCGAAGAAGCCATCGAGCCTATTGGTGACGACACAGAGGAACTCTCAATGAAAGCACCAATGTCGGTGTCAAAACCGGCGGATCTCGGGTAGGGGGTCCCGAACTGTGCGTCTAGGCGGATGGTAACAGGAGACAAGGGACACGATGTTTTACCCAGGTTCGGGCCCTCTTGATGGAGGTAAAACCCTACGTCCTGCTTGATTGATATTGATGATGTGGGTATTACAAGAGTAGATTTACCACGAGATCAAGGAGGCTAAACCCTAGAAGCTAGCCTATGGTATGATTGTTGTTCGTCCTACGGACTAAAACCATTTGGTTTATATAGACACCGGAGAGGGCTAGTGTTACACAGAGTTGGTTACAATGGTAGGAGATCTACATATCCGTATTGCCAAGCTTGCCTTCCACGCCAAGGAAAGTCCCATCCGGACACGGGACGAAGTCTCCAATCTTGTATCTTCATAGTCTTGGAGTCCGGCCGATGATGATAGTTCGGCTATCCGGCCACCCCCTAGTCCAGGACTCCCTCAGGGGGCACCTTGGCAGATTTTGTGGCAGAGTGGACGGAGGCGCCGGGCCTCAAGGCTGATGAGGATCGATCCCTCTCCCCGGGAAGCGAGGCGCCGGACGGTTGGGTCATGTACTTCGACGGGGTGTTCTCCAGGCACGACGCGGGGGCTGGTGCGATGCTTATATCTCCTACTCAAGACAAGCTCTACTACGCCGTGCAGCTCTGTTTCTAGCACGGAGAAAAGGTCTTCAACAATATAGCAGAATATGAAGGCCTGATAGCAGGCCTGAAGGCCGCGGCCTCCCTAGGAGTGAAGCGCCTTACCATCAAGGGTGATTCACAACTCCTCGTCAACTTCTCCAACAAAGTATACTAGCAGAGGGATGAGCACATGGAAGCCTACCTTGTAGAGGTCCGCAGGATGGAGAAGCAGTTCTAGGGGCTAGAGTTGCAGCATGTGCCCCGTAGCACCAATCAGGAGGCCGACGACATCGCCAAACGAGCATCCAGGCGGCTACCTCAGGAGCTTGGCGTTTTCGAAGAGGGGATCATCAAGCCCTCGGCCACACCATCACTATCAAGCGTGGTGCAGCCTCGGGAGGAGCTCCCCCAGCCGCCAGCCTAGGGAGCCCCGGTCTGTGGCCCGGCCTCCGGGGCGCGTCTGCTCTTGACGATGGAGCCTCAGGAGGGGTGCTGGATCACGGAGCTCCTGAGCTATCTGACGCAAGGGACCTTGCCAGAGAAGGAGGAGGAAGTGGAGCGCGTGGCGCGGCAGGCCACAGCATACTGCATCAGGGATGGAGAGCTCTACCGGAGGCGGCCGAATGATGTGTCCTTGTGCTGCATCTCCAGGGAGCAAGGGAAGGAACTGATGGCGGATATACACGGTGGAGACTGTCGGCATCATTCATCCTCGCGGACCCTCTGTCGGTGTACTAGAGTAGGGGTACCCTAGTATCCCGAACTTGTGCACGGGCAGTTGCAGCACCCCGCGGCAAGGCTTGCCGGGTGACCGCCAAGGTCCTCAGTGGTTCCCTTGGAGCCATTCAAGAACAAAGTATTCAAGCCAAGGAGACAAGGCCCCGGTAAGAGGAGCTTGCCGGGAATGCCAACCAAGGCATCTCAAGGAACTTGTCGCGACGCGCCACGCGCCCCGGCAAGGCCCGGTGAGCGACAAGCTTCCGGGCGCGACAAGACAACGACCGCGGCGAGGCGCTTGCCGCGGCAAGTAACAACCCTGTACCTACGCTCCAGCACATCCACCAACGTGTCGCCCTGGGGCCTTCCCAGGTGCGCGTGGCGAGAGGCTGTGCAGCCAGCGGTGTGCGGTGGCATGCGACGCTGACAAGATCGCCATCATGGCGAGCGGTGGCGTCCCTGACGGTCCCTTTCTGCACTGTTTGGGCGACACAGACGGGCATTTAATGCCCTTGTCCCCTGCCGTCAGGGTTAGGTAGGGTACACTGTGGAAGTAGTTGTACCAACCGCAACTCTTTTTACGTTTTTACCCTTGTCTGCGTTGCCACCTGTCGGTGACCCCTTGAGCATATAAAAGGAGGACCATGCGCAACGTAGAAGGGGTTCTGTTCGATTCGACGACAGAAAAACACTTAGCTCTCTCGAGCAAGAACAGAATACAATCAAACATGCAGCAGTAGGAGTGTTATCTCTCCGGAGAGCTCCGAAGCTGGGTAAACTGCTCGTGTGCTTCTCCTCAATCCGCTCTTCGTGCGATCTCCGCCCCCCGCCGAACCGAAAGGGGCTCGGTCCGCCGGTCCCATAGGTGTTCGTGGATCAGCTTCCCTGACATCTTTGGCGCGCCAGGTAGGGGGCGTCGAGATTGTGTGAACCTGATCCGGCATTCACACGGGCTAGATCTTCATTTTCTTCATCGACATGCCACCGAAGAAGAAGGCTTCGGGGGCAACTGCTCCGTCCACGTCGATCCCACCACCACCGGAGCAAACGGGTGGTGGGGAAGACGCCGGCGGAAGGACGGACTTTGACGAGGGAGCTCATGATGCTGCCAGGTCCAAGGACAAGGCTGCGCAAACCTCGGCGTCCGTACATGTGCCGCGCCCATCTCAGGAGGCGCAGGACCGACAGCGTCATGGTACTCGCAGTGCCATACGTATGTTAGGCGAAGATCAAGCTGGTGGATCTCGGGGTGCTCAGGACCAGCATGCACGCCTGCGTGCTGGCACGAGCGAGACACGGTCGCCCGGACGGGATACTGCTCCTTCTAACATAGTTAGAAGTCCGAGCATATCCCGCTCCTCGCACCGTTCGCCACTGCCACCCACCACTCCAACGGAAGCTTTGGCACGAGCTCAACTGCTCTTGGATTACCCTCCAACGGAAGACAAGATCGACCAATGGAGGGGCACTATTCAGAGTCTCATCGGCTTTGCCAACGGCGACACTCCACGGCAGCCGAGTACATCGCTGCCGCGGCAGGACCGCCAGGCGCAAGCCGGTGGTGATGAAACTGGTGGAGGTGCAACCACCATGCACTCTCCACCCCGAAGGCCAAGATCACCGACTCGCCGGATCCACCTCGACAGCGACTCTATAGCATCGTCAGATCCACGAGATCGTCGCGATCAGCGCCAAGTTCTTCACGAACAACAGCAAGAAGACGCTCGTACTCGCATCAAGCGCCGAAGAGAAGCGAGACGTCAATCCGACAAGCGCGCTGGGCCCTCTGTTGACATGCACGCGCCAGGGGAACCAGGCGACTTGCCGTACGCGGTAGGTTGCCCTGCGTTCACTCGTGAGCTGCAGCAAGTCCAGTGGCCCAGCATGAAGAATTTCAAGCTAGACGTACCAGAGAAGTACGATGGCAAGTCGCATCCGTCGGAGTTCCTCAGCATCTACACCATCGCGGTGCAAGCTGCCGGGGGACGGGACGACAAGATCCTTGCCAACTACTTCCTGCTGGTGCTCAAGCCCAATGTCAGATCCTGGCTCATGCACTTGCCGGACAACTCCATATCCTCCTGGGCTGACTTGTGCCATCAGTTTGTCGGCGCCTTTACAGGCGGCCACAAGCCTCATGGCCAAGAAAGCGACCTTCATCTGCTCGCCCAGAAGGAAGGAGAGTCCCTGCGCAAGTACATTCAGAGATTCAGCCGCGTACAGCACAACATCCCAGATGTCCACCCTGCCACGATAATCAGTGCATTCCATCAGAAACGTGCGAAACCGCAGGATGCGGGAGGAGATGGCGATGTGCAAGATCAGAGACATCAGTGAGCTGTATGCCCTGGCCGACAAGTGTGCGCGAGCTGAGGAAGGGAGGAAACTCCCCGGAGAGAATACAGGAGCAGGAGGATCTGATAGTGAGGATGCTGCCCCGGCAAAGAAAAACCGGCGGCGGAACAACAGGAAGAAGAAAGGCAAAGATGTGCTAGTCGTTGAGCAATCCGGCAAGCAAGCCAAAGCTGGAAGCTCCGGCAAGGAGATTGCCGCAGGCACCAACCACCAGGCTGTGGCGGTCGCCGACAAGTAGGACGGCACCAACAGGCAGTACTGCAAGATCCACCGCACCAAGGGCCATGACCTCCAGAGCTGCAAGAAGGTCGAGCAGCTTGTCGAGCAGCAGAAGGCTGAATACGAGCGACGCGACAAGGAGAAGACCCAAGAAGGCGCTGGAGGATCCGGCAAGAAACGCCCCGGCCGTGGAGGACGCCGCGGCAAGGCTAAGCAGCGGCAAGGAGACAGACCTCCCCGCGGCCGCGACAAGGATGAAGATGACGACGACGATGAAGATATGGATGATGACGAGACCGATGAGCAGGAGTTCCAGAAAGTCACAGAGGTCCTGTGCGTTGACGGTGGTGCTTCTCTGCATACTTCACACCGCCAGCTCAAGCAGTGGCTGCGGGAAGTCAATGCAGCAGAGCCACCCGTCGAGTCACGCAAGCCTCTGAAATGGTCCAGCACGCCTATCATCTTTGATATTGAGGACCACCCTAATCGCATAACTGCGGTCGGCTGCTTGCCGATGTTGGTTTCACCAACTATCCGCAACCTCAAGGTCACTAAGATGCTAGTTGACGGCGGGGCCGGCTTGAACCTGATCTCCTCCGCGGTACTCCAGAAACTCCAGATCCCTAACAGCGAGCTCGAAGAGACCGGCACATTCCAAGGAATCAATCCGGGAAGGAGCAAGCCGAAGGGACAGATCATGTTGCCTGTAACATTTGGCAGCAAGTTGAACTTCAGGACTGAGAGGGTCACTTTTGACATTGCTGACTTCCCATTACCTTACAATGGGATACTTGGCCATCTAGCACTCGCC
This sequence comes from Triticum dicoccoides, assembly GCF_002162155.2. Taxonomy (NCBI): domain Eukaryota; kingdom Viridiplantae; phylum Streptophyta; class Magnoliopsida; order Poales; family Poaceae; genus Triticum; species Triticum dicoccoides. Next base: position 484,552,667 of record NC_041387.1, on the reverse strand, counting down.
AAGTTCATGGCAGCCTCTCACTATGCATACAACATGCTGAAGATGCCAGGCTCGATAAGTGTCATCTCTGTCCCTGGTGACAAGAAGGATACCCTTATCTTCGCCGACAAGATCTACCGGGAAGCAGCAGCCGCAACAGATCGCAGATCACTTGCTGTTGAAGCTCCCGGGGGAAAGAAGAAGACCAAGTCCGGCAAGAGTTCTGATGCCCACTCCGGCAAGCGCACCTCTTCAGAGTGCTGCGCTACCATCGAGGACGCACCATCGAGCTCCACCGGCAAGTGTAAGAAGACAATGGTAGCTCCACCTGAGACCAAGAAGGTGTCCGCCAAGGAGGACGGCACTGGTGGTACCTTCACCATCAGTGCCACCCTCGACCCTAAATAGGAAAGCGCGCTCGTAGCTTTCCTGCGGGCAAACGTCGATGTGTTTGCATGGAAACCGTCTGACATCCCCGGTGTTCCCAGGAAAGTAATCGAGCACCATCTTGCCGTCTGTCCTCATGCGCGGCCCGTCAAGCAAAAAGTTAGGAAACAGGCAGTGGAGCGCCAAGAATTCATAGCAGAAGAAATCAAGAAATTGGAAGAAGCAGGCCTTGTCAGAGGAGTGCTCCATCCTACGTGGTTGGCCAATCCTGTAGTCGTGCGCAAGGCAAATGGGAAATGGAGACTCTGTATCGACTTTACCGATGTCAATAAAGCTTGTCCCAAAGACCCATTTCCCTTGCCGCGCATTGACCAGATTGTTGACTCCACGGCCGGATGTGACTTGCTTTCATTTCTTGATGCATACTCAGGATATCATCAGATCTTCATGGTAGAAGAGGATGAGGAGAAGACCGCATTCATTACCCCCTGTGGCACATACTGTTTTGTACGGATGCCTTTCTGTCTAAAGAATGCTGGTTCGACATTTGCAAGGGTTGTCCATCACTCTTTTGAGCCGCAAATGCACAGAAATGTGGAAGCCTACATGGATGACATAGTGGTCAAGAGCAAGGACAAAGCAACTCTGATTCAAGATTTAGACGAAACCTTTGCGAATCTGCGCAAGATCAACCTCAAGCTTAACCCCGAGAAGTGTGTGTTTGGGGTCCCCTCCGGCAAGCTTCTCGGGTTCTTCGTGTCTCAGCGGGGAATAGAAGCCAATCCCGACAAGATCAGGGCCATTGAGCAGATTGAAGCACCGAAGCGCGTCAGGGATGTACGAAGACTTGCCAGTTGCGTCGCTGCTCTCAGAAGGTTTATCTCTAGGTCTGCTGAGCGCGCCCTGCCATTTTTCAAAATATTGAAAAAGGTAGGTCCAATGAAATGGACTCCGAAAGCGGAGGCTGCGCTCCAGGACTTAAAGAGATACCTGTCCTCCACTCCAACACTTGTCGCACCTAAGCCACAAGAGAAGTTGCTGCTATATATAGCGGCAACGAATCAAGTGGTTAGTGCTGCGTTAGTGGCGGAGAGGGAGGCGGATGATGAGTCGGCAACCACGGCAAGTGCATCCAGTGACAAGCAAGGAACTTCACCGACAAGCTCTGGTCCCGACAAGGATGGATCTGCACAGGCGCGTGACGAGATGCAGAAGAGAATGGTGCAGCACCCAGTTTACTTTGTCAGTTCCCTTCTACAGGGCGCTAGGTCAAGGTAATCTGGTGTGCAGAAATTGCTTTTCGGCCTTCTCATGGCCTCGAGAAAGCTGCCCATTACTTTCAAGCACATGAGATCACAGTTGTCACTCGCTTTCCGCTGAAGAGGATACTGCAAAATCCAGAAGCAACAGGCAGGATTGTCGAGTCGGCACTGGAACTGTCAACCTTTGGCCTCAAGTTCGAGAGCACTTCAACTATCCAAAGTAGAGCATTGGCAGAGTTCATAGCAGTGTGGACGCCAACACCAGATGAAGAAATTCCAGAAACGAGCATCCCCGTCAAGGAAGCAAGCAAAGAATGGCTGATGTACTTTGATGGTGCCTTCTCGCTGCAAGGCACCGGTGTCGGCGTGCTACTTGTTGCACCCACCGGAGAGCACCTCAAGTACGTAGTCCAGATGCACTTTCCCAAGGAGCAAGCAACAAACAATACTGCAGAGTATGAAGGTTTGCTTGCCGGTGTGAGGATCGCAGCAGACCTTGGGATCAAGAAGCTCATTGTCAGGGGTGACTCACAGCTTGTCGTCCGCCAAGTGAACAAGAATTATCAGAGTCCATTGATGGAAGCTTACGTTGATGAAGTGAGGAAGCTAGAAGAGCACTTTGACGGCCTGCAAATGGAACATGTTCCAAGAGCTCAGAACGACATTGCTGATGGCCTGTCAAAGTGTGCTGCACTTAAGTTACCTGTGGAGCCAGGGATCTTTGTGCTCAAGCTGACTCAACCGTCCGTAACGCCATCAACTGGAGGAACAAGAAGAGGAAGTTGATCTCTGGTAACTATTTTCCGGCAGAGCTCCCCGAAGCCGACCCCAAGAAGGTCCCCAAGATCAACACCGAGGGTGCTGAGGAGCAGTCTGCTCTGACAAGCCCTAGGGTTTGTTCCGTTGAAGCAGACGCTCCCAACAAGCTTTGCTCCGGCAAGCTTGCCGGGGAACATCAAGCTCCGGCTGAGCCACAGGTTCTCACCGTAGAAGCAGATGTTCCCGCAGCAGCAGATATGCCTTTAGTCCTTGTTATCGAGCCGCAAGCTCCAGCATGGGCACAGTAGATTGTCCATTTCCTTCAGACAGGAGAACTTCTCGAAGAGCAAGAAGAAGCGGAAAGAGTAGCCCGGCAGTCAAGTATGTACCAGTTTGTCAACAACACGCTGTACAGAAGAAGACTCAACGGTGTGAAATTGAAGTGTATTCACCGGGAAGACGGACAGAAGCTGTTGGCAGAGATACATGGAGGCATGTGTGGTCACCATATTGGCGCAAGAGCACTTGCCGGCAAAGCATTCCGGCAAGGTTTCTTTTGGCCGACAGCCCTCCAGGATGCAACTGCACAAGTAACCAAGTGTGAAGCGTGCCAGTTCCATTCCAAACAGATACACCAGCCAGCTCAAGCTCTCCAGACGATCCCTTTATCCTGGCCATTTTCGGTTTGGGGGCTCGACGTCCTCGGCCCTTTTCCCCGAGCTGTCGGGGGCTTTGAGTACTTGTATGTTGCAATCGACAAGTTCACAAAGTGGCCGGAAGTGGAACCAGTGAGGAAGGTGACAGCACAGTCAGCAGTCAAGTTCTTCAGGTCAATTGTTTGCCGTTTCGGGATCCCTAACAGGATCATCACCGACAACGGCACGCAATTCATGAGCCGCACCTTCATGCAGTACGTCCAAGATCTTGGTGCCAAGGTCTGCTTCGCTTCTGTTGCTCATCCAAGAAGCAACGGTCAAGCGGAGAGGGTGAATGCTGAAGTGCTGCGCGGGCTCAAGACCAGGACTTTCGACAGGCTGCACAAGTGCGGAAGAAACTGGATTGAGGAGCTGCCGGTGGTTCTTTGGTCGATCAGGACGACGCCAAATCGAGCCACTGGCCAGACACCTTTCGCTCTAGTCTATGGAGCAGAGGCAGTTCTCCCCACGGAACTCATATACGGGTCACCTCGAGTGCTCGCTTATGATGAGCTTGAGCAAGAGCAGCTGCGACAAGATGACGCGCTGCTCCTTGAGGAGGACCGTCTTCAGGCTGCTGTACGAGCTGCTCGATACCAGCAAGCTTTGTGCCGCTACCATAGCCGCAAAGTTAATGCCAGAAGTTTCGAGGAAGGCGACCTTGTTCTTCGGTGCGTTCAATCCGCTAAGAATTCCAACAAGTTGACACCGAAGTGGGAAGGCCCTTACCGGGTGAAACGAGTCACTAGGCCTGGTGCTGTCTGCCTTGAGACCGAAGATGGCATTCCGGTGAGTAACTCCCGGAACATTGAGAATCTTCGTAAGTTTTACCCGTAGGGCGCGGTTGCCGGAACCCGTTCCGGCAACCACCTTTTGTACAAGTCTTGCCGATGTTGCACGTAATCCTTTGTACAAAGCCGGGCACAGACCCCGTGCATAAGTAAAGCTCATGTGTTCCGCACATCTTGTCAAATTCATGCTTTTTACTTTATATTTGCATGCGTTATCTGACACTTTGTGCAGCACCTACCCCCGGTAAGCAATAACGAGCCATAAGGCTCCATATCTTTATTTTCTCTTCTTTCTCTTTCTCAAAGAAAGGAAGGTTCCCTCGCCCACAAGTTTGCCGGGGGGAAAGGAGAAGATGATGGTGTGGACCAAGCATCGCTCGAGGAAGTTTCGCCTTGCCGGGAAGCAAACGACAGAAAAGCTAAGTTGCCAAAGTTTGAGCGATTAGCTCTAAATTTTTAAGTTATCTTCCTCGAACGACCGTGCTTTGTATGGAAAACATGTACACGGAGGAACCAACTCGTAGCTAGTTGCGCCCTTACTTTGTTTCGAGTCCGCTCAACAACTTAAGTGAGTTGCGACTAGTTGCGACAAGGTTTCTTGTCGGAAGCGGCACTGCCAGCAGGCTGTTGATGTCCCGCACTCAGCGCTCGCGGCTAAGGTGCCTGCATCGACAAGTTCCCTAAAAGCGTAGGGCAAAAACATACAAAGGAAGGAATCAAGTAAAGGGAATAACATAGCAATCTCTACCCAAAATAGAGTTAAATTAGAAGATAGCTTGTCGTAGCTCTAATAGATTGATCTCGTAACATGATCAGCAGCGACAAAGAGAAAGAGAAAACGGGCGGCCTAATCTACGCGATCGCCCTCAACCCTCTTGATCCCGCTCACCTTGTCCACAATGGGTGCGACAAGGGCCTTGAGCGCTTCCAGGTCAGCATCCGGCGGCAAGGACTTGAGGACGTTGGAGAGGTTGAGGCCTGGGTTGCGGAAGGCCACCTTCATCAGCACCTTCTGGAGAGCTCCTGCGCAGATCTTGCGCGACTCGTCGGCCAGCTGCTTTGGGATCTTCTCCCGAAGTCGCTGGAGGGCCGTCGCCACGCCTTTGAAGAACAAGCTGAGCTTGGCGCTGGGTTGGAGGTGCTCGTCGGAGGGGTATCCGAGATCCTCCATCCCCAGTTGCGCCAGCTCCCCGTCGATGGTGGCGGCAAGATCCACAAGACCCTCAGTCCAGTGCTCCACAGTCTCCCTGAAAGCATCATGGGCGGCAGCAGCATTCGCCAGCAGCGCCTCGTCGGCCTTGATTTTCTCCGACAAGGCCACCTCCCGCTCCCTGGCGCCGTCCAGCGTCTGAGTCAAAGTAGCCAACTTCAACTCGAGATCTGCATTGGAATCCTTGGCGGCGCTGAGCTCCTTGCTCCTCTCAGCGAGAAGACCCTACAGCTCACCGTGAGCAACAAGCTCCGGGCGCGACAAGACAACGACCGCGGCGAGGCGCTTGCCGCGGCAAGTAACCACCCTGTACCTACGCTCCAGCACATCCACCAACGTGTCGCCCTGGGGCCTTCCCAGGCGCACGTGGCGAGAGGCTGTGCAGCCAGCGGTGTGTGGTGGCATGCGACGCTGACAAGATCGCCATCATGGCGAGCGGTGGCGTCCCTGACGGTCCCTTTCTGCACTGTTTGGGCGACACAGACGGGCATTTAATGCCCTTGTCCCCTGCCGTCAGGGTTAGGTAGGGTACACTGTGCAAGTAGTTGTACCAACCGCAACTCTTTTTACGTTTTTACCCTTGTCTGCGTTGCCACCTGTCGGTGACCCCTTGAGCGTATAAAAGGAGGCCCATGCGCAACGTAGAAGGGGTTCGGTTCGATTCGACGACAGAAAAACACTTAGCTCTCTCGAGCAAGAACAGAATACAATCAAACATGCAGAAGTAGGAGTGTTATCTCTCCGGAGAGCTCCGAAGCTGGGTAAACTGCTCGTGTGCTTCGCCTCGATCCGCTCTTCGTGCGATCTCCGCCCCCTGCCGAACCGAAAGGGGCTCGGTCCGCCGGTCCCATAGGTGTTCGTGGATCAGCTTCCCCGACACCCTCGTTGGCAAGGCGTTCCGCAGTGGATTCTATTGGCCCACTGCGCTCAATGATGCCGTCGAACTGGTGAAGGCTTGCGAGGCCTGCCAATTCCATGCCGAGCAGATCCATCAACCGGCTGGAGGTCTACGAACTATACCCCTCTCATGGCCATTCGCAGTCTGGGGGCTGGATATCCTGGGCCCATTCCCTCGGGCGCCAGGGGGCTATCGTTACATCTACGTCGCCGTGGACAAGCTCACTAAGTGGGTTGAAGTGGAAGCTGTCCGCACCATCCCCGCAGGTTCTGCGGTCAAGTTCATCAAGGTCATCGTGAGCCGGTTCGGGGTGCCGAACCGCATCATCATCGACAATGATATGTTACGCTTTAGTGGCGCACCCCCGGAGCAATGGTCAGGATAAGCGGGCCAACGCGGAGGTCCTGAGAGGCCTCAAGACTAGGACATTCAAGAAGAAGTTGGAGGCCTGCGGCCGAGGTTGGTACGACGAGCTTCAGGCCGTGTTGTGGTCCATCCGCACGACCGCGACCAAGCCAACTGGCGAGACCCCATTCTTCCTGGTCTATGGAGCTGAAGCAGTCCTCCCTCACGAGGTCAGACGTCGTTCCGCACGGGTCCTGGCGTTCAACAAGGCGTAGCAGGACACCATGCGGGGGACGGACCTCGTGCTGGGGGAGGAGCGTCATCGGGAAGCTGTTCTCCGAGCAGCAAGATACCAACAGGCACTGCGGCGATACCATTGCTGCATCATCCGCCCCAGAACTCTCAAGGTAGGGGACCTCGTGCTCAGGCGGGTTGTCTCCGGGGAGGGACAGCATAAGCTCTCTCCCATGTGGGAGGGCCCGTTCAAGGTTGTTCATGTTTCCAAGCCCGGCTCCGCGTGCTTGGAGACTCAGGAGGGGGTACCTGTCCAGAACGCGTGGAACATCCAGCACCTCCGGAGATTTTACCCTTGAAAAGGCCCAGAGCCTGTGAAGAAGGCGAACGCCTATGAAGCTGTCGCATTTTGGAAAAGGCCCAGAGCCTGTGAAGAAGGCAAACGCCTGTGAATCTGTCGCATTTTGGAAAAGGCCCAGAGCTTGTGAAGAAGGCGAACGCGTGTGAAGCTGTCGCGTTTTGGAAAAGGCCCAGAGCCTGTGAAGAAGGTGAACGCCTGTGAAGTTGTCGCGTTTTGGAAAAGGCCCAGAGCCTGTGAAGAAGGCGAACACCTATGAAGTTGTCACGTTTTGGAAAAGGCCCAGAGCCTATGAAGAAGGCGAACGCCTGTGAAGCTGTCGTGTTTTGGAAAAGGCCCAGAGCCTATGAAGAAGGCGAACACCTGTGAAGCCGTCGCATTTTGGAAAAGTCCCAGTGCCTGTGAAGAAGGCAAACGCCTGTGAAGTTTACCTTCCTGAGAAAGGCCCGGAGCCTGTGAAGAAGGCCAATGCCTGTGAAGCTCGCCGCCCGTGACACTCTCACGTAATAATGAGTTGGGGTTGTACACGCCCCGGAGTCTCAGGAGCGCCGGCCTCAGGCCCTGGGGCTCCCTCCCACGCCTAGTGGCAGCACTTAGCTCCGCGCTGGTGAGAAGACGTCGAAGACTAGATTAGGTGCCGGACGCGGCTTTTCTCATTTGGTTTCTGCAGTTGGCTTGTTCATCCCCATTCGAGGTTTTATTGAAGTTGTTGTCGTCTTTGGCTTGTGACTCTTTGCATTTTTTGCTCTCCTGCCCCGATTTCTCTCACGCAAGTCTCGCGAGGGAGCAACGCGGGCACCCTCGCGAGTGTTTTCCGCCCTTATCGTTCGAGGCTTCCCTACCCGGGTCCACTACAGGAGCACCCCTCCAGTTCGTGCCCCACGAGCACCGCGACACAAACACAGGACCTGGGTCGGTCACCTCTGCAGCTGAGGCCGGGAGCTACCTCTTCAGACTAACCCTCACAGGACTCGAAGCGTTCGACGAGGCCTCGGCCTCGGGAAGCAAAGGTCACGACCGGCCTCTCCCCGAGCTAAGTAATTTCTGAGCGCAGGCGCGCGTCACAAAGGCACAACACTAGAATAGCGGAAGCAGTACAATAATTAACAACAATAGTCCAAGCACACCCTCGCAGGGCCCTACACTACTGTCTTTTTTGCGCAGGAAAAGAGAAAAAAGAAAGAGAACAAAACAGGCGCAGCTCGCCCGACACCAACTCGCGACGGAGACTCGAACTGCCTCCGGAGCTCAGGAGGACTCCATCTCGTGCTTCACCGAGGCACGACGGCGGGCGGACCCGCTACCTCCCTCCAGGCGGGCGCTGCGGCGCGGAGGCTGATCGCGGCCACCGCTGGAGGAGCCGCTGCCCGAAGAAGAGCCGTCGAAGCTCTATGAGCTGCGAGCGCCACCGACCATGCGCGCGCTGTCGTCTTCATCATCGCTGGGGCTGGATCCACGGCCGTGGTCGTCGTTCTCAGGGTAGCACCCAGCGTGGCGACCATCCTCCTCGAACACCCTCACGTAGAGGGTGGCATCGCCGTCGAACTTGAAGTGCAGGGTACACCGCCGGCTCAGACCACGCGCGCGGGCAAATGTTTGCCAGCCACGGGTCAGGGCCAGGCTCCCGGCTGCAGAGACCTCCAGCGAAGCCTAGGAGGCTCGGCTGCAGCAACCGTCCACCTGAAGCCAAAGGCCGCCCGGAGCGCCAGCCGGAAGCTCACCTAGAAGGGAGCAAGGAAGTTGGAGCCGGGTGCTGACCGGTTCCGCCGACCACACAACGAACTCCGGCAGAACCTCTACCGAGTGGGAGCAAGTCCTAGGGGGTCGCGCGGCCATAGCGCACCCCCCAGCGACGTTCTGCCGCCCGTCATCACGCGGGGCATCACCTCCACGGCCGCGAGGAGCCGCCATGGGAGTCGCAGGGTGTTTACGGGGACGACCTCGACCGCGCTTGGGCAGGGGAGGGTCAGGCCCCGCCTGGCGGGCCTTCCCTTTTACCGCGGCCAAGAACCTCTTCGGCAGAGCCATGAAGAAGAAAGAGAAGCAAGAGGGGATGGACCGGAAGGGCAGGCGCAGTCTAGTACTTATAGCCAGAGGAGGCCAACCACTGGCCTCCACGATCACAGGTAATCATGACCTGCTTTGCATGCAGGGACTTGTCAGTTCACGCAGTTGCCGAGGTGCCATGGGGGAGCGGAGCCGCCCACGTCCAATCAACCTCCACGTGGCGCCCAAGGCCGCAGGCTGTTAGGGCCTGCGGCGCTTCGCACTTGCCCCTTCGCTTCTCTGCTTAGCAAAGTCCGGGCGCGCCTTGGGCCCGGGGGCTACTGTCGGCGTTCTGGGAACGGGGGTCCCCAGACTTGCCTGCCTGCGGCCTACGGCGTGGCTCAAGGGGCAGCCCAGCATGGCCCATCTTCATCAGCACGAGCTCAAGACCCTCGCGAGGGGCCAAGCCTCACGGGGTGGACGACAGGAAGCTTCCTCAGGCACGGCCTCGTCAGGCTGGCTCGCGAGGAGGCAGAGAGATCAAGGTGGAGTGCCTCACGAGGTGCCCATGATGCAAGCCATGATGACCAAGGGCGCCAGGCGGGCGCCAGCCCGCGCAGTGTCCTCCCTTTCCTCTTTTGTGCAAAGGGAGCAAGCGCAGGCGAGAGCATCAAGCAAAGGCATCCATTTCGGTGCAACAAGACCAAGACCGTCGCAATAGCAGGAAGGAAGTCATCGTGGAGCCCACGAAGGCGTCATTGTCAGAGCCTTTGGCAGTCGAGGACCAACTTTAGTCAGGATAAGTGTACTAGATGTTCCCCTTCAAAATGGCCAATTGTTGGCGCCCTTCCCGCTCAATATTTGGGAAGAGGCCCAAGGCCTTTGCCTATAAATAGGACTAGCCACCAACAAGAGAGCAGGGAGGAGAGAGATCGGATCATCATCTGGAAGCAAGTAGAAAGGGCGACTGAACTCTCCCTAGCAGTTCATCGCACCAGCCAAGAACTGACCCTCGCGAGGATGTTCTTCCTTGTATTGTTCATCATCAGCCCAAGAGGCAATCCACCACACCACACACTGGAGTAGGGTATTACACCATGATGGTGGCCTGAACCAGTATAAACCCTGTGTCTCTTGTGTTGTTCCTTTGATTGCTTAGATCCTAGCGAGGCGGTGAGGTGCAGGTAGGCAGAGGGCAAGATCTCCGCGCGCACCCCAGTGTTCGAACCTAGAGGGTCTTCCGGAACCCGAAATATGACAGAGGCAGGTATGTAAAAGAAGAGATCTCCCCTTCACCCATCTCTTTATGATAACTCTGTTGTTTGCTACATCATTCCTTATTCCACGCTGCAGAGGCTGCCTGACACTTTCATGAAGATGCCGGACGGCCATCGGCCAAAGAATGTGAAGCTGTGACAGGCCGGCAGCAGGCTTCGCAGGCATTGGGATGTGTAGCTGGTCATCAGGTACGGCCACATATACATGTGTCGTTGCTGGGAGCAGTTCTACCGTGCCTACGACTTGTGGCACGGGTACTTCCTTCTCTTCAGGTACGACGGCGACGCCATGCTCACTGTGAAGGTGTTCAACACGACTATGTGCCGCATGCGCTACCAAGACGACAACGATGCCAGTATGTTCTGCCTCTTCTTCATCTACATTTGGCTTTGTCTCACATCGATTGTTAATGGTCATTGTTGCATTTGGCCAGGCAATGGAGCAGCAACAGCGACTCTGGCTACAGCCAAAGCAGCACCGACTCTGGCTACAGTAAAAGCAGTAGCGAGGATGATCCGGAATGGAGTGGGGAATAAGAGGAGCAGAGTGGGGATGAGGAGGTGTTGGCTGATGATGGGAAAGACATGCTGGTGGCTGAGGATGACCTAGCGATGGTGGTGGCTAATGATGGGCAAGAGATGGTGGTGGCTCATGATGGGCAAGATATGGTGGTGGCAGAGGATGACCTAGCGATGGTGTTGCCTGAAGATGGCCTCGCGACGGTGGTGGTGCCTGACAATGACCTCACGATGGTGGTGGCGCCCGTGATCCCATAGCCGGGCGACATGACCATGCCAATTGTGGTAGAAGACTACATCCCACTTCCTTCACTACCTCGCCGCTCTTGGCGCATCAGGATGAAGAAGAAGAAGGAGAAGGAGGAGGAGTGAACTATGTCAGGTATGTCAGATCTCCAAAATGATCCACACTTAGCTTTGTTTCCTCCGAAATGACCTAAGTTAGCTCTAATATGCTAAGTTGTCTCTAATATGCTTAGTTACCTAGGTTTGCTCAATAATGACATACACTTGGCTTACTTTTGGTAAAAAAAATGGCATATTTATGCTTAGTTAACTAAAAAATGGCATAATTAGTTAAGTTAGCTCCAAAATGACACATTTAACCTAGGTTAGCTTCAATATGATCCATTTTAGCTAGATTAGCTCCAAAATGATCCATTTAACCTACGTTAGCTCAAAAATGGCATAATTACTTATGTTAGCACAAAAATGACCTATACTTATCTTATTTTCATCCAAATTGACATAATAAGCTTAGTCAGCTAAAAAATAGCATAATTACCTAAGTAAGGTCTAAATTGACACAAATAAGGAATAAGAAGAAGAAAAACTAGGAAGAGGAGAAAAAGAAAGAATAGAAGAAGAAAAAAAGAATAAAAGAAGAAGAATGAGAAGGAAAAGGGTAAAAACCTTCTTCTTCTTCTTCTAGTCTTCTTCTTCTTCTTCTCTGAAATGACCTAAGTTACCTCTAATATGCTTAGTTACCTAGGTTAGCTCAATAAAGACCTATACTTAGCTGCTTTATATCAAAAATGGCATAATATGCTTAGTTCACTCAAAATGGCATAATTAACTAGGTTAGCTCCATTTTACCTAAGTATTATTACTTCTTCTTCTAGTCTTCTTCTTCTTCTTCTAGTATTCTTCTTCTAACTTTCTTGTTTCCCATTTTGCAGATTTCATTTACTTCACGGAAGCTTGCATGGATAGAGTGCTTCTTTTCCCTTTTTTGCTTTTATTTTGTATTGATGAACAATGTGGAACTTGTTATATGGATGGATAGGTGTTAGATGAACAATGTGAAACTATTGTAATATGTATGGATGGAACTATGTGTTGGTTATGTATGTATATATGATGAAACTTGTGTGTTGGATATGTCTGCTGTGAAATTTGTGTGTTCAAACTTGTTTCTTGAAATTGAATGAATCTAGGAAAAAACAGAAAAAAAACAGGGGCTATACAGGCTCTTTGTTGTCCGCTAGCAGACGACAAAGAGGTTTGCCTTCAGCCAGCAGATGGCAAAGCTGCCATGTGGCAGCTACCCGTGCAACCTAGGGGCTGGCCTCTTTGGTTACTTTGCCATCCGCTGGCCGACAGCAAAGATGAAATGGTCTTTATCATCTGCTAGCTGACGGCAAAGTGCACCTTTAACCCCCTAATGGCCATAAGCTGGCACGTGTGTCGTCCAAGTCCTTTGCCGTGGGCTAGCGGACAACAAAGACCATATCATCTTTGCCGTCCGCCAGTAAGCGGCAAAGAGACCTTTGTCGTAGCCTATTCAGCCAGACCTGTTGCCGTTTGCTGACGAACAGCAAAGGGCTTTGCCGTCTGCCAGGCATGCCTTTGCCATTAGCCATGGCGGACGGCAAAGTGCCTGATTCCTGTAGTGACTTATATTTTTTGAGCTAGGCAATATTGCTCTAGTGCTTCACTTATATCCTTTTAGAGCATGGCGGTGGTTTTATTTTATAGGAATTTTGAACTCTCATGCTTCAGTTATATTATTTTGAAAGTCTTTAAATAGCATGGTAATTTGCTTTGGTTATAAATTTAGTCCTAATATGATAGGCATCCAAGATGGATATAATAAAAAACTTTCATATAAAGTGCATTGAATACTATGAGAAGTTTGATTCCTTATGATTGTTTTGAGATATGAAGATGATGATATTAGAGTCATGCTAGTGGAGTAATTGTGAATTTGAGAAATACTTGTGTTGAGGTTTGTGATTCCCGTAGCATGCACGTATGGTGAACCGTTATGTAACGAAGTTGGAGCATGAGCTATTTTTTGATTGTCATCCTTTGTGTGGAGGTCGGGATCGCGTGTCTTTAACTCCTACCAACCCTTCCCCTAGGAGCATGCGCATAGTGCTTGGTTTCTATGACTAATATATATTTGCAATAAGTATGTGAGTTATTTATGACTAATGTTGAGTCCATGGATTATACGCACTCTCACCCTTCCACCAATGCTAGCCTCTCTTGTGCCCCGCAACTTTCGCCGGTACCATACACCCACCATATACCTTCCTCAAAACAGCCACCATACCTACCTATTATGGCATTTCCATAGCCATTCCGAGATATATTGCCATGCAACTTTCAACCTTTCTGTTTATTATGACGCATTTCGTCATTGTCATATTGCTTTGCATGATCATGTAGTTGACATCATATTTGTGGCGAAGCCACCTTTCATAATTCTTTCATACATGTCACTCTTAATACATTGCACATCCCGGTACACCGCCAAAGGCATTCACATAGAGTCATATTTTTTTCTAAGTATCGAGTTGTAAGTAAATAGAAGTGTGAGGATCATCATTATTAGAGCATTTCCCAAGTGAGGAAATAATAAAAGGCCAAAGAAGCCAAAATAAAAAAAAGAGGCCAAAGAAAAAAAAGAAAAAAAGAAAAAAAAGAAAAAAAGAGAGAAAAAGAGAGAAGGGACAATGTTACTATCCTTTTTCCACACTTGTGCTTCAAAGTAGCACCATGATCTTCATGATAGAGAGTCTCCTATGATATCACTTTCATATACTAGTGGGAATTTTTCATTATAACTTGGCTTGTATATTCCAACAATGGGCTTCCTCAAAACGCCCTAGGTCTTCTTGAGCAAGCAAGTTGGATGCACACCCACTTAGTTTTTCTTTCTGAGCTTTTATAAACTTATAGCTCTAGTGCACCCGTTGCATGGCAATCCCTACTCACTCACATTGATATCAATTGATGGGCATCTCCATAGCCCATTGATACGCCTAGTTGATGTGAGACTATCTCCCTCCTTTTTTCTTCTCCACAACCACCATTCAATTCCACCTATAGTGATATGTCCATGGCTCACGCTCATGTATTGTGTGAAAGTTGAAATTTTTTGAGACTACTAAAGTATGGAACAATTGCTTGGCTGAAACAGAGGTTGTGCATGATTTGAATATTTTGTGTGATGAAGATGGAGCATAGACAGACTATATGATTTTGTAGGGATAAGCTTTCTTTGGCCATGTTAATTTGAGAAGACATAATTGCCTTGTTAGTATGCTTGAAGTATTGTTGTTTATATGTCAATATTAAACTTTTGTTTTGAATTTTATGGATCTGAACATTCATGCCACAATAAAGAAGATTACATGGATAAATATGTTAGGTAGCATTCCACATCAAAAATTCTGTTTTTGTCATTTACCTACTCGAGGACGAGCAGGAATTAAGCTTGGCGATGGTTGATACGTCTCCAACATATATATAATTTTTTATTGTTCCATGCTATTATATTATCTGTTTTGGATGTTTTATATGCATTATTATGCTAGTTTATATTATTTTGGGGATAAACTATTAACCTAGATCCCAGTGCTAGTTCCTGTTTTTCCCTGTTTTAGAGTTTCATAGAAAAGGAATACCCAATGGAGTCCAAACGGAATAAAACTTTGGCGATGATCTTTCTTGGACCAGAAGCAAACTAGGAGACTTGGAGATGAAGTCGGAGGAGCAACAAGGCGGCCACAAGGGTGGAGGGCGCGCCCAGGGGGTAGGGCACGCCCCCTGTCTTGTGGGCCCCTTGTGGGTCTCATGACCTAATTCTTTCGCCTATATATACTCTTATACCCCAAAACCATCAGGGGCATCCACGAAAACACTTCTCCACCACTGCAACCTTTTGTACCCGTGAGATCCCATCTAGGGGCCTTTTCCAGCGTCCTGCCGGAGGGGGATTCGATCATGGAGGGCTTCTACATCAAGACCATTGCCTTCCGATGAATCATGAATAGTTTACCTCAGATCTACGGGTCCATAGCTAGTAGCTAGATGGCTTCTTCTCTCTCTTTGATTCTCAATACCATGTTCTCCTCGATGTTCTTGGAGATCTATTCGATGTAATACTCTTTTTGCAGTGTGTTTGCCGAGATCCGATGAATTATGGATTTAGGATCAGATTATCTATGAATATTATTTGAATCTTCTGAATTCTTTTATGCATGATTTGATGTCTTTGCAAGTCTCTTCGAATTATCGGTTTGGTTTGGCCAACTAGATTGGTTCTTCTTGCAATGGGAGAAGTGCTTTGCTTTGGGTTCAATCTTGCGGTGTCCTTTCCCAGTGACAGTAGAGGCAGCAAGGCATGTATTGTATTGTTGCCATCGAGGATAAAAAATGGGGTTTTCATCATATTGCTTGAGTTAATTCCTCTACATCATGTCATCTTACTTAATGCGTTACCCTGTTTTTTATGAACTTAATACTCTAGATGCATGCTGGATAGCGGTCGATGTGTGGAGTAATAGTAGTAGTTGCAGGCAGGAGTTTGTCTACTGACACGGACATGATGCATATATTCATGATCAATGCCTTAGATATCATCATAACTTTGCACTTTTCTATCAATTGCTCGGCAGTAATTTGTTCACCCAGCGTATTATTTTCTATCTTGGGAGAAGCCTCTAGTGAAACCTATGGCCCCTGATCTCTTTTCCATCATATAAGTTCTCTTTTTCATCATACAAGTTACCGATCTACTATTCTTGCAATCTTTTACTTTCTGATCTATAAACCAAAAATACCAAAAATATTTAATTTATCATTTATCTATCTCTATCAGATCTCACTTTTGCAAGTAATCGTGAAGGGATTGACAACCCCTTTATCGCGTTGGGTGCAAGTTTGTTTGATTGTTTGTGCAGGTATTCGGTGATTTGTGCATTGTCTCCTGCTAGATTGATACCTTGGTTCTCAAACTGAGGGAAATACTTACTCTACTTTGCTGCATCACCCTTTCCTCTTCTAGGGAAAAACAACGCAAGCTCAAGAAGTAGCACTTCCCCAACTCCGATTGGCGATCGTTGTCGCTCGATCTCCAGCTCCCTCAAGCCCCAACCGTCTTTGAGTATTTCATGGGCTTTGGGATTCCCCTAAAAGCTTCTGGCGCCTCGCCATTTAGGTCCTCGACCTTGAGATACCTTCCCTGCGTTGCCTGATACGTCCATTTTGCATCATGCTTTTATATCAATATTTATTGCATTATGGGCTGTTATTACAAGTTATGTCACAATACTTATGGCTATTCTCTCTTATTTTACAAGGTTTACATGAAGAGGGAGAATGCCGGCAGCTGGGATTCTGGGCTGGAAAAGGAGCAAATATTAGAGACCTATTATGCACAGCTCCAAAAGTCCTGAAACTCCACGAAAGTCATTTTGGGAATTAATAAAAAATATTGAGCGGAAGAAGTACCAGAGGGGGCCCACACCCTGGCCACAAGGGTGGGGGGAGCGCCCTACCCCCCTGGGCGCGCCCCCTGCCTCGTGGGCCACCTGGAAACCCTCTAGAGCCCATCTTCTGCATATGAATTCTTTGCCCCTAGAAAAAATCATAAGCAAGCATACGGGGAAACTCCGCTGCCACGAGGCGGAACCTTTGTGGAACCAATCTAGGGCTCCCGCGGAGCTGTTCTGCCAGAGAAACTTCCCTCCAGGAGGGGGAAATCATCACCGTCATCATCACCATCAATCCTCTCATCGGGAGGGGGTTAATCTCCATCAACATCTTCACCAGCACCATCTCCTCTCAAACCCTAGTTCATCTCTTGTATCCAATCTTTGTACCAAAACCTCAGATTGGTAGCTGTGGGTTGCTAGTAGTGTTGATTACTCCTTGTAGTTGATGCTTTTGGAGGAAGATCATATGTTCAGATCCTTAATTCATATTAATACCCCTCTGATTATGAACATCAATATGCTTTGTGAGTAGTTATGTTTGTTCCTGAGGACATGGGTGAAGTCTTGCTATTAGCAGTCATGTGAATTTGGTATTCGTTCAATATTTTGATGAGATGTATGTTGTCTATCCTCTAGTGGTGTTATGTGAACGTTGACTACATGACACTTCACCATTATTTGGGCCTAGAGGAAGGCATTGGGAAGTAATGAGTAGATGATGGGTTGCTAGAGTGAAAGAAGCTTAAACCCTAGTTTATGAGTTGCTTCGTAAGGGGCTGATTTGGATCCATATGTTTCATGCTATGGTTAGGTTTACCTTAATACTTCTTTTGTAGTTGCGGATGCTTGCAATAGGGGTTAATCATAAGTGGGATGCTTGTCCAATAAAGGGCAGTACCCAAGCACTGGTCCACCCACATATCAAATTATCAAAGTAACGAACGCAAATCATATGAGCGTGATGAAAACTAGCTTGACGATAATTCCCATGTGTCCTCGGGAGCGCTTTTCTCATTATAAGAACTTGTCCAGGTTTGTCCTTTGCTACAAAAAGGATTGGGCCACCTTGCTGCACCTTATATACTTTCATTGATTGTTTCCCCGTGACAAATTACCTTATCACAAAACTATCTGTTACCGATAATTTCAGTGCTTGCAGAGAATACCTTACTGAAAACCACTTGTCATTTCCTTCTCCTCCTCGTTGGGTTCGACACTCTTACTTATCGAAAGGACTATGATAGATCCCCTACACTTGTGGGTCATCAAGACTCTTTTCTGGCGCCATTGCCAGGGAGTGAAGCGCCTTTGGTAAGTGGAACTTGGTAAGGAAAAATTTATATAGTGTGCTGAAATTTACTGTCACTTGTTACTATGGAACATAATCCTTTGAGGGGCTTGCTTGGGGTATCTTCACCTCGACCATAGAGCAAAGAGTTGCTCCTCAACCTACTGAACCTACTGAAAATGTTTACTTTGAAATTCCTTCGGGTATGGTAGCGCAACTACAAGCTAATCCCTTTGCAGGAGATGGAACATTGCATCCTGATTTACACCTAATCTATGTGGATGAAGTTTGTGGATTATTTAAGCTTGCAGGTATGCCCGATGATGTTATCAAGGAGAAGGTCTTCCCTTTATCTTTGAAGGGAGATGCATTGACATGGTATAGGCTATGTGATGATATGGGATCATGGGACTACAAACGATTGAAATTGGAATTTCACCAGAAGTTTTATCCTATGCATCTTGTTTATCGTGATCGTAATTATATATATAATTTTTAGCCTCGCAAAGGATAAAGCATCGCTCAAGCTTGGGGGAGGCTTAAGTCAATGTTATATTCATGCCCCAATCATGAGCTCTCAAGAGAAATGATTATTCAATTTTTTTATGCTCGGCTTTCTCTCACAATCGCTCCATGCTCGATACTTCTTGTGTTGGCTCTTTTATGATGAAGACTATTGAATTCAAATGGGATTTTATTGGAAAGAATTAAACATAACTCTGAAGATTGGGATATCGACGAAGGTAATGAGTCAAGTATGACACCTAAGTTTGGTTGTGTTAAATCTTTTATGGATACTGATCCTTTTCGTGGATTTAGCACTAAATATGGACTTGACTCTAAGATAGTAGCTTCTTTCTGTGAATCATTTGCTACTCATGTTGACCTCCCTAAGGAGAACTGGTTTAAATATAATCCTCCCACTGAAGTAAAAGTAGTTGCACCTATTACAGTTGAAGAAAAGACTATCACTTATAATGATCCTATTGTTCCTACTACTTATATTGAGAAACCACCTTTCCCTGTTAGGATAAAGGATCATGATAAAGCTTCGGCTGTGGTTCGTAAGAGTAATACTAGAACATATACACCTCCTGAGAAAATTAAAGTTGAACCTAGTATTGCTATGGTTAAAGATCTCTTGGCTGATAATATTGATGGGCATGTTATTTATTTCTGTGATGCAGCTACTAGAATTGCTAGACCCAGTGCTAAGAAACATGGACCTGTTGTAGGCATGCCTATTATTTCTGTTAAAATAGGAGATCAATGTTATCATGGCTTATGTGATATGGGTGCTAGTGCTAGTGCAATACCTCATTCCTTATACACAGAAATTATGCAAGATATTGCAACTGCTGAGATAGAAGAAATTGATGTTACAATTAAGCTTGCCAATAGAGATACTATTTCACCAATTGGGATTGTTAGAGATGTTGAAGTCTTATGTGGGAAAGTTAAACACTACAAAAAAAGACACATTCGTGACATTTTGGGCCGAACGAAAAAAAATTATGTCATACATATGACACTTCTATGACGATAATTGTGACAAAACCCAGTATCATCATAGATGTGGTGGGCTCCCACTTCTATGACAAAAAATGGGCTTTTCGTCCTGGGCGGGCTGGAGACGCAGCTGCATGACATTCTTTGGGCCGTCCATGACGGAAAAAACCGTGGTAGAAGCGAGGGGGAGGAAAATTTCGGGGAGTTCCCGGTTACGGTGGGAGGTCGGGGGACGAGCGATGCGTGTTTCTCTCGTACACATACGCGCGTGTGTGCGAGGCGTTGGCTCTAACTGAACCCGAGCGAGGCGTTGGGCTCTAACTGAACCCGAGCGATTGCACTGCAGGCTACACGTTACTGAACCCAAGCGGTTGATTCCTTCGCTACTGCTGCTAACTGAAGTCGTTCGATGCTGCCTCTCTAGATGAACAGTGAGAGTTGCGGGGGGGGTAGGATGAACAGTAAGCGGTGGGAGTGGATGAACAGGACCCCGTGGTGTCGAGGGATGGATGAATAGTAGATGGTGGAGGGGTGGATGAACAGTAGCCTGTGGAGGGGTGGTTGAATAGGAGCCCGTGGAGAGGGGTGGTTGAACAGTAGCCGGTGGAGTAGCGCGCGGTGGAGGCTGGATGAACATGAGCCCGTGGATGAACAGTCGCAGGTGGAGGCTATAGGAGGTCGACGGTTGATGAACAGTAGCCCGTGGAGGCTGGAGGAGGTCGACGGTGGAGATGAACAGTATCCTGTCGAGTCCTGTTTTGCGGTACGCCACACCCTTCCCGACGAACAGGACCCCTGTTTCGACCGTAGCGCTCCAACACAAGTCCGTTTCGTCCGTTTTGCGGTACGCCACACCCCTCCCGATCAACAAGACCCCCGTTTCGACCGTAGGAGGTGCGTTTCGTCCATTTTATGGTACGCCACACCCCTCCCGATCAACAGGACCCCCGTTTCGACCGTAGGAGGTCCGTTTCCTCTGTTTTGCAGTATGCCACACCCCTCCCGATGAACAGGATCCTATTTTGAACGTGGCCGGTCGAACACAAGGCCGTTTCCTCCGTTCTGCGGTACGCCAGGCCTCGTTTCCCTCACCTGTTCCGTCCAAGCCCTCCCGATGAACACGACGACGCATTCTGTTCCGACCCAGCCGGTTGGCTCCCCATGAACATGACAACGACGTTGTTTCTCCGTTCCGACCCAGCCATGTACGTGAGCCCTGGCCGTACGTATGCGCGAGTAGGCGTTCAAGACCCCGCCCATATGTACACATACGTGGCCGTATTTTCTTTCTTGCGCACTGGCCGATGTACGTACGTGTACATGCTACGTGCGCGCCTCTACTACGACACGTGCGCGCCTCTACATCGACCAGTATATATGTACGTACACGTTCGCGACCAGAATGACAACGCTACGTACGCTTCGACCAGGTGGGTCCCGACTGTCAGGCACTTCCTTGCGTGTGAAGATGTAGCTGGTGGGTCCCAGTAGTCAGGGGGGAAACGTTTTTTCATGAAATACGGTGGCCCGTCCTGTGGGTCCCCGCTGTCAGGTGGAGGAATAATTATTTTGCACGTAATAAGGAGGCACTTCCTTGCAGCGGCCGTGGACCCAGCTGTCAGACTCTCCACGTACAGTACTCTTTTGATGGAATGTCGTTGACCACATTGACCA
This sequence comes from Triticum dicoccoides, assembly GCF_002162155.2. NCBI lineage: Eukaryota > Viridiplantae > Streptophyta > Magnoliopsida > Poales > Poaceae > Triticum > Triticum dicoccoides. Next base: position 484,531,770 of record NC_041387.1, on the reverse strand, counting down.
GGCCGCGCCGAGAGCACCAAGGCGGTGGACGACGACGAGGCCTAGGAAGGGGACGACGCGGAGCCGGGAAGACGCGGCAGTGGATGCCCACGCGGAGAGGAGTACGAGGGTTCACTGGTTCGGCTGCGGTGTGAGGCTGCCGTCGCTGCAGGGCATGGCTAGCGGTGGGAGTAGTAGGGGGCGATGAGGCTTCAACGGCAGCATAACCGTCCATTGGAGGCAGGAGCAGGCGGTCTCCCCGGTGCTGGTTTGGGCGGCTGGTGCAAGAAGAGCAGCGATTGAAGAAGCAGCAGGACCGTTTGATTCAAATCCAACAATTACTGCTACTAGAATCGTTTGTTGACTAAGTTGACAAGCCCTGCGTATGCGTCAACTTAGTAGGCCCACAGGTCAGCCTCCCAACCAGTGCGCCCCAGATGTTAGTGGGAGGAATCATTTTTTCGCGTAATAAGGAGGCAGTTGATTGCGTGCGGCCAGGCCAGCGGAGGGAGTAGGGTGGGCCGGGGAAGCCTGTGCGGCATCACAGCGGGCCATAAGAAGAGGGAGCAGGCAGTCCCACCGGTGCTAATTTAGGTGGCTGGAGCAGGAAGATCAGAGATTGAAGAAGGACGTCGGCCGTTGGATGGACATCCAACAGTCACTACTGCTAGAATCGTGTGTTCACTGACAAAGACTTGCGTAAACAAGTCAGCCTCAAAATCTGTGGCGTGTACAGCCCATTTGCTATTATTTTTATAATTTTTACTCATTCTCTAATTCATATGGAATTTATTGCAGCCCGTTTTCCATTTTTAGAATTGCTGGCCATTTTCTCGTCAGTACCAAGGTCAACAAATTAACTAAATATGTGGGAAATTTTGAGAATTCGCAAATTTTTGTTGGGGAACGAAATATTCTTAATCCAAAAATTAATAGCCATACTAAAACAAGTTTAAAAATAAATTAGTACTATGTCATGTTAAATCCAATGAAATACGTATAAGATATCAGTGAAGAACAAAAACAAAAAAAAGAAACTAATATCCCATTTGCTATAATTTTTTTGGAATTTTCAACCCCTTTTGATATTACTTTTAACAGACATTGACCATACTCTTTGGCCAGGACGGAATGCATCCCTCCTCGTCTTGAAATATTTGCAGCCCGGTAATTCGGAGAAAACAAATAGGCCTAGCGTGGGTATACTTCAAAAAGAAATACTGGGCTACCTATTTTCCCAAAGAACTGGTGCATGAGCATTTAGCTTTATTTATTTATTTACTTATTTATGTTTAGGGGACCATGAGCATGTACCTGGGCCGGATTCATGTGAGAGCCTCCCTTCCATTTAATTATGGGCTTCTCAATTGGGCCTTCATCAGTGGGTTGCATGTTATCAACAAGTGGAAAATGTGTTCCGTACAAAAAATAGTATGAGCTACGTATGGTATGGGGCACTAAAGGATCGAACCGTGCAACGACTTCCAAAACATTGTGTTTGCCGTTCTAACAACACATTTATTCAACCAACAGACGAAATATACTACTGATTGTACATTGAAAACAGCAGCAGCAACAACCAGGGCTGGGGTGCAACAGAAGCAGTAAGCAGGCCAGAAGAGAGAAGACGCAGCTCTCTCTCCCAAACCAAACATTAGCCATCATTACAAAAGGGCTACCAAAAAAGAACAAGTGTATGCATCAAACTAAATAAAGATCCTACTACACAAGTGTACGCATCTAACTAACTGGCTCAGTTAGACGTTACTATTTATTAAGCTGTGGAGATTGGCTGACGACTTGAACCAGATGGGTGCCTGACGGGGGAAACTCCAACCAGCAGGTCGAAGTCTAATACTTGCGACCCTCTCTCCTACTTTGGGCTGCAGAGCGTGGCGGCACATATCAGGGTATGGTGCATGCAGAGACGCATGGTACGCTGTGTACACACAGTTTTGCCTGATGAACGAAACCGCGCTGCCATCATGATCCTTGCCATTGGTTATCTCCTGGTTAATCCGATAATTCCGTCCGACAAACAAAGAGAGTGTACCAAGGATACTTACCAGCCTCCAGTCAAAAATTCCTGAAGGCCCAGAGAAGCTGGGATCCTACTCAAAGACCTTGCAGTGACTGTGATTGTATTCCGCGAAACAACACGTCTGCTACGTGTGAACGATCATCAATCTTTCGTCGTCGTCTGATCGAGCCAGGAACCACCTGCAACTGCCATGCTGCTTTTCTTTGAAAGGTTCTGGGATTAGGAAGGGTAGGTACACCAGGCGTCCTACAACATCATATCAAGTTGGAGTCAAATAAAAAAGGGCTCTTGATTTAGTCAATCTTAATAACAGCATGTTATGAGCATGAATATTTTTTCAGTAAATGTTGACAGTAATATAAGCAAGCCATCATGATATCATAGGAAAGTAACATACTGCTGTAACAGCCGTTTGTAGCGATGACTCGAGTAGGCCGGCAATACGTCCAGCCATAGAAGGAGTCGACAGCGTAAATGAAGCCGTTGTGTTCAATGGCATCAGAGAACCATGGAGGATGTATGATCCTGCGATGGACGTGCAGATTTATCCACTTACCGCAGTGACCTGTCAGATAGGCGTGACCGCGGTTGAAGAACGCAATTAGCCTGAAGTCTTTATAATTCGCAGATCTTGTGGGCACTCGGCAGATTACAACCTTGAGCAAATCAAACTTGGTATCATGTTGGCTACTGTAAGATTCCGAGTATTCTAGGCCGCGGTGCCAAAGCAGTGTAGTGTGAATCAAAGGAAGGGGGATCAATCGCTGGGTGTAGACCTCCACGAGCATCCAGCTGCCACGATCATCGATGAGCACCATCCAAGACATTTTCATGACGACCCAGTACATACCATTAATGTAGTTGAGGCTGACGGGGATAGGATCGCAGTCAAGGGGGTTGATGCTCGCCACCCTACGATCGTTATGCTGCGTGACACGCCGTTTCTGAAGATCAGGCGGCATTAGCAAGCAAGGAGCTGGCTTAAAAAGCTCCAGCCTTAGGGCTTTGAATAAACAGTACAGCCCCGACGAGCACGCGGCAAGCGGGATGGTATTGAGATTGTCCACACGCGAAACAATGAGCTTGATTACCTCTGTGGGGAGCGAATTCCAGCCACTCTTTCGGCGGACGCTACTCGGTTCTGCCATTGTTAGTGCTTGGGTTTCGGACGAGGGGGGGAGGCGCCTTAGCGGGGATGGAAGATTGGACGAGATTATGTGCGGACAAAGATGGAGAAGAGAATATGTGCTGCGGCAAGTGGATAGGTGATGATGACTACAACATGCCGCTTGACTTACGAGACACATACCAGCAGCGTAGGGTCATGTCGATGCCAGACAACTTGCTTGAGTGATCACAGTACTGGTACTCCCTACAGTACCTACTATAGTACTATGCCCTAACTTGCTTGAGTAGAGTAGTAGAGTAGGACTCTGCTCTACTACTAGCACCGGAGGAGTAGTATATTCTAATCTAAAATAGTTACAAACTTCAATGCCCGAGCGTGGAACGACTACGAACCGTGCTCGAAGACCGTTTCTACATGGTGTTTGGACTTATATGCAAAAAAAATAGCAAGATGCCCGTGCATTGCACGGCACACCATCATCACCAACTCGGTTTTTTCACTACTCCTACTCCTATAAAAGACTCGGGGGCTTTTGGATTGTGACTATCTTTGCCATATATTGCCACATGATTTTTGCCACAATTGCCACACTTGCCTTAGTTGAGTTGCTCCAATTGTTAGCCACACTTTGGCTTGCCTAAGGGAATCTTGCCAAACTTTTTGTGTCTATGACATGTGGGGCTCACTGCTCATAAAAGAATATTTGCCTTAGGTGTGGCTAGAACCAAACACCTATCTAACTTGGTCAAACTTGCCTAATATTAGGTGTGGCAAAGTGTGGCAAGGTGTGGCTAGGAACCAAACAACCCCTCAGTTGGTGATGATGGAGGCAAGGAGGCGTGTTCAGCCGGGCGTGCAGCGGACGGTGCAGCACTATTCGATTTGTTATAAAAAAACAAAGAAGAGTAGTAGAGATAGAGACATAGGGAGGAGCACGAGGTTGTGGGAGATAAGGATGAACGAGGCAAGGCCTTATCTGTAAATGTGGAGAGAGGTGTAGGTATCTTTTGTAAAATTGTCATAGTTGGCTTTCTATCCGTCAGATATAGATCGGACGGTCTATATTACAAGATGGCAGGCATACCATCATCATCGACTCGGGTTTCTATAAGAGTATAAATATACATATGGATATAGATAGATAGAGACTAGGGAGTACTAGTAAGGACACCATCTACTGCTTCGTGCACTACTCCTGCGCTCCATTCGGCGGCCGCCACGTCCCCTACAGCCACTCCCTCCTGCGCTACATTTGGCGGGCGCTGTTGAAATTTGGGGAACGCACTCTCGTGACTGCTGGCAGCCACGACTTCACCGACGACGACTTCTTCCCCGAGCTCGGCAACCTCTTCCTCAACGACATGGGCGACAAACTCAACGCCAACGGTGCTGCTCCTGTTGCACCGTATGTGTTTCTATCCTTCCTGTTCGAAATCGTGGTAGAATTCATGTTTCTACTCTGTATCCTACTACTATGCTAGTCCACATGATTAGTTTCATCTCTATTATAGCCGTCATGATTTATTTTGTGCTTATTCAGATTAAATCTCATAGTAACTTGCTCATGTATTCAACTGGCGCAACATCCCCTACAGCCACTCCCGTTTCATGGACGGCCTGGTCGATGCCTCCAAGGAGCCCTTCGTCCACTGCTATGAGTGCCCGATGCCGTTTTGTGGCTCGCCGGCGGACATGGTGCATCACCTCACGGATGCGTGCAGCAGTCACTGTTGGCCCTTGGTGAAGAACATCAATTACGAGACGTGCTACCCGTTCACCATGCCGGAGTCGCTGGAGGATCACTGCTGCCTGCTAGTCTCGGAGGAGGACGGCAGCATCTTCCTCTTGACCGTGGGCACCGGCGAGGCCCGCGCAGGCCGCTGCCCCGTCTCTTTAATGTGCGTCAGCGGCATCGGCAACGCCGCTGATGCTGACACTGACACGAGGCCGATGTACGGGTGCGTGGTCAGTGTTACTACCCCTCCGGGTCGCATGGGCGGCGAAACCGGCCTCATCGAACGGACTTGGACTCTAGGAGCTGGGACTATCCCGCCAATGTGGACTTGGAAAGCCCATGGCATCCTTTACCCGCCGATGCGGTGCACGGGGAATCCAAGGAGGTTCACCTGGACATACGCATTATCAAGTTAAATGTTGATCATTAGTCTTCGCTCAATGTAATCCGCTGTCTAAGCATGTGGAGACTTCCATGCAAGATCTTGCTCTATTGGAGTATCGCGCTGAATAAAAGTGTATCCGTTTATGGTTTAGTCTAGAATCTTCCATTTATGAATTTTTACTACAGTACTGGTGAAAGACTTACGATGAACCATTTCTTACATCTCCTCTGCCCCCTTGCAAGTCATTCTGATTTAATCCCTTTGTCTAGGTGTATAAGGGCATGGTTAATATAACTTAATAGTATAGCCAACTGTTGACTATAAGAAAGTGCCATGTCATCTGTAGCCAACATGTATAACAATCGATACTCAAAAACTAATTCTTAAAGATAATTTCTTGCAAAGCACAATAAGTGTTATTTCTTTACAAGTTTTGGATGCAGGTTGAACAGTTGAACGCTTTTGTTTGCAAAAGATACCTTTTTATCAATTTCACTCGGATGTTTGTGAGCTCTAGAGATGAAATAATATCCAAAGAAACCTATCGATACCCATTATACATGAGATGACCCCACATCCTTTGTCAAAATAAACAACTCCCCGATCAATGCATTTCACTCTTCGGTGCAACGCACGGGCACCTTACTACTATAGATTAGTACGACCAAAAATTGAACTAACATTATATATAGTACAATAAATGCTGATGCATGTCACCTAAAATGATATCATTCAAAACTATGTTCAAATAAGAATCCAACGATATCATTTTTGTTGACATGCACTAACATTTTGTCAGTTCAATCTTCAACCAAATACAATGGGGAACTAATAAACCACGACCGATGTAGGCCTTGTTTGGATCCATGGGTTAGAGTTAGTTTGGGTTAGTTTGGACTAACCCAAAAGTATCCAAACATGAGGGTTAGTTTGGGTTAGATACATCTAACTCATCCAAAAAATCTAACCCACCCAAGAGGTGCTTATTCGGGTTAGTTCTTCTCGGGGCCATTAAAAAACACATTTTTCTCTCGCTCTTCCTGCAACATATCCTTCCCCACTTCCTCGAAGCTTCTCGTCCTCTCCCTCCCTCCCTCTCGCACCGCCCGTGAAGGCGCCTCGCTGTATTCGTGCTCCATCTAACCCTGCCATCCAAACACCTCTTTGGTTAGAGTTAGTTCAGGGTTAGTACAAGTGTAGAGGGCGGCGCTGCACGGGAGTCTCACCTCTCACCCTGCTCGTGGCGCGGCAGTAAAGCTATCATATCACAAAACCCAACCACTCCCAGTAATAAGTGGCCTGGTAAAATAAGCGGACAAGCAACCATCACATCCCCCCGTCTTTTTTGCATTTCATCTCTCTGCATTTACTTTCTCTGGTTCAGCTCGCGCACTCGATCCCTAGCTACTACTCCTAGGGCCAGTTCTTTTGGCAGCTTCCCCAGCTTTTCCCACAAGACTAGTCACAGTGGAGAGTAACAATAAGGCGCCTCACTCATTTATTTGGGCTTCTAAACTACTACCCCGTCCTGGTTTATTCCTCACCATTGTAATTTGTGCTAAATTTTGACCAAAGATTTAACTGATAAAATGTTACTCCCTCTGTCTAGGTGTGTAAGTCATCTTATGAAAACCAAATAATCCCAAAACACTTAGGCGCAGTGCATTAACTTCTACCTCGTTTCTTGTTTCCTTTTTTTCGAAAAGGAGGCTTACCCCCGGCCTCTGCATCTCTTGATGCACACAGCCATTTATTAAAAAAGTTGCCCGAAGGTTCCAACAAGAAGTCTCAAAAATAAGAGATAAAGAGTGCATGTTTTTAATGACTTGAGATATCAAACACGACATGCAGTGGTTAGTTCATTGCATGCAATACTATTAATTAGCAAATAAACATTAATGTTTGTTTTCTCCTCCTTGGTCACGGTGCACAGCCTAAGATGACTTACTCACCTAGGCGGATGCAGTAGTGCATGTGACATGCACTAACATTTCATTAGTTAAATTTATGATCAAAATTTGACACAGATTACAATGGGGACCAATAAACCAGGACGGAGGTAGTAGTTATGGGATTACTAATCTAGAACTGGCCCCTGGTACTCCTACTAGTAGTAGTACTCAAGTTGGAATTTCAATTGCACGGCACAACTTGTTAGGCAAAAAATTCGATGCAGGGTGTAGGAAGCGGTTTGGGAATTTGCATGCCTTTCCAACCAGTGAGATACTCCATACAAAGTACGACAGAGAAATAACCACACGGAAGGAAGCTAAAAGTAAACAATCAAACAAGCATTTTTGCATTTGTTTTGCTTTGAATCGTTTCACAAGCTTGACTAGTGTTGTTTTTCTACTTTTACAAAAAATGCATCGTAATGTTAAAACGTGCATTTGCACGTACATAAGTAATAGTAGTTCTCCCTCCGTCTAGGTGTACAAGTCTTCCCTCCTTCTTGGTCACGGTGCACAACCAAAGATGACTTATTGACCTGGACGGAGGGAGTAGCAGAGTCTGCAAGCATATATCGAGAGAGACGTGTAGTCCGATAGTATATAGTAAAGTTTGTGCTATATGCACGTACTTGCAAAATGCGTATGAATACACAAGGTTTCCAAACTTTCCATTTTACATACTTAATTAAGGACGCTAAAAATTCCTGAACGTTCGGGATTTATCATTTGCGTCCCAAAACTAATGAGATCGCCTTACGAAACAAAAATTATACTCCTCCTAAAAGCCACGGCGCTCGTAGGAGCGCTTGCGGCGCACCACGAGTGCCTTGGTGCGCGGCCGTTTCCCTGCGCGCCGACACAACGCCTCTTCCTCAGCCTCGCAACTCGTGAGGTGCTGATTGGTGGCTTGCTGGCGGGCGAGCGCGATCTTACCGGTGTGGTGATCCGGCGCCAACAGGTACTCCTCCTCGCTGGAAGCGTGCACCCGGTCCACGTACCGCTAAGCGTAGATGAGGCGCTTGGGCCCAACTGCACTTAGGGCGTCGGCATGGGCGTCCTCCGCCACCCTCGCGGCCCTCGCACGAGCCTTCTGCCAAAGATCCAATTGTCTTACTCTCTCGGACGCGACATAGGCCTCCTAGGCAGCTTGTTCCGCGGTGCGCTTCTCTTCCTCACCCTTCTTCTCTGCCTCTATTTTGGCGCGCTCTGCTGGAGGCAAAGCCTCCCACAAGGCGACATCCATTTCTTTCCAAAGCTCCTCAAGGCTGGGGGGGCTCGGCGGGTGGCGCGGTGTTCTCCTCGTAGCGGGGAGCCAACGCGTCCTCCGACGCACGTGCTGGCAAGATTGGGAACACCGACGCGTCCACCTCGAAGCGTCGCGGCGAGGAGCGGAACACCCACGCGTCCTCCTTGACTAGTGGTGGCGAGGAACGGAACGGCGACGCATCACGTCGCGGCGAGGAGCGGAACGCCAACGCGTCCTCCTCTACTAGTGGCGGCGAGGAACAGAACGGCGACGCATCGCGTAGCGGCGAGGAGCGGAACACCAACGCGTCCTTCTCGACTAGTGGCGGCGAGGAACGGAACGACGACGCGTGACCGTCCGCGCGGCACAGCGAGGGGCTCCTAGGGCTTGGGAGGGGCGATGCCATGGTGGTCGACGTGAGAGGGAGGGGGAGGAGATAGCGATGAACGTGAACGTGAGGGGGAGGAGATAGCGATGTCGTGGGAGGCGCAGTATTTATAGCGAGCAATGGCACACCTACGTAAGAAATGGACTGAGCTGCACTGACTTAACTGCAGGTCCAGTTGTGTCACTGACATGTGGGCTAGTCCACTGTTGGGCCCATATGTCAGTGACTCAATGCACCTGAAGTTAAGTAAAAGCTACATGGTCATATTTGTTGGAGTAAATTACGGGGGAGCGAAGGGGTGGAAATATTGCTGGTCACAACGGATTGGATGAGCATGGGGGGAGGAGAGTCATGCATGCAGATTTTTTCACACGGGGTGGAATGGTGGGACCGCTGGAGGGAGAAGGAGAGTTTGGCAGGCATATTATTTCCACACATGGAGAGGAAAAGATTTGGAGACGAACGGGCTTCCTGCAGGTATGGGGAACGGTGCATAATAAGTCATCTTGCATGCCGGGCTAGCTATAGTCTCAAGTCATTAAAAACATACACGCCCCACACATGTTCATATTTCAACGTGCACTAAATTATTGCATGCGATGATTAAGGCTGGCCATAATGGTGGTATCTTAGCTGGTATCATGCACACGGGAATAGCAAACATGCTGATGTGGCAAAGAATTAATGAAGAGAGGGGGGTTGGAGTAACTAGTGTTCATGCATGCATTGGTAAACACATTTTTTTGTGAAGAATGACAGCATTAGTTGAGTACTTTTCCAGACTTAAAAAACTATTCCAACGCCTTTACTATCTTGCTAAGAGTAGGTGAAATTTTTGAATCGAGCCCTTTAAACTAGAAGGGGGGTAGTGGTACTCTAATAGCTAACCTTGTTGTGATGACAAGATAGTACATGGCACGCACCTGGACGGAGGAACTAGTCTGCATTGTGCATTTAAGTTTTGTCTGAAGAAAAATGTACTACTCATTATAATCAGCATTCACAATGTCAACATTCACAATGTCAAATCAATATTTTACACTCATTATAAAACGTAGTTCTTATACTCATTATAATCAGTATTGTAGATATTGATATTTTTAGTATAAATTTGGTCGTTGGATTTCATTGATGCTTGTCAAAGCGTGGAGGAAGCGGAGCTTAGGACTTGCATTGCCGGTCTCTACATAGGTAGTTCTCTTCATAATCCTGTAATTTTAGAGACTGATTGCACTTTTGTGGTAGTGTCTCTTGCATCGGGGGACTATGACAGGTCTGCTATGTGTGACCTGAAGATGAAAGCGTTGAGCATCTCGAAGTTGATCAACAATCTTCAATTGTCAAAGATTAGCCATTCGGCCAATAAGGTGGCACACTTAATCGCTAAGTATAGCTTTGACAATAGATTAGATGGTATTCTTGTAAATAACGTACCGCCCTGTGCGGTGAATATTGTATCGAATGAGTGTACTGGTGTGGCTGGTTAATTAATATAATGTGGTGTTTAAAAAAGTATAAATTTGGTCAAACACTTTGCAAACGGTTGACAGGAGTAAAAAGGACCAGAGGGAGTACCATGCATGCGGAGTACGCAAAAAAATTGCTCATTTATAGTCGGTCGAAGTCTCAAAGGGCGCAACCGCGCGAGGAAGGCGAAGGTCATGGGAGGTGTGACGGTTGAAGAAATTAAGTGAAGTTACATCCATGCGCCGGCATGGCATGCAAACAGGCAGAAGCTATACCATCAGGCCTACGATATGGGTCTAGTAGACATGACATCTAGTGGGTCCCGCATAGTTCTTGAGAAATCTTTGGGGGCTTGCAGCCGTTTATCCACCGGACAAGCCAGCAACACCACGCCATTCGCACTCCCTACTCGTCCCCGTCTTCTACCTCACAACAATTCGCTCCCAGCCGTCCTGTCCTTTCACATTAGTTCGCTCCCAGTTTTTCGGGGTACAACAGTTCAACTTCTCCTAATCCTCCTCCAAAATCCATGGCCTCCCAAATCTCCATGGTCGCCAGTGAGTACCAAGTTAGAGCCATCACCGGCGATCAGTTCATCGTCATCTACACACGTGGATCCGTGATGGTGAAAGCATGGCTTGCTCGCTTCCTACGCATGTTCAACAGTTCAACGGATGAGTGGGTCACTGGGCGAGATGTTGAGTACACCATAGTCCTGGTACAAGAGAAGGATCTAAAGGACGAAGAGAGGAAGAAGCCCACCGTGATCCAGGTTTGCGTACATAACGTTTGCTTGGTCTACCACATATGCCATGCCGACGTTGAGTGCCAGAATTTTAAGAACTTCCTCAAGGATAAAAGACTGAAATTCGTTACTGTAGGCTTTAAGAATGACAGGGATGTCCTGCGTCGGATAGGTCTCGTTGTAGGCCAGCCCTTCGATCTCTAGAAGGCAAGCCTGGTATCCTCCTCTCAACCTTCAATGCTGACCCTGGCAGCATCCATGATTGATCCTTCGTACGCTAAACTGAAGAAACCTCATCACGAGTTTCATCATGCATGGGAGTCAAAGACATTAGATGAAGATCACATCCTGTACACAGCAATGGATGCCTACCTTTGTTTAAATATCTACAAGGATTGGATGAAGAGGCAGAGCCCAGTGTCCGGTTCAAGCAAAGAAGCGTCAGCGAAGAGGAAGAGGCAGAGGGACAAGGACGAAGTCGAGGACGTGGACTCGGACTCCGAGTAGGTGGCAGTGCCGTCGCTCATGCTGGTTCTACTGCAGTGTCAAGTGTACTAGTTGCTTAGTTTATTTTCAAGGGTGTGTTGTGCTGAGGCCCCAGCAGAACTATGTTTATGTTCTTTCTCGTTATTTGAACTCTTTAGTACATACAGTAGTACTAGTACTATGCCTTACTACTGTTCTTCTTGCAGTTGGTACTACTGCTCGTATCTTCATGTTCCTACTGTACTTAATACGTTCGTACAAGTAGTATAATTTGGGTCAGTCGATTTGTGAAAGAATTTCGATGGAGTGAAGGAAGAAGACGGCAGAAGAGGTGGAAGAAGCCCTTCTAGCCATCCATGATGCATCAAACGGCTCACATGAGTCGACTGACCCAAATTGCTCCTTCAGATTGCAGGATCCACATGGCATTCAAGGTCTCGAAGGTAGATTCCGCGTCCGCACCCGGTCTGCGGGCTTGACGCGCACGCGACCGGCTTCCACCGCGATAGCCACCATCCGCGCCTCCTCCGCGCGGGCGGAGACGAGAATGACACGCTAGTTCCTCCTTGCCGGTGTGCTGGAGCACGCGCTTTTCCTCCTCTTCGTATGCTGCATGCATAGACGCGGCTCCACTAGCTGCTTGCATGCTTGGCAGTGCGGCGGCATGTCGAGGAGGGACTGCAGACGACGTGAGCGGGCGTGCCTTCGGCTTCATGGCATAGGGATGGCGGCGACACGGCGGTGATGGGTGAGAAATTGTTGGCCGGAGCAGGCGGGGCCGGCATGTGCAACGGCGGCGGCGGCATATTGATGAGTGCCCGTGTGGGAGCTTACTTTAGTTTTATATAAGGTTGGTCCAACTTAAAAGAAAACCGTACTAGTACACGTAAACATTAGACTTAGGCAGCGCTTTTATTAGTTTTTTTTTGAAGTTAGTACCACAGCCACGATACAGAATCATGTGCAAGTGCGTGAACCGTGGCCGCGCGGTTGATCGAACGGTGCGTCATCGTGTCGCGCTCGAAGGACATCCACCGAACCTTTTTGTGTGTGTGAAAACAATCCTCGAATATTACTCAACTTTTTTTTCCTGGGAAAGTTCTTGACGCTGCAATATTTCCATATATTTGAATTTAGCTCCAGTTCGTGTTTATTTGGATTTGGACATTTTAGGTGCGCCCTAGTTTTTTTTAATACTTATTTTGTGTGTGTGACTGAGAGAGAACGTGTGTATGTGTCCATATGTGTGTTGTGGCGGAAGGGAAATGTGGAGACGGTGTGCGTGTGATACAGACATAGAGAGGTGTGAATGTGCAAATGATCATGCATGAGTGAGACATAGACAGATGTCGATACGTTGTGTATACATGAGAGAACGGTCTTCTAGTTTACTTGTGTGTGTGTGTGTGTGTGAGAGAGAGAGAGAGAGAGAGAGAGAGACAAAGAGAGAGAGAGAGAGGAGCATCCGTAACACAACAACCATCTCTCTCAATTCGTCCGTCCCTCGCACGATTGCAGGCAACACATGCATCAACGCGCACATTTTGACACCCTCACCCGGCCCCTGCCCACCTCAAGGCCCGCACAATCTCTTCGTTAATACCCATTTCTCTCCTTAGGTTTGCTTTCTCTCAATATCTGACACACACACACACACACACACGCAGCACAACACCCACACACACACACACACACACTCCCCTGAGCACACAATTCATCCCCATCCAAGGTTATACGGCGACCACTCTTGCTTGTGCTTCTTTGCACCCCAACATGCACAACACCTCAATCTTCAAAGAGGGCATCGAGCAGATCGAAGACGGCGACCACACCGCGCTAGAGAATGCGGGGTCATTTGGAAGCAGGGTGATGTGACGACGGCTGACTGACTCCTCCCCCCACCCTCTCTCTATCTCTTGCACAAAATTACCAATCCCTCTCTCCCCCGCACAAAATTGTCAATCCCTCAACCCATGAGATCCTTCCCCGCTCGTCCATGTTTTTCCAGCTCTCTCATCAAACATGTTGTCTCTTCTCCTTCCACATATACAGAATCCGGATGCACACGCATCTCACGTATATTACATGTATCCATCTTTCTCACAGACCTAAGGTCTTCCTCTCTCTTTCTCTCTCTCTCTCTCTCTCTCTCTCTCTCTCTCTCTGTCTTGTTAGGTTTGTCTCCTACTCTCTCGTCCACATACATACAATCTTTCCCGCCCTATATGCTCCATCTTCAAAAGCTCTCTCTGCACGTTTCATTCACACATTGGGATATGTCAAAATGTTGCTTCTATAATGGCTGATGTAGAGTTATGGTTGTTTTTGTTGCATCCTACAAAGCAATAACTATGAAATGCATTTAGATTCTCATTTGACTGGGATTATGTGAGTTTGAGCATGGTGTGAAGTACTATAGACCTTGTATACATCTTGGGATTCGACAATGATTGTAACTATTGAATTGTATAGACCATTACATTCAAAGTCAATAGCCTAATATATTTATTTCACAATTTCAACAAATGATTAGTTCACTAAAACTAAGAAAACAAATGTTCACTCCCTCCGTTTTTATTTAAGTCCACGTATTAGCATTGGTCAAAGTCAATTTTTGTAAACTCTCAGAAATCTTATAACAAAAAATATTAACATATACAATAACAAATAAATACCATTAGATTCATTATTTAATGTACTTTCACATCATACATATTTGTTATGGTAAATGTTTATATTTTCTATAAACTTGGTCAAACTTTAGGAAGTTTGACTTCGGTCAAAACTAATATGCAGAGTTTACTACTACAACTCGCTAGTTGCTTAGCCGAATCACTCAACACGCCACACGGGGAGTCCAGTGTCACAAAATTTTGAGGTCGGCAGGAAAATCTCCCGCGGCCCTGATTCGAGTAGTGGGAAATTGCCATCATAGCCTTCGGAATAGGCCTACGGATGATGCTTGGTAGGGGGCTGTTTTCGTAACTTCAGGTTCACCCTACCCAGCCAACCCCACCCCGACACCCAGAGTAGTACACCTGAATACTCCTCATTTTCTATCCCCACCGCAAAATAGACTTCTCCACGGCACCGCAGCCTTCGTGCTCCTCCCCTTTACATTGGCGCACTCGTCCACCATAGCACATCTGCTTCATCGACGACCTCGTATGCCACACTGGAGCCAGTCCACCGTCGTCATCGTACACGGAGCCTCTTCCCCGGCATCGTCTTCCACGGTCTCGGATCTGCTTCCCGGAAGCTGACACCAAGCGCAGAAGTACCACCGTCGTGGACAATGAACTGACTCCCGTTGCCTACCATGACTCACAGAGGTTGCCGCGACCATCGTTCTCCTCCTCGATTGGTAATGTGTGTATTGAATCACTTAGCAGTACATGTGCAGTTTCAATTTTATTCATACCTACCCTTCAAATTTCCTGGGTGCTATTGTTCCCGTAAAGGTAATTAATTATAGCCTCCATTGTCCAATAGAATATCAACTTGTAATTGTGCGTCGTTCCTGTATCGCACTGTGCTTGGGTAGGTTCTTCATCTGCAACCACTAGTGTGGCAAAGGATGGAAAGGTTTTTAGAACTAGTGCCCATGTGTTGCACACATCAATCTGCATTTGTATGAGTAGTTTATCTTGTGGGAGAAAAGGATGAACGAGGGAAGGCCTTATTTGCAAATCTGGAGAGGGGTATGGGTATCTTTTTGCAAAATTCCCATTTGTTTCCTTCCTATCTGTCAGATATAAATCGGACGGCCTATATTGCAAGAAAAAAAGTATAGAGCAAAAAAAGTAGACAGTAAAGGAAGTAGAGATAAATATTAAATATTAAATAAATATAACAGTAGAGAAGAGAGTAGAGATAGCAGAGACGTCGGGAAAAGATCACGCGCGCGGGGGAAAAAGCGGTCGGGCGTGCGCTAGTTTTGGCGCGTGGCATCCGGCGCGCTTTATAAAATCCAACGCCCTCTCCCCGCTCTGTGCCTCGCCACTGCACTCTCCCCGCTCTTTTTCGCCTCCCCACCGCCGCGCCACCATGCCGCCGCGTCGCTGGGAAACTTGGGGATACTGCGGCGTCTGCGCGCGCCCCTCCGGTGGCTTCTCCGCTGAGATCCAGTTCTGGGGGCTGCGCCTCGGCCTCGGCAATTTCGACACCGCCAACGAGGCCGCCCGCGCGTACGAGGCAGCAGCGTGGCGCCTCCGGTGGCCTCATAGAACATTGAACTTCCCCAACATGCCGACGCGGGAGCGGGTGCAGGAGCTCGCGCCTCTACCGCGGCTTAGCACTGACGAGGATCATCACGACAACCGGAGGCGGGAGCACCGTCTCGGCATCACCGAGATGGACGAGGAAGCCATGGCGCTATGGCGCCAACACTTCCCGCAGGACATCATCAACAAGCGTGAGTTCTACGCGCAAAGGAGGGCGGAGAGGGATAAGAAGAGCGCGGAGCGAGCCGCCTATCACGAGGACAAGCGTAGGCGAAAAGCGGACGCTTAGTTCAACAAGAGCCTAGGAGCAACGTCGCCCAGGGAATCCGACGACAATCGGTATCTTCACGCCTACAGTCAGACGTCGGAGGAGGACATCACCGAGGAGGAGTCAGAGGACGAGGAGTAGTTGAATTATCTTTTTTTATCTATCTATGATGAGAACTATCCTCTTCTCTCTAGTATCTACTTCTCGATCTCAGCACTGTAAACGCTTTTTTAAAGCGCCGCGCGTTGCGATTCTGTTGGAGATGTTCTAACATGGCAGACGGGTGCTTTAATGTTGCCCACAAGATGCGCGAGTATTACTAGTAGTATATTTTTCTTGCCATGTTGAGATTTTAAAACCACGAGTGCGAACATGCAGAGGAGCAATGAAGACCAAACACGGGATATTCGGGACATCTTCAAGGAGCGTGGCAAGTTAAAGAGGAGCTGCACCAAATCTGTAAAACGAGCTTTGGTAAGTAACACCCTTTCAATTACTTTCGTTTAGCCTCATCTTCTTTGATGTGTATATGTTGTAGTTTCTGTTTCTCTTAAGCGTGGTGTTCTTCGATGTGTAATAAGAAGAGTCTTAATCGTCCTAATGCTTTCGTTTTTAGCTTGATGTGGGAAGTGGGTGTTCTCACCTTGTAGTCTATTTTTATATTTCTTTTCCTTTTGAATTCACTTCTCCGAGTTCTATTTATCTGGCTTCTACTAAATGTATCTAGGTTGCTCTGAGTATTGATCTCAAAAAGAAGTAACTTCATGTCAGGATGCAATTCCTGCAAGGAGGGAAGTATGGTCAACCTCGAGATCATGTTTCCAAAATGAGGCTGGATTACACACAAGGTGTCAGTTCCCTAATGATGCTGGATTAGACAAAAGGTGCAAATTCCCAGATGATGTTGGATTACACACAAGCCAGGTGGAGTCGTCAGCTATTCGTATCCTCATGGCATTAGTAAAGGCTGAAAGAAAGCGTGCAGCAGCCCTTGAGAATGTAACTGAGTTCCTGAAGAAGCGAAAAGTGCAATCAGATGCTCTCTTCACCCAAGCCAAAGAAGAGATGGAAGAAGCCAGAAATAAGCTAGCAGAGGCAGAACAGGCTAGGCGTCTCCTGCTATCTAAAACTATTGTCAATACAAAATTTCCTTCCTAATAGCTAGGTTCAAATGTTTATCCAGTCAGCATGCCTGTTGTGATGTCTGTGCATCTACTGATGTGGCACAAAATGTTTTTTTGGGTCATGTAATAACAGCAATTACTTTCCAAACAATAACAGACGAAGCATTGGACATGGTATAGTTCACGCGCAAGCCCGACATTCCAAGTTCAACTTCCACATCAAACTCATGTTCACAGATATCTATCCACAACCATGATTCACTTCAAAGCCAAAAAAATGTGAGGAGAGTTATAAATAAAGAAAAACCTCTACTAGTTCCTGCTACCAGTGCGAGCACAACAAGTCAAGACCATGCGTAAATTAATTATATTTTAGTCATTTTTTGTGTTCTAAAATGCCTGCCGGCTCACGGAAGGACGTGTTGCCGGCACACGCGCGGAATCAATGAAGGCAGGCGAGGCAGTCTTAAGCTGGTTGCACGCGGCGAGGAGGCATGCTCAGCCGGGCCTACAGCGCGTGCGGCCCTCTTGGCCGGTGCACCAGTTCAATGTCTGCGCTATGAGAGGTCGCGTCCGTGTCAGAGCAATCACTCCCTCTAGTCCTTTTTTGTTTGGGTATAACAAAATCTCATTTTCCATTCACATTTTACAAGTAAAATTCGTGGACAAACTTTGACCCAAAGTACGATGGGGACTAGTAAACCAGAATGGAGGTAGTAGTTTTTTTTAATCAAAGAAGGGTTTCCCCTTACGATATTCACTACTGAAAACCAGCATCTAAATCTAAACCATAGTATTTGCCCTAGAACTACCAGGTTCAACATCTCGCAACATAAACCATACAACCATACGCCAAGGAGGTACGTAGTACTATGAATTCCATTTTTGCTCCATACCAATCG
Organism: Triticum dicoccoides; assembly: GCF_002162155.2. Lineage (NCBI taxonomy): Eukaryota > Viridiplantae > Streptophyta > Magnoliopsida > Poales > Poaceae > Triticum > Triticum dicoccoides. The sequence continues at coordinate 484,513,700 of NC_041387.1, read as the reverse complement.
TTCTAAAAGCTACTTACTACTTATAATGTGCCATTGAAAATAGGAACCCTTAACCCCGCTAAAAAATGATATTTTAAACATGGCTACTCGATCTGTGGCAACTGGCGAGCCACCATGCTCCAAGTCGTTCACCTATGGTCCCGACCATCAACTCCTACGAATCAAATTATCACGCGAGTTGACTATTCCTACAAAGGTGCTCCACCACGTACCCGGTGCCCACGAATGCAGCAATCGTGCACCTAGGTTTTAGGGTATATTTGTTAACATCGCCTTTACGTAACACTCATGTATGCGAGACAGCGAGAGGCTGACTGCGTGTGTGCGCCTCTTCTCTTCGTATATGTACTCCACCGTTTGTCTGGTGTCCAAACAATTATAATAACTACTAGCAATGTGCCAATGCATTGCCACACGATCAAAGTAGATTAATACATATTCACCAATTTGATAGAAAAAAAGCCTAGTTTTGAAATACGTATATCACTAAAAATATGTTATGTTTCACTCAAAATATATTCCTTTGGCGGGTTTGATGAGATAAGGGAGAATGTTGTTGGTTTCAAGATTTGAGAAGTGGTATATGTCTAATTTCTAGTCTTACTAGCAAGATGCCCATGCGTTGCACGGAACATCATCTTGTGGGAGAAAAGGATGAACGAGGGAAGGCCTTATGTGCAAATGTGGTGAAGAGTGCGGGTAAATTACCATATTCTCCTTCCTATCCGTTAGATATAAATCGGACGACCTACATTGCAAGATGGCAGGCCCACCATCATCACCAACTCTATTTTTTATCCCTACTCTTATAAAAAGCATTGTCGGTGATGATCGTGTGCCTGCCATCCTGCAATATAGGTCGTCCGATCTATATCTGACGGATAGGAAGGAAACTATGGCAATTTTGCAAAAAGATACCCACACCCCTCTCCACATTTGCAAATAAGGCCTTCCCTCGTTCATCCTTTTCCACCACAAGATAAACTACTCATACAAATGCATCTTGATGTTCCATGCAACGCATGGGCATCTTGCTAGTTGTTGCAAAAAGCCCATGTGTGAGAGAGAGAGAGGGAGAGTGGAGGAGGACGGAGTGCATGTGTGACAAAGACACGAGGAGTGTGTGTGCGATAGGTATCAGGTTAAAATGAGGCGATAGTGTGTGTGTGTGCACGATTGAGAGGGCATGTCTCAAGAAGGGAAGAAAAAGCTATATAGATACAAGGAGCGGGAGAGAGACATGTATGCAATGGTGGAAGCACGAGTGTGCGGGTCTATAAACCTATCTAGAGGCTAGCTAGTCGATAAATGTTTGTGAGAGAAATACGAGTCGGGGTGCGTAAGCGAGAGTTTTGTGTGTGTGTGAGAGAGAGACGGTAGTCGGGATGGGGAGTGGAAGGAGAAGTTGTGTGTTTGTCTGTGAGAGAGAGAGAGGGGGGAGATGGTAGTCGGGGTTGTCTGATCGGTAAACAAATGAATAATGTCAGTCTGGGATGGAGACGAAAAGGAGACCGCAACAAATGTTGTGTCTACAGGAGAGAGAGAGAGAGAGAGAGTAATTTTAGTGATGTGAGTCATATGTAGAGACATATAGGGTGTGTGAGAGAATCCCATAGAGAGAAAGACAAAGTGAAAGACGAGTGGAGACTGTGTGTGTGGCGGTGAAAAATAAAGCTTACGTACCGAGTGATACCAGAGAACAGTAGAGACGTGAGAGATAATGAAAACCGTCTAATGTATAATGATAGGGAGAGTGTGACACTTCTCAAGGGAGACGTCGAGAGACCATGTTTGCGAGGATAGGAGAAACATGAAGTGAGCGTGCGGGTGAGCTGGAGAAAAGAGAGTGATAGCTACCTGAAGGAGCATGCATGCGAGAGAGATGGGCGCGAAAGGAGTAAACAAAAAAGGGATTCAAATATTTGAATTTGAGATGATGATACATGTAATCCATACTTGAACCAAAATTGATCTATCAAACAAGCATACTCATATGAATTCACGCACATCTATGTTATTTAATATGTAGATATTACTGATCCATACATTTTAGTAGAACATAATTTGGCTAAATTTTTTAGAATTCAACCTTAAGATTTCGAGATCGTTGTATTTGTAAATCATATTATACATATAAAGGAGCAGAATTCTTTGTTGTGCTTTTGAAAGTATATATAAAAAAATGATGTATATAGAATGTAATTCCAATTGAAAATCGATCCCGCCCGAAAAAAATAGAATACAAACGGGATTCGAATTGAGTTGGCACGAGCGTAAACGTGCACTGTGCAAAATTTGAACGAAGCGGGGAAAGTCGCAGTAATCATCTCAAACCAAAATCTGCGAGATGGAAATTACTACTGCCTATCCCTGCCACGCAAAGCCTATCTACTGGATTTCAATAGGTTTCGATAGGGGTAGGTTTGTAATTTCACCCAAATGTGACGTAACCGCCTCTCACCCGGATTCATACACGGTGGGCGCCAAAACACAGTGTGTCCTCGGCCGAAATCGACTCCCTCCCTGATTCATATTCATATACACGGTGGGCGCCAAAAACAAACTCTCGTCAGGAAATATTCGGTGTATGCGAGATTACCGTCCTATCCCCAACAGACTAATGTTGCTGTGATGTAGTAGAAATTTGAAACGGGGGCTAAGTTTGTAAATTTCCTCGCATTTGAGACAAGCGCGCCCTGAATACATGTTTCCCCCCTTCCTCTCTACCTCCCTTTTCCCCATTCGTACTCCGTGGGCGCCAAAACACCCTCTCCACCCCACCCTCCTCCGTCCGCTGCCGCCCGCCACCCCATCCACCGCCGTCCTCCTCCACCATGCTGGAGCTGATACGTCGATGTTGTCGTCCATTAAAAGATATCTACCTCTCTCATCCAAGGCTTTGGACCGGGATCCTTGCATCCCGTCCTCTCGCTTCATCCCCGCCGTCATCCACCTTGCCGGCGCCGCTCCTACGACCATCTCTTCCACCGCGCCCCGCCGCCACCGTCTACCCTCCTAGATCTGGTTCCACGCTGCCGACAGCCATCGCTACCGCAGCACCATCAAATCCTTAGCAGATGCGTACACAGCGCTGCACCAGAGGCGGTACTCTTTCGTATCTGCTCAACTTATTTATCGCAGCAAGAAAATAGATCGCCACTGCTTTACTCTGATTTCTTGTCTTGGTTGCGAAGTTGCCTTTGTCCGGTTTGCACCTTTAGATCCGCCATGGCACGCTCAACACTATACTCCCAATGCTTATGGTTTTCCCCTTTTATATTCCACACTAGTTAAATCATAGTAGACTAAATTTTTCGGAGCTCGCCGGAGTTCGCCGGTGCGAATGAAGGGGCTCGGGTGGTTGTGGGGCCTCGCCGAACAAAGAAAACTCGACACGGTTGGGGGTTGGGGCGGGGGTGGGGGTTGGGGGTGGGGGTGACGGAGGAACACGGGCGGTGGGTGCCGGTGGTCCGGCCGGCGGCCCGTGCGGTGTTCTGTATGGGAAGAATCAGAGACGAGGAAGAAGATAGGTTAGGAGATGTAGGATCTTCATCCAACCACCTGAAATGGTCGAGAGACAGCTGGGAGTCGCATTCTTAATGCGCTCTGGTTCATCATGTGTGGGCACTGCGCAACCAACATTTTATTATCCAAAATCTGCTTGCTCTTCTTTACCATGTTCCTCTTCCGTTCTTCTTTAATATTTACTCTCTCCATTCCTAAATACAAGTCTTTGTATAGATTCCACCATGGACTACATATGGAGCAAAATGAGTGAATCTACACTCTAAAATGTATATGGATACATCTGTATGTGATCCATAGTGGAAATCTCTACCAAGACTTATATTTTGGAACGGAGGGAGTTTGATAGTAGTACAGTATGTTCCTTGTACTGAAGATGAGCAGGGACATTTGCAGTGTAGAGGTCTATACGGTCGGTTGTGATGGACACTTTGAGCCTCTTTGATTCGTAGGATCTTGTAAACATAGGAATAGGATTTGTAGTGGCCTGCCCACTTGAATCCTATAAGAACATCAAGGAAATGCGGGGAGCTGTGTCGCCTTTGAGAGTTACACTGATATTAACGGTACCGCACCTTCACTTGAAGAGAGCTGGTATCCGAAGCCTTTCTAGCTGTACCAGCAAACTAGCACATATATTCCAGCAAGTTCCACTTTGCTGATTTTACTCTGATGCTTAAGGTTTTCCCGTTAAATCTACACTATGATCTGTGTAGCTGCTTTGTGTCACACTAGCAGCAGTCCACTCTTGAAGCTAAACACTGCAATGACTTACAAAATTGGCACCAAGGCATTGGGTGCCATTCTGGATGCAATGAAACTTATATGCTCCCCACCTGTTGACTCTTGTTCAGAATATGATCCTAATGACTCTTTTTCAAAATTGCCACATATAGAAAGACAGCATGGAATTGCATTTCTTTGGCCGCTGTGATTCATCATGAGTGCAATGAAGCGGAACCTCAAGAATATGCTTCCTCTTCTATTCTTTAACATGTTCCTCTTTGTTTATTCTGTATTTAGTACGTACAGTATGTTCCTTGTCAGGAAGGGGCGCAGGGACAACTGCAGTCAACAGCTGATAGAGCTGGCCTGTACGTGATCGATAGGCTTTCAATTACTAGTGACAATACAAGACTATATTTTCAAGCCAGTTCCACTTTCCCGATTTATATATCGTGGTTATGGTGTACCCATGTTATGTACACTATGATCTGCCTAGTTGCTGTGTGCTCTTGTTATCATGGTTTGGCAATAAACTCTCTATACAGTATATTATGAACCTGTCATCTGCCAGCTATCCTTACTTCTGGAGCCTATTTTTTGTGTACTTGTGCCAGATTATATAAATGCACGCACCATATTACAGCACACATGAGCTCTCTCATCAGAATCCAGTGATAGCACACAAGTGTTTACAGGGGCGCCCCTATATTAGAATATCATCTGCATTACAAAGATAATCTCACAACTATTTATGTTTTCATGGTTCTCAGATATTATATGCAATTATAGTGAATATCAGAATCCACGCATCAGAAGAATATTGTGGAACATTGCAATGAATTACAAAATTGGCACCAAGGCATTGAGTGCCATTCTGGAAGCAATGAAACTCGTACGCTCCCCACTTACTCCAGCAAGTAATGACTATTCTAACCTCGAGGAGTCAAAGGCAGATGGCATGTCTTGTTCACCCATCAAGGTGCCAGTTCTAATTTGGCAAGGTTTTATTGATTGCGCGTATCTTGCACATGTTGTCTTGCATTTCTTCTACTTTGTTGCACCGCCATCTGCTTAGTTTACTCATCATATAACTCGAGATGCCATGCCCATCCATTATCAATACATATTCCATCTGTCATCATACCATGTTTTTTCACTCAAATGATGTTCTTGTGCATCAGACATCAAAAAGGAAGAGGGTAATTGCCGAACCCGAAGGAGCACCAGCAAAGTCCTTGAAAAACATGGTGGTGCCGGAGAAATCAGACAGCGCCCCACTTATATTGGTTGTACAACCAGTGACACAGAACGTAGGACCGACTCCAGCAGACTGTACCCATACTTCACTGGCCACACCACTAGCCCCACCACACAGGACCTACACTCCAGCAAAAGGTATACCGATTTCATTTGCCATAGCACCAGCCGTACCACAGAAAAATCACACTCCAGCAAAAAGTACAACAAGTCCACCGGCCGAAGACCTATCCCAACTGCAGAGACGGCCAATTCCTGCAGATTGGAACCCTATTCCATTTATTCCCAGTTCAAAAGACAATGCTTTCAATGTTGTTAGGGACTACGTGCATATATTCCCATCATGGGAAGATCATAATGAAGACAAACACCATTTTCACATCTTCCTGTCCAACTTACGTGTAAGTGCTATTATTCATGGTTATTATTTTCCTGTTTTCTGCTGATCGAACACATCAATGATTTATATTACATTGTTATAACTAGGCTAGGGTCAATCTGGATAGTCATGACGAGGAAAGCTTGCTTGTGCTTTTCAAGGAAGCAATGCAGCAGTATCGGTGTTATCTGAGGAAATCACACTTTGATGGCAAGTCTATAAACGAATTTCCGGTGAAGTCTCCTGTGCTAAATTTAGAAGACATTGAATGGAAAAACCTTGTTATGCACTGATATCGTTCCTAGGATGAGGTACTGTCTATGAAATCACATGACAATTTGAATTTCTACTTTTCCGCATGTGCCTTACAGATCTTTTTTGCAGGAAATCTGCTCGAAGAAGAATTCCGGTTTGAAAAGAACGACAGGATATCACAAATATGTTGCCCGCTGCTTTGCTCTTGTTAGTACTTGTTGTCATGTATCACTGTACTTGCATACATACCTCGTTCATTATGTGACAGCAGTATGCGTGATAGCTTGCTTATCAATTGTTCGCTCCAAATTATCTGATCTGTATGAATGGTTACATTAGTGTAGAATATATCCAATGCCAATGAATTTTTTTAGCTCTGCATTGTTCTTGTAAGTACATGTTGTCCTTTATCAGTGTACTTATATTGACAGGTAGTTTTTCATGTACCATCACTCTGCAGCTTATTTTCCTTTGCCCTCCATTTTCTACACATCAGATCTATATTTACTCTTAAGAAGTTTAGCTATGCATTGCTCTTAGCTGTGCCTTTTGCCTGTATCGCTGCACATACATTTATAGCTACTTGGTTATGTAGCATCACTCTTCATCTTATCTTAAATATTCTCCATATTTTCGTATATTATCACATCTATATATACTCTTAACAAAATGTA